>NC_071087.1:78742247-79051622 GCF_027358695.1 Spea bombifrons | reverse complement strand
TTCATGCACTTATGTTTCTAGCTGGATTACATGCAATGCAGTTAACTAGCTTTAACTAGCTTCACAGTATGTCTGCATGACCGCCCATTGTCCTTAAGGGGTTAACTAGACTCCAAAGCTTTGGTATAATTTTAGGCTATTCACCATGTGACCTTGTAGCAGAAAATTTGAATATGGGAAACAGAGCCAGGAAAGACTCTGAAATCTCAAACCCAACTTGCTGGACAAACCTAAAACATGAAAACTTTGATAAATTCAGGGCTGGAGAGATGTAGATGGCATTTTAGAGCGAGGGAGACATATCTCAATATTCATACATAATTTTGATCTATTTTATTTAGACGAACAGTCAATTTTTTTCAGGTGTTGAGCTTCAGCTATGCTATCCATGATGCAATTCCAGACGAAACAGTCATGAGGCAGGTTAAAAAGGGTGAAAGGTCAGTAGAGAAGATATAGATTAGGGTCTGCGTATAGACAGTAACCAAAGGAAGATATGAGTTGTCCAAGTGAAGATGTATAGATGGAGAAGAGTAGAGGCCCTGAGGAAAAGTATGAAGGAGCAAGTTCCAGTGAAGGAGATAATCAGAGAGGTAGGTTACGGATGCCATGGGAATGAAGTGTTTGGTGGTGGTGGTGAACTGTCCAAGAGTATAAGTAATGAGAATTGGCCTTTCGTTTTAGCTGTGAGGGGGTGTTTGGTAATTTTAGTGAGTGCAGTTTCCGTAGAATGCTGTGGATGAAAACCAGATTGTAGAGGTTAAGCAGGAAGTTCAAAGATAGGAAATTAGGTAATTCATTATAAATTAATCGCTCAAGCAGTTTGGCTGCCAAGTTGAGAAGGGATGAGAGGAGAGAGATGGGGATGTGGGGTCAAGGGAATGTTTCTTTAGGATGAGAAAGATGATAGCATGTTCAAATGTGGATAGGAATGCACCATTGGAAATATGGTTAAAGAGATTGGTTAAGGTTGGGGTAAGGACATCAGAAAGGGATGATAGTAGATGTGAGGGTACAGTATTCGAACATGGAGGATGAGAACCTCAGAAACTTCAGTAGGGCTGGCTGGACTAAAGCAGTTCAGGTTGGGTTGTGGCGAGGAGGGAGGTCGAGGTACCATATGATTGACGCCATGGGGGAGAATGTTACCCCTAATGTTGTCAATTTTGTTTTTAAAGTATGTAGCAAGCTCTTCGGTGGATAAGTTGGAACGTAAGGGAAGTGCTGGATAAGAGTATGGGTGTGTAGGTGTTTTGTGAGCATGTATTTATAAGTGAGGTGAGATGAAGTGTGTGTTAGTGAGTATAAGTAACTGTGTGTTAGTTGTGTAAGTGAGTTTACATATGTTATATGTTGGAGGGGGGCAAGGGGCAAAGAAGAAACAGACACATTGCTTGGGAGCAATGATGGCACAGACTACCTGTTTTCTCACCAGGGCCATGTGGTTTCTAGTTACGTCCCTGAGTCAGGCTTAACCCAGGGGGAGTAGTTAGTATTGTTTTAAATTTTTTTAAAAATTATAGTGTCCTTCGCAGCTATGAAAATGTCCGACATGACCCGATTCCGTGCCTATCCCTGATTACTTTGATAGTTCTGCTAACGTGTTTCATCCCAGGAAATTGTTAATTTAGTAATTTGGTTGGCAAACTGCACAGAGAACTGTCAAAGCTGGTCTTAGAACCAGGCATCTCTGGCAGCTACCCAGGGTGTCTGATTCGGGGGGCACCAGACAGTGGCATATTCTTTCTAGGGTGACAGGCTTAAAGTAGTGGCAGCCACTGGGCCGCTTTACTAGAGCTAGGTCAACCAGCTGAAACACAGATCCCTCTGTCTTTCTTTCGTCTCTTGGTGTATGTCTTTTTTAGATCTCTAAAAACATATTGCTATCTAAAATGGAAGAAATTGGGGTGGGTTTAGTATAGGACTTGCCCAGAAAACCAACATTATTGTTAGCTGGAATCAACATCACATTTTTTACAAAAGAAGTATTCTGACCTTGATTTCCAATGGAAATTACTATCTATACAGCCATATTCTTCTCCCAGGATCTGTCACTGTGAATATCCTGTGTCATACCCAGGGATGTTGATCTGATTAGCAAAGCACATTGGCAGGCGAGAAATTAATAATTGCATGCATTGTTCCCAGACAAGACAGCCGCCCTCACCAGGGGCACTGATGCTGGCATCTCCGCTCCCAGCCAGATGACAACTTCTCATATATGACAACCTGCAGCCATCTGGACTGAAGCTCGTACAGTGAGTTACTAGGCTGGCATATCGTACAATTACTCTCACTAAATACCGCATATTAAATACCATCTGCTATGGTTGAAGAGAACTGTGACAAAGTGGTATTATCATGACGAATAACTCTGGAGTAGAAACATACTATATATATATATATATATATATATATACCGTATATATACACAAATATATGCCAGATTCAGAGCTTCCTGTATGTCAAAGGAGAATCTTCTAAATTAAAGCTGCGTGGTCCCTTTTGTAGTCTGCTTTGTAAATGTATGGGGGATACACATCTCCATGCACGTGATACACTTACCAGCCAGAAGAAGCTCGAAGTGTGTGGAAAGTGCTTCCGTATTTATTAATGGGAGCACTTTCCTGCCAATGATTGCTGTGGCAAGAAAAGTTGCACCGTGCAGGGGGTGGGCAGCTGCTGAAACAGGGCATCACCCTTTGTGTCAAGTTCGAACTACATATTTTTTTTTTTTGTTTTGGAAGAATACATATGAAAGTACGCACAGAGTAGTTTAATATGCATTATTCTGTAGTGGGGATATCAGACTTTATACAGTTCCTTTTTTTATGAATCACTTCTTGAGGATACAAAACTAAGGAACATGGTTTCTTTTAAGGCATATTTTTCAGAGACGCTTTTCCCAAATTAAAATGTTTTCTAAACTTTCAAAACACTGAATATTCAATTTGGAAACAAACAGCAATACAACTAATAACAGGCAAAAGCATCTTGCGTTCCTGCATAACTTAATAGGGCCTATGGATATAAATTCCCTCTCAGCTTGGGGCAGAACTATCATTGTCCTTTTAGCTCCACAATATCATTCACAGCATTTTACTGCCCACACATGACATTTTCTTTTTTTTTACCCCTTATTTGCAGTCCTTTTGTATCTCTATTGTAAGAGCTCAGAATGGTTGGCGAGTATCAGACTGTACTGTGGTCCAAAAACTCACATCAGCACGTATAGACACAAAAAAATCGTTAGTCCATCACCCCACTCCTCTTAGGGGTTAAAGATACCCTGAATAAAGTCACCTGTATTCAAGCACAATTCCAGCTCCATCTACCTGTGAAAAGCTTCTACTGGGATGGTTAAAAACCATTGAATCGGAGAATAGGAGAGAGTTGGCTCCAGACTGCATGACTCCCATGAATGTGTGTATTCGCTCTGTGATGCTGAGTTCCCAGGTTTCACCAGGTTAGGTCATTATCTTTAAAGATGGGATAAAAATACAGATATGTTTCATAAAAAGGATACAAGCAGGAAAAACAACACACGTTTATTTATGCTGCAACTATTGAGATGTACCTCATTAGGCTCTGTGAAGTTCTCTGGTTATAACCATTCAGGTCTTCTCATAGTAATGACTTTTATTGGAAATGTGACTCCTATGTAAGCAGCTGTAACTTCCAAATCCCATTATGTAGAAAGGCACCTTTTAACTTGTATATTTCAGAGACCCCAAGATGCGATTACTTGTCATTAAATACGGTAATTTGTTTTAAATTTATATGTACTTTATTCAGCTAATAAACATACATTGATGGTAATTTAGCTCTTCTCTGTACTCTTGCCTACTCTTGCTATATTCTATTCCCCATCAATTAGATATTGGTATATGACAAAGATCCTAGAAAAATATATATTCATTAAAAGGGTGTCGTTAGGCAACAGAAGTAAGCTGGATGATAGGTAATTATATCAACGTCGGACATTAATGGCAGAATTCTTCATGGATGCTAACCGAAACGGATCCTTAATGGCGAACAATTTGTATTTTTATGGACCTGTCTGGGTTGGGTTTTTTGGCACGTGTCATTTATACCTATGCCTATCCTCATAGACTTTAAGAAATACATATTCCCAAGAAAATTAAATGGAAGTGAAACATGAACCAACACCCATAGTCTCTTTTTTTGGCATTGTAGACAACAAAAATCTCTCTGACCACTGGGTGTCACTGTTGCCCTTTTGTGCGAGTTGATTTGTGTTATGGGAAATCACTAGGACTAGGCTATTAGTATATCTCACAAAAAGAATATATTATTAGTTTTAGATTATAGACAGGAGATAAGAACATGTTAATACTGCAAAGAGCGTACCAAACCTCTTTTTTCTTAAACAAGAAAACATATAGATTCTGATGTAGGGCACTTATTTTTTTTTTGGAACATCAAGATGTTATTCTCCCCAACAAGTTTAGGTACACTTGAACCATAGGAGAAGGGGCCCTGCTTCTCCGTTAACATACACCGTATATATTTTTGCAATGGATAAAAATTTACAATATAGAAAAGATTTTTCATGACTATACCCTGCATGTTGTATAATAAAAGTGCTAATTTGGTGGCGTCTTTTGTCCAAGGCTTATGCAAGGTAAGATTTGTGTTCTCGTCATTCACTCTGGGACTTTCATACAAGAATGATTAAAATACACGTCAGGATAGATTATTCTACAATTAATTAGGATAGAGTGACCATTTTGTCAAATTTTATGAAGGTTCACAAAGAATTGTAAAGAAAACACTAGATGTGCAGCGTTAACACAAAATAACAATGACCCTGTGGTCAGTATAATGCTGATTTTTTTCTTTAAATTTTGTACCCTACTTTTACCCCCAGGAGACTTTGACAAATGACCCTCACTTTGTGCTAATTACTTTTTGAGTGTAAGTGATGCAGGACCACATTTGGAATGTTCCACATTACCGATTCGGCACCTTCCGGCAAAACCTCCTTTTGACAGCAGTGCGGCTTGTGCCCGGAGCCAGCAGAATATGCCCCATAGTACTTTAGGGCACCAACCTAATTGTATCATTATTTACTTAACTCTTTCCTTAACCGTGGTGACACCTATGTGACGAATTAAGTGTTTTATTGTAAAATGGGTGCAACAGCTGCAAATGGGTTAATAATTTTGATCTTCAGATAATCTGTACAACGAATCAGCTCAAGTATGCTATCTAGGCATTAGTATTTTCAAATTGTATAATTGTTTTTTTCCCTTTAATGTTTTTTTTTGCCCATAAACCAAATGGTATTCTGAAAAACTTCAAAGAAAATTGAATGAGGTCAAAACTATGCTGGCAAGGAGTCAGACAAAGGCCCAGGGACATGTAGCTGTCTGACACAGAGCAAATGAGTGTGACAGGTGTACCTGGCGTAATTAACTTTTATCCAATGAACGTGCTCATTATATAAAAGCCAGCAAGAAGGAACTTTAGCATGCCATTAGAGAATCCAGTCCTTTGTGTTCTGCTTCCCTCAAGAAACTCTGTCTTGGTCCGAAGCCAGCACGAGGAAATAGCAAATCTTAGCCGAATCTGACATTCATTCAAGTGCGGGGATTAGGAAAGTTCCTTCTTTTCTTGGTCATAACATTTGCTTTGTACGTTATGTATTTTCCAACTAGTTCCTTTGTTAGTCCAACTTCAGACTGTTGGCATCATCATTATCAACCTTTGCTGCAAATGCGCCTGGATAGCTAGCACAATTACTTTGCTGAAAGCATCTACAAAATGTGTATCATTTCTCTACCTAGGTTAAGCTGGATAATAATAAAAATAATGTATAATTAATTACTATTGTATGTGTTCGGAGGTGGTATATTTGCATGGTGCAAGAAAAGTGGCTCATTGAATCACACCATTAAGCAGTCTTTTCAGAAATCAGATGGAAGCCTGGAGAGAATGTTTGCAAACCTATTATACTTCAGTAAGAGGCTTGTTCAATTAGTTCTCATTCGTCCTCATCACATTTATGCTTTACTCCTCTAATTTGTGTGATCTGTATAGGGGCCTCCAAGATGCTCTCATAGGGCTTTTGTCTGTAATGAAAACTGCAGCTGGCTTATTTACATGAATATAAAATCTAATAGATAATTTCATTTTAAATCATAGTTAATATTTTATGTCAATAACAAAGATACTCAGAATTTCATTTGCTGAGGTTGATAGCATCTAATATTAATATAATATATCTGCAGTTGGAAATATATTTGTGGGCCTTACTGTCTCAAGTAAAAAAAAAAAAAAAAAAAAAAAAAAAAGTATAAGATTAATCTTGCAGCCAAATCCTTTCCTTTCCAAGACTTCCCTTTTCTCATTAATGAAACAGGAATGGTTCACCAACTGTGACAAGCGCTTTGGGGGATCCCATTCAGAGTTGGTTAGGAACCCAGATCCTAACATTTGGATTTAGATTAAAAGGCAGATTTTTTTTTAAGGCTAATTCATATTTATAACCTCCCACTCTCCGAGCAGAGTAGAACACCCCAGGCTATTACTGCTTGCCAGAGGATGGCTGAGAAGGAGCTGGATTAGATTACAGGGCTCTAGCGGCACTTAGACATACCGCATGTATGCCCTTCTCATTACCAAAGCATGACATGTAAATTTAACATGCGGCCACATCAAGCACAGGCACATTTAATCAGCACAGAGCAATACACTGTCTCGGGCAAACCATCTGATTTTAATAGTAGAAATTGGGAATAAAAGAAGAAGAAGAAGAGAGTTGTAACAGTTGTAATGTATTTAATAGCTAAACTGAAATAAGAAAACAAATCTCTCACACCCTGAAGAAGTCCATTTTAATCGAATGCACTTGTGTTGAGGCTCCAGTAGTCGATATTAGTAGACTTGTTCATTCGTGTTCGGGCGAACATGAAAACGAACACGAAGGGCGAAGAATCTTTGTCTTCGTTAACTAATCTCCCTGGCCCCTTCCCCATTTAGCCTACCTTATCTACGCAGCATCGCAGGGGTTAACTGAAGCGGAAATTCGTAGGTTTGCCGTCAGGAGTTAAAGGGCCATGCTAACGACTCTATTGGCCGCCTGCAGGGGCCTCCTCTGGTATCAACCAATTCGAAGACCCCGCGAAGACGAACACGAAGAGTTGGTTGGCACCCAAGTCTAGATATTAGTTTTGTTCTGATGTCGCAATGGCACAAAAGACCCTACCTCTCCACTGCCCATACTGGTGAGGAACATTCACACTTTTACTTATATACTATATTTACGCAGTGCTCTCATTCTTACATGAGTTAAATTTGTGAGTTTGAGTATTTTATTTTTTATTCATGTTGAACATCAGCCCCCTATGAGCCTTTACGCATATTTGTAGGACAAAGTTTATTCCATAATTATATGAAGACCTTGTTGGAACCGTGGTTGGTAGTTGATAAAACCCTCTCCCTAGATTATGTTTCAATCTACCCCAGATGTGATAGAAGTTAATTTTTGTTAACATACTACTATTCTTGTAAACAAAAAAGAGCATTAATGTGTTTATTCTGTGCTTGGTATTTCACCCCTCTTCCATGGATTTTCTTACACAGAACAAGTATTTTTAAAGGAGTAGGTGAGAAGTGGGCATGACCAGGGGCATAACTATAAACCATGGGGCCCTGGTGTGAAAATTGCCTTGAGGTCCCCCAAAATTGCCCCTTGTCCCCTCTCTTCCAACATACAACATATGTAAACACACTTACCCCATCTCACCCCACTTACACATCCATGCTCACACACACACACAAGTACACATCCATGCTCACACACGCACGTGCACATCCTTGCTCAAACACACACAAGTACACATCCATGCTCACAGACACACACAAGTACACATCCATGCTCACACACACACACAAGTATATATACATGCTCACACACACACACAAGTATATATACATGCTCACACACACAAGTACACATCCATGCTCACACACACGTGCACATCCATGCTCAAACACAAAAGTACACACCCATGCTCACACACACAATTACACATCCTTGCTCGCATACATATATAAATACAAACACATATACATACATACATTCCTCCCGCCCCCGCGGGATCACGTGATGTTACACAACCCTGATATGATCCTGTCTCCCCATGCCTGTTCAAAATAGTTTTAAAAGGGCTCTTCTGTCCTGGATCCGTGCGGTTGGAAGGGCATAGTTATGCCAGTGAGCATGACCAAACATTACTCCTCTGCTCAGAGAAAGAAGAAATTGACATGGAGACCAGAGTAAATAGAACGTTTCTCAGAGACTCACAGCTGAGCACAGAGAGTTCCCAGGGATGCCTATACAATATTACATACTTATATAATCTGCAAAAATATAGATGTAGATAAACAGAGCTGGACAAATTGCAGGAACAGGTTGGATGTTTACATTTACAGTTGGCGTTTTGTTATTTTTATGTTTATTTATCTATGGATTTCTCACTTCTTGTTAACCATGGTAAATATCATTAAATGTGTCAGGCTTCTACTTCTATTGAAATGTGTCTAGACATCACCATAAGGGCATGGGCATAAGAACTGGGGGGACGGGGGGGACCAGATCTCCCCTAGTAAATCATGCACCTTTTCTTTGGTCTTTGCTTGGCACCAGTTGGGGGATTATGAAAAGAAAATGCCTGCCAGTTAGACGGATGACATTTTCATCTTCCATATTTTGTGGATTTGGGTACTGCTCAAATATAATTTTTTTCAACACATGGAGTTCAAATTCTAGGAAAGAAAGCCGGTTTCCAGTGCTATTTTTTATACAGCACATGCACATTGTATATGGCAACCTGGGTCAGGTAGATGGCTAACTTTTTGTATCACATTTTTGTCTTGCGTAGTACAAGGTACGGCTGCGAGCACTGATCTGCTAGATCCACTTCCCCATCATTTTATTATAGGGGCTTTCTGACCACTGCACAGTTTTTTCCCCTGACACACACTGGCACCAGGTTTTCACCATGTATGGTTTATCTGTGTGTCTTAGGGCAAGTAGTTGCTGATTACTCAAATCACTTGTTGTGCCTTATTTTTCATTGGGATGCACCAGTTGCTAGGGGAAGCTCTTTCTATTTGTCTTTATTGTCCCACAGGCAAGGATGTCAAATAAAAATAAAATCTGTATACATTGTTTAATTCTTGTATAACAATTGCCTACCCAAGGGTGGTCGTCTTTATTTGGAAAGGGCAAGAATAGGTCCCATACAATTTTGCTGCTTGTGCCAAAATTGTCTGCTTAGCCAGGATGATACTATATACCGTCTACTGCTCACATTATTTGTCAATTCTGACCCCAAATTGTTACCGTTTAGAGAGGGTGTATTGCCTGAACAGAACCCTTGAAAAACAAAAGGGACTCATCAAAGTAAAATAATAATAATTCATATATTAATATATTATATTCTGTGGTACTTTGGTCAACTGAACCTGTTTGGTGACAATTTTCATAGTGAAATATTAGAAAAAAATGTTTTATTTCCACATACTTTCATTAGGGTACTCCCTAAGTGGAAGTGTCAAGCCTGCGGCCCCTCAGTGTAACTACTATATTTTATAGGTAATTCCAACCATTAAAAGGGTTGGCTCTCTCAAATTAATTATGTGCTTTGGTATGTTAAACAAGTACAGTTTTTTCATCTGTTGCTATGACAACAAAACCAGAAAACAAAAAGAAACTTTAACATTCTATGAAAAATTCTGAATGTAGTTAAAGTGACATGAGTATTTATCTCTGTATAGCGCTTAGGTATTCTAAGGTACTAGCCATACCTAGTACCATGAGTTCCTATACTTGTGTTCTCACCATCTTGGCTTAATTTCTTAGAACCACTAGTATCCTTACACCATCCTGAAATGATCACCATCCCCACTGCAAACTAATGGCTTTCCTAATTCTTCAGGGTCATCTAAAGCTCACTATATTTAAACCTAAATCCTCGTTAACATGAATGATTAATTGATATTTACATCAAAATCACACGGTCCAGTATTTACTCATACTGGCAGTTTCCCTGCTTTAGGACCCCCCCCTCTTGTGTCATTTCTCATATGTCATTTTCTCCTCTCTTGACTGGTGCAACCTCTCCAACCATCACCTAATCTTTTTACATGCTGCCAGACTAGTCCTTCTTGCACACTGGTCTTTTAACATTACCTAATCTATGCATCCTTGTAATGTGCATTTATAAAGCTCTATAAACTCTGTTCCATTATAGGTTTTGTTTCTTGTTACCAAATTTCAACAGATGCTTTCCCCATTATGTTTAGATCCTGTGCCCTTCCTCTTTATACATGATAAGCAATGTTCCCTCTAATTTTTCTTGGGTGGTGTGCGCAGAAAATCTCTGTTGCGCCAAATTTTTCCCAGAGCCAAATTTTGTGCGCACAATATGCTTCTACAGTCCATATAAAGCGAAGTTGGTGGAGCTGAAAAAAAATCACATTGCAAGGGGGGGTGGAGCTATATATTTCCAACCCTTTTGACTCCATGGTTTATTTTAAAGGTGAAATTCTCACTGCAAAAGTTAATTATGAGCGAATCACAAGCGGGGGCTCCGGGCTGCATAAAGGATCAATATACATATATGTGTGTGTGTATGTATATATATATATATATATATCTCATTTTTTTATTGGGAAAAACTGCATAGCTTCTATCATTAGGCAACCATTGACAGGGGTACAGCATAACACCTATCACTATATACTGAGGCACAGCACAACACCTATCACTATACATTGAGCCAGACATTGCCAATAATGTAGCATAACCCCTATCACTATATACTAAGCCAAACATTGATGTGGTGTAGGCCTACCGCTTCAGTGTCTTAGTATATAGGGATGCACCGAAATAAAAATTCTGGACCGAAAATTCAGCATTCACTTGGCCGAAACTGAAAATGACCCCCCCCTTTAGAAAAAAAACACCTACTTTATTAAAAATAACACACCAAAATTGGACAAAAAAAACCCAACAACAATATTATATATATATATAATTGCTAACAGCAATCACACTCCTATCATGCCCAGGAAGCCAGTACATGCTGTGATTACAGCCTCCCTATGCCATGCTATCCCCCCCTTACACATCCATGCTATCACACACACACTCATTCACAAACATTCAGCATAAACTACAGCATAACACCCATCACTCTCACACACTTAATAATCCACTCTCACTTAATGTTTTCCTACCTTTCCTCTGTTAGTTACTTTTCCCTCCTCTTTGTTCTTCCTCTTGCCTCTTCTTCTTCGGTGTCCTGTCCTTTCGGTGCAGTAAAGACGGTGGGCGTGGCTTCAGTGGTGTGCACCGGGATATGACATCATATCCTGACGCACAGCATCAGTTGCACGCATCGCAAGGGAGCAGGATCAGAGGTATGCATTAACATACCTCCCGCTCCCTTGATTGAACTTGCTCCTCTAGCGGCGGATATTACTGTCCGTCTCTGGAGGAGTGCCAGCGTCCCCCTGGACGGACTGTCCACCCCCCCCAGCTCCTCGTTAGGTACTGTGCGCACAATTTTAGGACGTGTGCGCTCTCTCGAAAAGTTATGTGCGTGCGCACAAGCGCACAGCTTAGAGGGAACACTGATGATAAGTGCATACTTCACACTTACGATTGGAGGTACTGGGGAATACTGGCTACCTGTCCAAACACCTGACACACTGCCAATGTGTTATTTTGCTTAAAGGGACAGTTGAATCTCTCTGATACCCCTATTATAGAAGAATGGCTATTAAAGTCCTATGTGAGTACTCTAATGTACATTCTTCAAAAACAAGCAAACAAAAAGAAAACACTAGAGCCATTGCTGGAGCTCACCGGAGATGAGTACATCATATGCAGAGATATGTATCCTGCCAAACTAATCTCCTGTAGAACATTTAGCCACGGGCAGGAAAAGGGGCAAATCCTTTCGGGGAATCTGCCGAATCCTCCATGCATTTGCAAATCAGAGCACAGGAAAATTCAAAGGGTCCAGGCGGCTGTCACATGCATTAACATGGGGCTGCAACTGCAAAACACCTTGCTGCAGCTCCTTAGACAATTTTCTGTACCTTAGGTACTACTCTAAATTACTTTATAACATTGGTGACTCTACAAACAATATATATGGGGGGGCACATTAGATACCACAGTCAAAACTGGGAGGCATTAATAATTTCCACCATTAAATCATACCACCATCATACCACCATATATATATATACACACACATGCAAATATAGTATATATATATTGTCAAAAGTAATGTGTTATTGGACTAACATAATATTTGGTCATTCAACATGGGAAGTCTGTAGCCACAATTCTGTACGGACTAATCCTTGAAATAAATATTATAGAGTAAATAACACAATACCTTCCCTGCTGCCGAAATATATTAATATTAGACCCTGTTGCCAATATATATAATATATATAAATATTAGACCCTGCTGCCAATATATATAAATATTAGACCCTGTTGCCAATATATATATAATATATATCAATATTAGACCCTGCTGCCAATATATATATAATATATATAAATATTAGACCCTGCTGCCGATATATATTAATATTAGCCCCTGCTGTCGATATATATTAGTATCAGCCCCTGCTGTCAATATATATAAATATTAGACCCTGCTGCTAATACATTTTATATTGAAAAAATTGGACCCTACGTAAGCATTTCCTTAGG
Source organism: Spea bombifrons (assembly GCF_027358695.1). Taxonomy (NCBI): domain Eukaryota; kingdom Metazoa; phylum Chordata; class Amphibia; order Anura; family Pelobatidae; genus Spea; species Spea bombifrons. The sequence goes on along the minus strand of NC_071087.1, from coordinate 79,038,853 downwards.
CCCCGCTCCACGCTGCCTAGCATGCAATCACTCCCTCCGCTCCCGCAACAAAAAAAGGTATAGATCAAATAAACAACACATAAAACAGCACTTGCATGTGTAGATCAACTGAATAAGACATGCAAACCTTATATTTGCAGGTATAATAAATAATGTATGGAAACATAGCATAGCAGGTATAGATCAACAGAATAACACACAAACCCAGCTTTGCATGTATAGATCAATTGAAATTCACATGTGAACTCAGCACTGAAGGCATAGAATCAGACATACAAATCCTGTATTTGTAGGCATACAATAATAATGTATGGAAACAAAGCATTGCAGGTATAGATCGACAGAACACACAAACCCCGCATTGCAGGTATAGATCAACTGGAAATCACATGTAAACACAGCACTGAGGGTATAGATCAGATAAACACATGGAAACAGCATTGCAGGTATTGATCAACTGAATAAGTACAAACCCTGTATTTGCAGGTATACATAAATAATGTATGGAAACATAGCATAGCAGATATGGATCGACAGAATAAACACACAAACCCAGCTTTGCAGGTATAGATAAATTGGAATTCACATAAAAACTCAGTATTAAATGTATAGATAAAACCCCCTAAATTACAGGCAAATATCACAGGTTTCACAACCCAAAGCCAGTCCTGGCGTCCACACTGCCCACATAGAACCTGACCAGCACCCAGATAACACACGTAAGACTTGCCATCTTTGTCCCCAAACAGCCCGTCCTATGCCATCTTTTTCCTATAAACACCCTGCCTGTGCCATCTTGGACCCCAAGGCTCAAACACCCTGATTGTGCCATCTTTGCCTTTCCACAAGTAAATTATACATTTATGATACACACAAACACTTTTACAGTCCCTCCCTTATACACACTTTCATTCATGTAAATTCACTCTCACTCATTCGCACAATTCATCCACACATTCATTCTTTCCACCTCCACTCCCTCCATCCCCTCTCACTATCTACCCTCCCTTCTCACTATCTACCCCCTCTCCTCCCCTTCTTATTATCTACCTTCTCCCCCCTTTGTAGTTCACTTACCTTCCATAAGTCCTGTGGTGGGAGCGCAAGGCCTCTGTCTCCCTGCTGTGCCGTGGTGCACGCTGCTTCACTGCTGAGTGCTGAGCCAGAGGCCTCTCGGAGGAGACTGAGGGGCGCCGAGCTGTTGCACAGGACTTAAAATCCCATTGCGGGACTGTCCTGGACAAACCGGGACATGTAGTCACCCTAGTTTCCACTGACCTCTTTCGCTTTCCGCCTCTTCTATCAAATTTTCTTCATCATCATCTTCTCCCTTTTCTCGTCTGTGCAATCTGCAATTCTCTGTCTTTGTCCGCATCGCGGCTGACATAACCGGGCGGGAACTTTTGCCAAAATGGCGGCGCATACGGTGCCATCCTCCCTGATCCTGTAATTGTGGAAGAGGACATCACCAGGGCCAGTCAGTTGGCACTTGACTAAGGCTTCCTTTTACTACTTTTATATCTGTATTGCATTGCTAGACAAATATCTAAGTTCATCAAGGTTGGACCTCAGACATTCTGAAAATTACAAACTCAGCTTTACCCCTTCCCTAGTAGAGTTTGAAAATTAACTTTTGTAGCTGGCATAAAGGTTTTCTGTTGTTTTAGTCATTCTGTATAGGTTGCATAGTTGGATCCATGCTGACAAAATTTGCGTTTCAATTATAATCTTCTGTGTTTTTTTTATATTTATTTTGATTTAAATTACACGGTGAATAAATAAATTTACAATCACTCAAAATAAATAAATAGTGTCAATTATGTCAAGATACAAGATTTGTATTTTAACTTTCTTTTATTCTTGTTTCATGATAGTAGCCATTAAAATTAACCAGCATTGTGTCAGTTATTGAGAAAAATAACCTTAATTCATACCTTGGAGAGTCCCAGAACAACAGATTTATTTGGTGGAGTGCATCTGAGTGATAGAGAGAGGAGGTTAAATGTGATGAACTTGTGATTAATTCATGCTTAACCTCCATTGAGAGGAGATGCTCTCATGGACAAAGACATGTTTCTGACAAGTGCCAGCGGCAGAACAGATAACCCTGGTAAATAATCAATAAGCTTTGAGCCAGCATAGTGTGCGCTGTAGGATGTTAGAGGCATGCAAGGTATCTGTGGGTATTAGTTCTTGGAATGGAAATTATCTTTTTTTACTGCTATGTAATATATGTGTGTTGACATGTTTTATTTAGTGTCCTTAATTTTTTTATTTTATTGTGTGTTGTTTTTTTTTTTAATATTTGCTCCTATGCATACATAATCACTTTATCTACAGGGTGGTTGATAAATGGAAAAGCCTCACATCAGAAGTGGTAGAGGCAAAAAAAGTGAGGCAATTTAAAACTGCATGGGATTGGAAAAAAGCTATCCAGAATCTTGGACAAGACAAAGGACTAATTAAGGTGAGAGAAAATGGGCATACCAAATGGTCAGAATGGTTTGTATCCGCTACCCAATTCTATGTTTCTATGTAACCCTCTGGTTTACCTAATCTATATATTACTCAAAGAAGCTTATGATTTTTTTTTATATTTCTCTTAATATATTTTTTGTAATCTCGCACCAAAGCTATTGAAGCAAGTTCACTGATTTTACTATTATATAGTATTATATAATAGTATATTATATATATTATATATATATATATATATATATATATATACATACATACTGTATATGTAACTTATAAAATGCACTGGATCAGGTTCATAGAACCCACTTGACACTAGCATGCTAACCGAACTCATTATTCATCAGTTTGTGTAGTATTTTCATACCATAGTAAATTTAAAAGTACCACCACCCATTCAAGCTGTATCTCTGCAATATTTTCCTCAGAATCCTTGTATTGTACACACAGATTATCACTTTAAACAGCACTGTATACTGTCTTAGATGATTTAAGAGAAGGGCATGATGACCTTGAAGTCATAAAAGTTCAGCAAACTTTCATCTCATGCCACTGATTCCCCTTTCAAATTGTGCTTGAGAAATGGTTGAGTAATTGCAGAGAACAAGAATCGGATGGGGGGTATTGAGCTGGGACCTTTAAGTCTGGAATTATGAACAATCCAAGGAGGAAAGGCTCAGTGGCACAAGGCACCCATGGGGACTTCCTGAAAGGGTTTAGAAATTCAAAGCAGGTCTAGGAACCTCAAAGCAATGTCAGTCAGTGTGCTGGGACAGGGATCACTAAGACTTCAGCCAAACAATACAGGATTGTCTAAGGAAGGTGGGAAAAGAGGGTCTCCGAAGCGATCTCTCACAGCAGTGGTTCCGCTAGTCAAGCATGCGTTCCACATGAATCATTTCTGGACAGAGCCTGGGCATAATCCCCCCAGCCTCTCTATGACAACTTGACGGAGAATTTTGGTGTGAGTGACAGGAGGCAGGCGATTGACAAGGCAGAAACACTTTGCTTTCTCTCTGCAATGAACAATATAAACTGACTGAGGGATTTTCGGAAATAGTTACAAAAAATAATGATCTCAGCCACTGAATGAAGCAAACAGGATGGGTTGAGATATGTAGAATGGAAAGGCATTTTACCAATGTCCAAGTTATCACTGGAAAACTTTCCAGCTAGCTCATTGAACAGCGAGGCATTTGTATAGAAAGCTTTAACTTCTCCTAGAGTCAAGACCAAGTAAAAAAGAAAGATTTGTGATATTGTCGTGTTACATCTTCAGGAGTGATAACTGCCAGATTCCATTAACCTCTGACACCGAAAGTATGTCATATGACATACAGTTCTCTCATCATGCATAGAGAGTATTGTCACTCCTATATCACTACAGTAATCACTGTATACTAACACAACTTGCTTCCTCTTGTTAAGTAGTAAAATGTATGCGTATGTATGAAATGCAGATTACCCTTTAATACATCTTTCAGTTAGCTTTCTATTGTCAGTGAAATTACCTTCTTTTGTGCCAAGACAGTTTCATGGATAAATCTTGTGATTCAGAAGGATCTACACAATTACTTTGGTTGTAAGATCACTTTACGTTAAAACGTATAATAAATACCATAATACAGATAAAAAAGGATCAGTTTGCAGAATTTCTGTGTAACATTGCAGTCCAAAGAAATGCCTGCTGAGGCTGCATGTTCCAGATTGGTCCAGACAGCATCTGGTTTTAATTGCTGTGTTTCTACAGAATCTTTCTTCAAGGCATGGATTAAGGTTTAAAAGCAAGTCACACTCTTGTGTTTTATAAAAGGCGGTATAAAATTCTGTGAGATTCTCCTCTGCGAAATAACATTTCATTAATGACATGTGTGTGCTTAAAACTGAGAATACCAATTATGCTCTAACAAGCTTAATACAAACATCCAGTTGTACTAAATATTTCAAATAGCCCACGACACCTTGCCAACTGGCAGATATTAGGCCTAAGATTTAATTAAATCCACTCAAAAACTTTTCCCTCCCTTTCCCTCCCATTAAGTTAGAATAATACAATATATGAAGTCATAACTTAAACATATTAATGTAAATGATTTACAGGCCACAACAGTCTGTGAAAAGGTATTGAAAGTAAATTTTCTTCCTAATTGTTGAAAGGTGGGAGCCCTGTCCTTTTATATATGCTACATTTCAGAGCTCTGAAACTGAGAAGTAGCCAGAAGCAAGATAAACACATTTTATTTGCCTTTGCTATCCAAGGAGATTTGGTTGCTATATGACAGAAACAGACTAAGCCAGACATGTTTTGGGTCATTGTTGCATAGGTTACATTTTTCTCTGGAATCTGAACTTTCTAAATTGCATCTTTTAGTAAAACACTAGCGTATTAATAGAAATAACATTTGTGAGTGGGTTTTTGTCGAGGGTCATATCTTTTTCCTCTTTCTTGTCCAAACATGAACACACCAGGAGAACTTTTCTTCCTTGATTGGTACCAGATTAGAGGTTTAAATTCAATGTATTCTTAGAATGGTCTTTTCATGTTTAGCAGTATTAACAAAATATTGATTTTTTTTTAAAGGAACACAATAGTTAATGTACTCTTGCATAGAGAGAAATCGACCTTGATGATTGACATTTTGTCATTTGACAAACTGAGGGAATCAATTTTCTTTGAGACTCCTCTTGTACTGCTCTTGTTGTATATTAAACAGCAACATGTCTATGTTTAGAAGCAGGAATTGCAAAAGGAACTAGTAAATAATTCAAAATGCTATCAAGGTGATCAAAAATTTTTAAAATCTACCATTGATATCAAAGAATAATATATGTACATTATAGTTATGTGTTGTCACCTTCAAAAAATCTTAGATAGTTACATAGTTAATAAGGTTGAAAAAAGACATATAGTCCATTAAGTTCAACCGTTCCACCAACCCATATTGACTCCAAAGCAGTCGGACTCCCCCTGGATCATCATTACCATATCTTTTCAGGTGTATATGTATATGTACCAAGATTCCTGACACTATGGACACCATGTTAGAGGTCTTCAACCGTGATGTGGAATACATTCTAAAATCTACACATCATTGGTGTCACGCCTTAGCGTCGGCTAAGGCCAAAGCCTGAGCCGAAGCTGCCTGGGGATCAGACCTGGATAGCAATGTTTGCATACTGTGGGTAAGTTGATCCATCTTGTCCTCTATGCCTTTAAAATGTGCTTCATGAGCCTGTTGCATCTGTCCCTGGGCCGAGAGGGCTTTCAATACTCTGAGGAATCCATGACCCTGGTGTAATGTCATGCCTACCTGACACCGGAGCACTCACTACAGCAAGGGGTACACCCCAAGTGCCGTAAACAGGGGCTAGGTGATCCCAACAGAGTGGAGGCTCTGGTATAGGTAGAAGTAGGCTGGCAAACCAGGCAAATCTAATAGTAGAGAACTTTGGTTTAGGGCACAATTCGCTAAATAAGTGATTCCCAAGATGGAATTCCAAAACCGGTCAACAGATAAGCCAAGGTCACACATGGAGCAAGTAACCAGACAACCTGGGGTCATACACGGAGCAGGTAAGCAGACAAGCTAGAGTCATCCATGGAACAGGTAAGCAGACAAGCCAGGGTCACACACAAAGCTGGAGGCAAGGTACCAAATCACCAGGAAAAACGAGGTCAAAAAACAAGCACAGCAAATTTCACAAAACAGGATACATAATACACTAGGTGACACCAAGAGTATCAGTGGAATGAATTTATGAGTTTTTAAATCCGGCGCTAAATTCAGGACACACCTCCCCAGCAATCACCTCCTGAGACATGCCCTACAATGCCCTCCTGGCAGCCCTACAATTGCGTGCCTGCTGCCTATAAACTGTAGCAGTGGGGTATTGCCTGACTAGTGATGCATTCACTGCAGCTTGGTCTCGGGATCCTCCTGCGTGGTGGGCAGAGGTCAGTGAGACAGGGGACGGATGCCTGCAGGTACCCAAGTCCCAGGGTTTGCGAGGGACAGGCAGGCTAAGGTCACCGGAGCCCCGAGGGGCACGTGTGACAATCGGATGGTTTGATATTATAATCGGGTATGAGGTATGTTTATAAAGACCTGTCTCCCTGCTCCCTCATGAAGCACGCTTGCTATTAATGCTGAACGCCAGGGTATGACATCATATCCTAGCTCTAAGCACTGAAGCCGCAAGCAATGTGACAGAGGAGGGGTATGAGGGCCTGCATGAACAGACCTCGCGTTCACACTACAGGAAAGGTAAGTGAGGGGGAAAAGCTAGATAATGAGAAAAAGGAGCACTAGTGAGGCCTAGAGAGAAGGGGTCAGATATTGAGAAGGGGGAAATTATAATAAAGAGGAGATATGGTGAGAATAGGGAGAGGTAATCAGAAGGGGGATAGATATTGAGAAATAAGATTGATAGGAAGATAGGGGGAGATAATGTGAAAGATATGAGATTGAGAAAAGGTGGCAAGATAATAAGACAAGGAAGAACTGAGATAAAGAGAACTAGGAGACATAATAAGAAAGAGAAGGGAAGAGATAAAGGGGTCAACGAGAAAGAGGTCCCATCTGTCTGCCCATTTTTCCTTTAAACCTCTATCAGTTTTTGGTCAGGACCTATAGTGAGGAAAGCTTTATGTCTATCCCACGCTTGTTTAAATTCCCTTACTGTATTAGCATCCATCACTGCTGCTAGGTTACCCTCTGGGTAATGTAGAACTTACTTAGGTTACATCTAAGCCTCTGGCCTTCAAGTTTTAGACCGTGACCTCTTGTTCTAACATTGCTCCTCCTTTCAAATAAGCTTGCCTCCTTTACTTTGTTAAATCCCGTTAAGTATTTAAATGTTTCTATTGCATCCCCCCTCTTCTTTCCTCCAAGCTATACATAAGATCTTAAGATCCTATAACCTTTCCTGATAATTTCTGTCTTGCAAACCGCTTACCATTTTTGTAGCTCTCTTCTGAACTCTCTCTGACCCTCTCCAGTGACCTCCTTGACCCACCATAAATCTTTGGAAGTAGCAGGGTACCAGCTCCCAACCCGCTACCTTGCAGCCTCGCAAACGGGGCACGCGGCCATGTGATCGCTACTCGCGCGTGCACGATTACGTGCGTATATTACCTCTTATGGCCTCAGTTACCTTGTTTTTGCTCCAGCTGCCTCATTTATCTTTGCACCTTCATTTTCTCAGTACCCTTGGTTGATGTTCGTGCTATTGCTTCTGCTTGATTTTGATGCTGATTAACCTGTAGTGATTTCCTTTGACTTTGGTTCCTGATTTGACTCTGCTCCTGTTCCTTTTTTGACTCGGCTTCTGGATTCTGATTTGGCTGTGATATTGTCCTTTGGTTCTGACCCGGCTCGCTTTGACCACGTCTCCTTCAGCTATCCTGTCTTTAGTTTATGCTGTATTGTCGACTGTATTGTCGACTGTATTGTCGACTGTATTGTCGACTGACCCTGCTTTACAGGATCCTCTTCTACAATCATTACACACTCCAAAATATTGTGAAAAGCCTTCCCAGAAGAGTGGAAACTGTTATAGCTCCAAATGGTCAAACAACCACAAATTAATTTAGAAATGTAGAATGCAATGCCATAAAAGTCCCTGTCGGTATTATGTTTGACACATGCAAAGGTGTTCAGTCAAAATTGCCTGACCTTATCCAAAAGAGACTTCAGCTTAATCTTTTTTACAATGCTAACCATTGATCTTTTGGGAATCATGAACAACATTTCAAACCAACTCCTTTTGGAGAAAAGGAGTGAGATGTTTTATCTCAAGAGAAAGAGGAGAGAGAAAAAAAACAGGTTCAGGGGTTTATTCAGTAAAGGGAGAGTTATTAGAAGAGCTGTATTATAGCTGCTTGACTCTCCTATATGTTATGAAGGTCTAACCCCAGGGAGATTTTGTTCCAGGGAGACCTTGGCTGGCCTGTATGATGCATAGTTAAATCAGTGAGATTCCTACAAAGGATCCTTACACTTTATTATTCATTATTATGCATCGTTACAGAATCACACCAGACCTTCTTGCTGGAGAAACTACAACTCTCCTGCAATCGCACCCTTTAGTGAATAAACCCCATATTATTTTTGTGACACAAAATAATTTCATCTCAACAGAGTTAACTGAATTATGCAGAAGCGTTTCACCAGGGTTGAACATTTATAATGCATGCTAGAGTAGAACTAACAACAAGAATGTGCTTGGGGGTTAAGCCCTTTTGTCAGTGTACATTATGTAGGGCAAAGCCCAATGAGCTTCTCCTGCAAGATGGGTTGAACTCTGCAACATGGGTTGAAACTCTTTTGTCATATTGAGATTGAGAAATATTTACCTCAACAAAATCATGTTAATGGAGTTTTGGGGCAAAACCCACATAACTACTTATTTCCTAATTATTTAGTTCTGATCTCACTTCAACTGTGCCCGCTGAGATGCATGAACTGGAGTTTGGAGGAATTAGAAGGAATTTAATCTCATGACAAACTCTTTAAGCATTTAGACTTTTAAACCACCTTTTTTAACTTGAATTGCAGGTTGTTCTCTGTGGCTGTCCAACTGACAGTTGATGGGCTAAACCAGCGAGTCTCAGCCAATTAGATGAGACTGGATGCAGATTGAGCAATGCTTTTACTGCTTCTGTGGCGAGGAACCCCTCACCAATCTTGTTCTATATAAGACACATTACTCACTGCCCATTGTCAACAACTGGATCGCTGCTCCTATGCAGATGAAACCGTTCACCCCAAAAACAGTTCTAACTTCGAAAGGACAATCTGCTTTCTCAACATTTTGAAGCGTTATGTTAACAACTTTAAGGGAGTACAAAGTTGTTTTGAACTTATATTGAAATGTTAGGATGCCAATTTGCATTTGCACTGAAGGTATATTTCTAAGACATACATAGTGGTTAATAATGGCTTATCCCCCAACATGGTTATGGGCTGCAACCCTGCCAATTCTTTAGTGCTGGGCATCACTGAGCAATGCTGTGTGTATTCTGCCAAGCTAATGGGTTTTATTAACTAAAGTTAATTGTTAGAATTTGAATTGAAGTTTCCAGGAGAGTTGTGGTTTCCACTCACTGAATATAGTGTGTATTATAAAGGCCCTTCTCTGGCTATTTCTTCTGCAGAAATGTCAAAGTCGGCCTTGCATAATGTATAGTTTAATCAGTGAAGTAGGAATCAAAAAGCTTTAAAAATGTTTTATATAGTAAAGTGAAGCCAGTGAGATGAAATGGCAACACTCCTGCTAACTTGATCTTTATCGCAAAAAAAACTGTTACCTATATTTTAGAAATAAGTGGTTTCATACATTTTAAAAAGCCTACACAACTGCTTACAGTCAGCTTAACCCCTATTGGTTATTTAACATTCTAAAATAAAAAAGGCAAGGCCAACAATATGCCAGTTGCATGAACAGCTGAGGGTAATCTTTGGGCGTCTCATATATGGAGAAAAGGCTTCAGCTTGGTTGTTTTTAGTTCACAAACTAGAGGGCTCTGCCCACTGGTACGCAGAATGTCTCTAGGTCAGTCACCTTTTACCTAATTATTTGTCTTGCCTATGGAGATGAGTTCTCATTTTATCAGTTTCATTCGCTATTATAAAATGTGCAGCATTCCCCAGCCAATAATCATCTCACAGCCAATGTCAGGGAACAAGCTAATAATAATTAGCTAAAATATTTGAATAATTGAATCATTTTTAATGTGCGTGTCCTGTGTTTTCTTTATCTTTGTATGAGCTATCCTAATGAGCACTGAAGGGATTCTTCTTTTTTGTAGGAGCAGGTCGACAAATTGATTTAGTGGTTACACAATGCTAAAAACTTTATTTATGTGTGCTGTGAGGGCTTAATAAAGCATTTATTGGTTCTCTTCTCCCTTGCTGAGCCTCGTTTTGAGGTGTGGTTGCAAAGAATGGGATTGTATATAAAATATTCATTCATACATGCTGCGGGGGGGATTTTTCTCTAATGCACCCACTCTTCTCCCGTCATCTGGAGCGTAGTCTGCATCTGCCTATTTTGCCCAGGTTGCATTTTATGATACAAAATCATCAAGAAACATCACTTTTGTCATCTTTTGTGTTTTATCTTCCTCTAGTTCTAGTTCCACATGCCTGCTCAGGAAGGCAGACGGTAGAAAAGACACTAATTAAAAATTGGAAGTATCTCACACTGGATGTGTTCAGTAGTGAAAAACGAGCGTCTTGTTGCAAGAAAATCAATTTTACAGTTACAGGAGCAGAATAAATAGAGGTGATGCATTAAAGCAAATGAAAAGCCCCCTAAAACAGAAACACAAAAGAAGAGGGCAGCCAGATAGTGGCAGCTTCTCTGAATAGTACAGAAGACAGCCTTTCTATCTGCTGCTTCAGCCTGAAATCTGTTTACTTAATGTTCAGTACATGTCATACATAATAATATCTCTGCGAACAATGAGAGATATGGGTTTATCACATATGTGACACTTAATCTACTGTATTTTAAGGCAAGTGTTCTATCCACATTAGGAGCCTTATAACCGAAGACATAACCCAACAATCACCAACCATGTTATAAGCTATGTTTCCCAAGACTTTTCCTACTTAGGACTCAATTGACTGAACAGCTTGAAGTGGCAAGAGAGAAAATGTAATTTCGTCTTGTTCGTTATCAAGGGCCTTCCTCACAGATTTTTTTTTAGGTCTCTCACAACCTCATATCCCATATTTAAATTCATTAGATTTTCAAAATTCTAATGTTTGGAAACAAGTGCTTTTTAAAGTGCGCTTGTTGAAGATTTACAATAACTTCATTAAGAGAGCCGTAAAGTTTATTTTAAAGGAATAATCACTCAGCAATAGAGTAGGGCTTTTCTTCTTAACAGTCTCAGATTCAGTAGCTCATTTTTCTGATGGCCATCTGCTTGTCACATTTATGTGATTCAGAGAATGGATCCAATGTGGGAAAGTTGGTAGCCTCATTGTAGTTAAAATTCTAAACCAGAAGATTGGCTAAGGGTGTGACCTGGCAGCACAAGGTCATGAGTGGATATTGAGCAAAAGTCAAGGAATGCAGCAAAAGATTAATAGTTACAGAATAACAAAGGTAATGAATAAGACATCCAAAAAAGATTGTTGCCCTGAAGCACAGAATGCCAGAAATGCACTGAATGTGGCTGATGCTAACAGACAAGGCCGCCATCAGGGGGTACAATCAGTACTGATTGCATATTGTCTTTTTGAAAATTGAAAAATAAAATATCATATGCATTAAAGTGCATAGGTCCTATGCATATATAGGGGGAGGGGAATAAGTGTTCGCGCATGTGCAAACTGGGCATTAAAGGTATAACTCACTGCCTTTTTCTCCACCCATCCAATTACCTGCAGAATTGGGGTTTTCTTTGATAGGTCTATTTTACCCTGGCAATCTGAACATTCTTTGCCTTTTATATGCCTCAAGGTTTCTATTGGCTTTCAGTGGTTAATCCAGTCCCACAGACCGCAAGGCGTGGCAGCCCCTTTAACCCCTTCGTGACAAAGGCTGATTTAACATTTCTGCGGTGCTCATGTTTAGCTGTAATTTTGTTATTTCTCGTTTACTGACCCCACACAACTTTTGCTTTTTCAGGACAAGGAGGGCTTTCTTTACATTGTTTTGCTTATATTATATCATTTACCATTAAAAAGTATAAAATATGGTGGAAAATTTTACTTGAAAATCTTTTACTCATCTATAAAGGCTAATGAAAAAAATTGCTAAATAGCTTCTACTATTTGTCCTGAGTTTAGAAATACCCAATTTGTTTTGCTTTTTTCTGCATGTTATGGGGCAATAAGTACAAGTAGTGTTTTGCTATTTCAAAACCATTTTTTCAAATCTGGTTTACCCCATCAAACCATATATTTTTGAAGACTAGACACCCCAGGGTATTTCAAATGTTAGTATTTTAACTCTTTCCATGCACTAATACTACCTCCAGTCTTTGTCAAACTTTGTGGTAGTCACTGTTTTGAGTTTTTTTTCCCACACACATTTTACTTCATATATGAATTTATAGCTCCTGGTATATGCCACAACACCCGTATATGTGCTCAGTAACATCCCCTGAGTACAGTGATACCACCCATGCATGTGTTTGCCTGGCTGTTTTAGGGCAAAAGGGCCATATCTGAGGCATGCACATTTTTCACTGTTGAACTTTATTTGGTGATCCTGTGCCCATGCCCTATTTGGTACATCTTTGAGTCCGGCCAATTCAATGTGCCCTATAAAACCATATATGTTTGAGAACTAGACACCCCAGGGTATTTCCAATGCTGGTATTTTAACTCTTTCCATGCACTAATTCTACTACCAGCCTTAGCAGTAGTATTTTTTGTGTGTATTTTAGCCACACACATATTTTTGGTATAAATCTCTAGCTCCTGGTATATGTCACACAACACCTCAACATGTGTTCAGTACCATCTCCTGAGTACAGTGATACCCCCATGCATGTGTTTGTCTGTTTGGGGGCAAAAGAGCCACATTTGGGCCATGTGCATTTTTTAATCTTGAACTTTGGCATTTGGTGATCCTGTGCCCATGCCCTATTTGGAACAACTTTGAGCCCAGCCAATTCAGTGTGCCCAATAAAATCATATATTTTTGAAAACGAGACACCCCAGGTATTTAACTCTTTCCATGCACCTATTCTACCACCAGCCTTTGTCAAAGTTAGCAGTAGTATTTTTTGTGTGCATTTTTCCCACACACGTTGTACTTTAGGTATGAATTTACAGGTCCTGGTATATGTCACTGTCACACAACTCCCCAATATGTGTTCAGCAACATCCCCTGAGTACAGTGATACCACCCTTGCATGGATTTGTTGGGTTGTTTGGGGGCTGAAAGACACATCTGGGATGTGTGCATTTTTCAAATTGGAAATTAGACATATAGTCATCCTTCCCCTGGTGTTAATTGGAACATTGTTGAACCGGCCAATGCAATTTACCCCATCAAATCATTAATCTTGTAAAAGTAGACACCCCATGGGCATTTAACATGCCAGTATTTTAGTTCTTACCACGCGAGTTGTTTTAAGATAAAGCGCTAACTTTAAAAGTCTTTTCCAATTATCTATGTATTACCTTGGCTTTTGATTGTATTGTTGCCTGGCTCTCTCTCCTACCTGATCTTTGTTTATACGTTCCTGAGATCCTGTACTATGGGTCCACCTTCTCCCAATTTCAACTGGTTACAGTGAACCCCTAGGCTAATCACTTTAACAAAAGCTAATTGAAGTCAGTTAGAAAACCTGGAGTCCAAGTAATGAAATGGGATTGCTATTCTCAATAAGGATCTTCTGATGTGAACTCTCTGGGCCAGGTCTGTTATTACTTACTTTTCTGCTTTTTTTCCTATCCACCGATTCCATCGTGAGCACCTGAGGGCTACCGGAAAAAAATGCCAGAGAAGTCTCAAACTACAACAAAAGCTCTACAGATTACTCGCTTATCAGCAGTAATGCGGCCTCCCCTCCTCCCAAGGTTGCTAGCAAATAACCTTTAGAGTTTGGTTCAGGCCAGAACTGGGTACTGACTTTGTGGTTAGGGCTGTGAACAGCTTATGGCTGAGTACAGGCATACTCCTCCATTGGCGGTATCAGTCAATGGCAAGTACAGGTGTCATGCCAGCTACAGAATGATCTGGGCGTTGACTGTACGATGAGTGCATGGTGACTCATCAGCAGTCTTCGGGGACTGGGAATGCTCTAATAATATGGGGACTCCATATCCTGTTTTTTTTGTCTTTGTTGTAAATAATAAACAAGACTTAATTTGTCACACGCTTATGTTTCATATTGTTTCCTTACATAAATAGTTTAAGGTTACAATTACGAACCATGCCCAGAGGTACCTAGTGGGGCAAATGCACCTTAATAGGAGTCCTCATGCATGACTAGTCAGATAAGGTTATAGTCATGTGCGACACCAGTTCAAGTTCTCCATCTGTATAAGCCACAGAGAGGCATGAGTGACAACTTTTAAGCAATCACTGAAGTCATGTATGTGTAAATATGAAATTTAAATGAACACCATTTTGTATTAAATATACATGTTGTTGTAGACACTTTTGCCAACGTAGACAAGTCTTGTTAATGATTTCTTTCTCATCCTTAAGTAACGAGATAACATATGTTCACCTGTCTGTATGCTAGGAAGATATTTACTCTTGTGTAAATAAGAACTTTTTACCTTAGTCTGTGTTTGATGTGGATTAGTAGTACCAACTATATGCTGAGTGTTACATTTTTCTTTGTGAATGGTTTTGTAGCAGTCTCCCTGAAATAGTATTTAAACCGCTCGCAACAATGAATAAATTGAGAAGTGACTGAGAACGAACACCTTGTGTGTGTCTGAATTATTTACTTCTCCCAGATATCTGCGCTGCCACTCTGAAGGTTCTGCAGATTTACTCAAGAGCTCGCGGGAGGCTTTCGGCTCAAGAGAGGTGTCCCCCATAAGAGGAGGGGCGAAACATTTTCAGTATGTAAATATAGTATGTAGTTAGTTAACTATAATACTTACAAACAGGGCCGGCCCAAGACTTAATGCCGCCTGGGGCAAAGTTTAAAATGCCGGGGGGGCGGCATTTTAAACTTCGCCGACGCCATTATCTACCCTTACCCCCCCCGTTTAAAAGTACTTACGTTTAAACAGTCCTGCGGCGAGTCTCCCTGCTCTGCCACGGTGCCGGCTTGCAATGCTGAGCGCCGGAAATTGACGCCACTTCCGGCGCTCAGCATTACAAGCCGGCACCGAGACCGAACAGGGAGACAGAGAGAGAGGGGCGCCGAGCGGGTAAGCGAAAACCACTCGGCGCCCCTCTCTCTCCTCCGCTTAAAAAAAAAAAGCGATTGGGGCGGCAAAGTGCCGCCCCTTCAAAAGTGCCGCCTGGGGCAATTGCCCCAGTCGGCTCCATTGTAGGGCCGGCCCTGCTTACAAATACTGAATCTTTGGCGCTGCCAGAGAAGAGGATCCAGGTCCCCTGCAGTGCTGAGTGGGATCCTCCTCTCTGGCAGCCGGTGAACGTCCATGCCATGCGTGCAGACAACATCTGCTTCTGCCGGGGCTTCTATGACGGTGCACCGGTGTGACGTGAACTTCCTGTGCTCAGTCATAGAAGCCCCAGTGGAAGTCCCGGGTAGCAGCGGAGGTTGTCTGCACACATCGCTGAGATGTCCGCTTGCTGCCCCACTTGACACCAGGGAGTCTAGAGCACGGGGGACAAGTCTAGGGATACATCGGTAACTAGGGAGGCATATCAGGGGGGTAGAATGACAAATATGGGGGAAAAAGGCATATCTGGGGAGCAGAGTGGTAAATAGAGGGTTATAAGGCATATCAGGGAGGCAGAGTGGCAAATAGGGGGGTATAAGGCATATCGGGGGCAGGGTGGCATATCAGGCAGAGTGGCATATAGGGGGGTATAAGGCATATCATAGTTTTTATTAAATATGAAAAAATAGTTTACATGTAAATGATTATTTATTAATAAAACTTTTTTCTAATAGGGTAGTCTTATATTTTAGGCGTTTTCTTTTTTCTAAATTAATATTCAAGTTTTGGGGGGTTGTCTAATCAGGGCCGTCTTATAATCGAGCAAGTACGGTATTTATGTAAATACTCATTAAATCATTAGTAATTAGATTGGATACCCTCATTTTTTTCTCATTACCACATCTCTCTGGTTGCTTAAAACAGGTCTGTCACCAAGAAACATTACTGTTGATCAGCAATGTCTAAATGCTGTACTAACATTTTTTAACATATATGTCTTACTTCAAATTGCTCAGCCATGGAAACTCATTTCATTTCGCAACTCTGTAGTGAGTGATACTACAGTGGACAGGTGATTTTTACATCCTAATTGCTTCAGTTCTCAGTGGCCACGCTGTGCATGACCACATGTCCCGAATTGCCTGGGCAGCCTCAATCCGGGAAAATGCCTTGTCCCGGAATGAGGAGTCTGAGTGAAGGAGGTCTCAGCCAATCAGGAGAGACTTCTCAACTCTCTTGATTGCCTGAGAGTTCAGAAGCCTCTCCTGATAGGCTGAGTCCTTCCTTCACACCAACTCAGAGTAAGCTGCAGCCAGCACCAGGTATGTGTGTTTTACTCTGTGTGTGTTGTCAGTTTGTCACAGTATTTGTGTGACTGTTTGTCTGTTTGTGTGACTGTGTGTGTAATGTCTGGTAATAGAGGAGTTAATTCTCTGAATCTACTCATGCCTGGTATTAGAGGAGTTAACATTCTATATCTACTCATGTCTGTAATGAGTGTATGTATATTATTAAATCTGAATCAAGATGGTTTCCAAGGCTTCTTAATAATTTATATATAATAGTATGTGTGAATCAGGGTGTATGTGATATATATATATATAATATATTTTATGTGTATGTGACGGTGTGCATATGTGAATCAGTATATATATATATATATATATATATATATATACACCTGTGTGTGTAATCTCATCCGATTCTTGTGTGTCCTTGAACTGGGACAGAAATTTAACAAACTGACTTGTGGCAAAGGTGGCATCCTATGACGGTGCCATGTTTAATTTCACTGATCTATTTAGTATGACCCCTTCTACTCCCAGTGTTTTTCTATGGAGATGGCATGCTTGTGTGTTTGAGTTTACACTTGTTATCAATTTACATGGCATATTTTTGTATGCGTACTTTAGGCAGAATTTATGTCTGTATCATTTCTGTGCTCCCATGATTTATGTAATTTCTATATATTCTTCAAATATGTTTTGGCTTGGACCAAACTGTGCGTGATGAGCAAGCTATCCGGAAAACATGTTTTAGGCTCCTGTATTACTGGGCCACTCGGCCCAGATATAAGGGGTAATGGCTGCCATTATAAAAACATAGAATTTAACAAAAGATAAGAACCATTTGTCCAATCAAATAAATAAAACCCTAAACCTAGCTTGGTTTTTGGTCTAGCCATTAACTTTAGGTTCCCATTTAACTTTAAATTCCCTCACTGTGTTAACACCTATCACTTCTGCTAGAGCAACAGAGAGAATAAGGTAATAATAATACCTTTTACATAAACATGTTGCCTTAGATGGCAGATTAATTGATTTGATGACAAAACAGCTTCTTTCTTGTAGTTTTTCATTTAATACGGATTACCAGTTGCTTAAGTTTTTTTTGTGGACATTGTAGGCTATTCCTTTCTGTTAATAAATACAAATAAAAACATGAAGCGGCTTTAGTACTAAATGGTAAGCCCACTGACCTTGATTTATCAAACAGTGCTAAACACAAGCTTTAACTTGCATTTCTGCAGATATTAGATAAGGAGTGCTACACTTTAAGCCCACTTTGATAAATGTAGGCCACTTTGTTGAATGCATAGTCATGGGCTTCTCAAATCTCCATTCAGAGGAATACAAGGGGTTTCTTCACTAAAGTTGACAAGAAAATTGTGATCCATCTCCTTGACTTCACTAATCATTATGAACGGCCAACCCCAGTGAGGTTCTGCCCCAGGAAGAGCTTTTCTGGCACTTTATAATACATAGTTAAATGAGCGAGAGTTCTTTAATGTCTCCTTAAACACTGAAATATGCATTATACAGGAGTAGATCAGCCCGTTTGCTAGTGTTGACCTTAATAATGAATAGTAAAGTAGGAGAGTTAAAAACCAAAGCTTTCCCTTTAGTGAAGAAACTCAAAAATGTTACATGTCACTTACAATAACCATTTTTATGCTCAATTAAAAGTAGTACTGTCTTTTCTACAATCCACTCCTCCACTTAACACTTGGCAAATAAATGCATTATTATTCCTGGTAGACCTGTGTATTTGTGTTCATACAGATTTTAACAAATTTTGGCTAACTTGTTTGTTTGTACGCATTTTTTTAAATTAGAACAAAACAATTGAAAGTCAACAAAAAATCTCAGAATATTCATTTTGTCTGCTGTAAATTCTCCCTCCCACATATTCTGGGATTTTTACCAGCAGTTAATTAGCAGTACATATACTGCCAGAAAACAATCTGGGCCAGGCTCCAAGTGGTTAACGTACCCACATCAAAAGAAAATGGAAATCAAGGCAGTTCAAACTGAATACTGTAATTGTGTACAGGGTAGTGAGAATGCACATAGGGCATGGCCACCGTGTATTGTTTAGTACGTATGTGCATAGGGTAGTGTGACGTTGTATCGTACAGTATGCATGTGTATAACGTTGTGACTGTGTATTGTGTAGCATGCATAGTATCATTGGGAATTGCATGTGTATAGCTGTACTGAACCAAATCCAGAAAGCAAAATAACAGCCAGAGGTGACTAAGCTTATCTGTGGGTTTAGCTCCAGACAGCCTTTAGTGGGATGGAACTAGGTAGTCATCCATCACTCCCCTGACCAAAGAAAGAAGAAACTGGCCCAGTGATCCAGGGAAGCAGTGCTTCACTAGGAGACTTAGGGTCAAACCCAGAGAGTTCCCAGATATGGGTATAACATACAAGTCCCTATTATGAATATAATAGAAATAGGGATGTTATGTAATGGCAGTTTGGATTATTCACTGACATTTCCTGCAGTTTTCTAGGACTTTTTTTTCCAGTAGTTGGGAAGAGATAAACAAAAATAAATGTTACAAAAAAAAACCATGTCCAACTTTGTTCTTGTTTTTATGGCTGGGAGTTAAACTGTTCCAGCTAGTACATGCACTGCTTAATGATCTGTTCTCCAGGCAATGAATATGAGTGCGCCTCTTTCTGCAGCTGGGCCTGCGAGGTGAGTTGGCATTCCACCGGGTGATGTGTTTGTTGCACACTTTCATTGTTATCCGTTTCGTGAAAAATAATAAACAAGCCAATTATTTCCAACGGAGGGGGTTAAATGTTATTCACCTCAAACAGTTATCTCGGCAAAGATTGAGTTTCTATGTTGTAGAAAGTTATCAGCTATGGGTAAATAAGTTGCGCTACAGACGGGGGCCAGAGCTCAAATGACTTTTATGCTAAATGGTGCTAGATGCTCTCAGGTAGATATCTGTAAGAGGCGCCTACGGTGCTGCTGCAGGCAGTCAACAGCTCATTCCAACTCTGTGCCAGAGAGGAAAGCACAGGAAATGCAGATCAAATGACCTTCAGAGATGGTTTATATGCTTCTAGATTGCTTCATGTTAACTCGGCATAGGCCTCGGCTCACACCTACATCAAGAATACTATACAGCCAGCTAGACTAAATATATACATATATATATATGTATATATATATATATATATATATATATATATATATATATATATATATATATACAAGATTCCATGCTCTTTTGGAATGTTTTCAACAGGTCTTAGAAATGCGTCCTTGACTTCACAAGATAATATTTGCACGAAACAGTAATGTTTCATTGATGGTCATGTTTTACATTTGTAGATAATATATACATCTAATTTTACACATGATTAGTCCTTTGCTAACTGACTCTTATTTGTCCATTTAGTGTATAGGAAAAGGGGGAAGGGGCGAAAGCCCTTAAGTTTCTTTATGAAATGCAGAAATTATTGTAGGTGGAGGCTAAGAGCTGACCCCTAGTACTCCAACATACTTGGATCTGACAGTAGTGCCTTTGACAGAACACAGCCTGCATGTCTGCCTGTCATCTGAACTTCCTGCTTAGGACAGTACTGAACAAATCGCTACTCTACCTCATCTCTAAACCTTAGAACCAGTCCTAGGTCACTATACATGCTGCATGAGTTAACATAATATGCCAGATGTTTTCATTTATTAGTAAGTGGTTCAGAGGAACTGTTTCTGTAACCGTCCTCAGCCGGGACAGGAAACTTTTTCGCACTGATGGCACTATGGGTTACAACTCCCACCAAGGCAGCAGGAGGCATTTGCGTGTTGAGAATTGCACATAAAACCTGTGTTTATTCTAAATGGGGAATATAGGTACGACCGTAACGTCCTAACCTAAAAATATATTTTTTCAATAAACCACACATATTATTATTATCTTTTATTTATCTAGAGCTAACAATTTACACCGCACTTTTTACAATACATTTTTCAAGGGGTATTACAATGGTAGAATTGACAGACAAAGCAGTATATTAGGTAAACAGGGTCCTGCTCACTTGCTTACAATCTAGACGGAATGTGATGTAGTGTCTTACAAGGTATGGAAAAAAAAGAGAGATGCCAAAGATGAACATGGAAGTTGTATTAGTGTTAGATAAGATTGTACGTTTTTCTTAAAAAGTGGGTTTCAAGGTTTGTCCTGAATATTGAGAGGGAGGGAGAAAGCTGGAAGTTAGGTGGAACTGAGTTCCACAGACATAGGGAAGCATGAGTGATGTCTTAGAAGCAGGAGGTTATAAAGGAAGAGTATAGCCCTATTGCATGAGAAGAAAGTAAAGACTCAGTAGGGGAGTATTTTGTTACAAGGGAAAAAATGTATGGGGGAGTGGTACCACAGAGGGCTTTATATACTATATGAACAAAAATATTGCGACACCTGACCATTACAACAGGGGCTCTTATGACATTGCATTCTAAATACATAGACATTAATATGTAGTTTGTCCCCCATTTGCAGCTATAACAGCTTCCACTCTACTGGGAAGGCTTTCCACAAGATTTCAGAGTGTTTGCTCATTCATCCATCTTTGCTCATTCATCCAGTAGAACATTTGTGAGGTCAGGCACTGATGTTGGACGAGAAGACCTGGCTCGCCATCTCTGTTTCAGTTCATCCCAAAGGTGCTCATTGGGGTTGAGGCCAGGACTCTGTGTGGGCTACTCAAGTTCTTTCACACCAAACTCATCCAACCGTGTCTTTATGGACCTTGCTTTGTATACTGGAGTACAGTCATGATGGAATAGAAAAAAGCTTTGCACCAAGCTGTTCCCACAAAGTTGGAATCATAGCATTGTCCAAATTGTCTTGGTATGCTGAAGGGGACATACACAGAAACAAAGATTGTAATACAGCACTCAGTTGTGAGTGCACGAGCCAGGGTACCACCAAGTCCTTCAATAAATCCAAAATAAAGAAGCAGAGGCTCAGAATTCAAATGGTAAGGTGAGTTTATTTAACACAGGCAATGTTTCGACACAGGTCTTTCTCAAGGCTTGAGAAAGACTTGTGTGTCAAAAAGTTACCTGTGTGAAATAAACATGACCCCATGGTGAAACAGAGGCTGCTCACACACCGTCTGAAAAGCTGCAGGAGCTGTGAGAGATAAGCGGGGTGGGCGGGAGGGAGGTGGGATGTATGTTTATGTGTTTATATACACATACACACACTCACACATCTATATATATATATATATATATATATATAATGTATGTATGTATGTAAGCATGGATGTGTACTTTTGTGTGTGAGCATGGATTGTGTGTGTAAGCAGGGATGTGTAAGTGAGGTGAGATGGAGTGTGTGTTAATGAGTAGGAGTGAGTGTGTGTAATTTCTATGTTTACATATGTTTCATGTTGGAAGGAGGGTGGGCAAGGGGCAAAGACTAGCTGTTAAAACAGTTTGTCTCTGCCATGTTTGTCCCCGAATAGCTTCCCAGTATATATTTTTGTTCAAACAGCTTGTCTCTGACATCTTTGTGTCCAATAGCTTAATAGTGTCATTTGTTTCTAACAGCTTAACAGTGCCATATTTGTCCCCAAACAGCTTAACAGTGCCATTGTCATGCCCAAACAGCTCAACAATAACATGTTTGTGCCCAAACAGCTTAACAGTTTCATTTTTATACCCAAACAGTTGATCTCTGTCCCTTTGTCCCCAAACAGCTTCTCAGTGCCATTTTTGTTCCCAGTTTGTCTCTGTCTTGTTTGTCCCCAAACAGCTCCTCTGTGTCATCTTTGCCCCCAAACGACTCCCAGTGCCATATTTAACCCGAGACAGTTTGTCTCTGCCATCTTTGCCCATGCTCATACACTTATACAGCCATGATGACACATACATACTTGCTCACATACAAATACTTTTCCACTTATACACTTTACAACATATATACAGTCATACATGTATACTTCTCCTCTTCCCCTCTACCCTC
Source organism: Spea bombifrons (assembly GCF_027358695.1). Lineage (NCBI taxonomy): Eukaryota > Metazoa > Chordata > Amphibia > Anura > Pelobatidae > Spea > Spea bombifrons. Next base: position 79,016,263 of record NC_071087.1, on the reverse strand, counting down.
TAAATAGATAGGTAGAGAAAGAGAGGTGCAGGAATGCTTCTGTTTTTCCACAAATCTATCAGAATACAACCCCCAGTGCCAGCTCTGGATAGGAGGGTCTGAGTAGGCAGCCCCCTCTAAAGTACCACCCTAGACAACCTAGGCTGAGATACAGCCCTGTGTGCAGTGCAACCTCTCTCCTTATATGATCACTGGAGCCCAAACACTCCTATAGTGATATCTGAAATCAAGTTCACTGCTTTACATGTATGTAACCTTGACCTTAGTATCGTCAACTTCGGCCCCATTCCCCAAAATAAGACACATAGACAATGCATGTAATTAAAATTGCTTTATTGTTCGATTTTGGATAAATTTGGCCACGGTCAAAATCCCAGTATTATCCCCCAACCGTGACACTCATTATCATATTTCTTAAACGTTATAAACCACAAATTTTTTGGCTACAAGCCAACCATATAACACCGTACATCTATAGGGCTGGTAAGGGCGTAACAAACCACGTCACCTGTAGAGGCTGCCGGCGTCCAAAGCCCAGCAACCACCCGTCACCCAACGTATCACCTGAGCAAGGCGCCCAGGGAGTGTTCTGCACTTCCGCCCTGAGGCATGTGCACCACGAGTACAACCATACCTTAGATAGTTGTCTCAAGCACCGAACCAGCCAACCACATATTAACAATGACCAAAATATAAACACCAACCGCCACACAAGACGATATAACAATAAAAAGAGGGAAGGGAGGGTGGGAATTTCGCCTACTTAAAAACCTACAAGCTCATCTGTGAGCAGGTCCCCAAATTTATTTAGTTGATGACACCCAGTGCCCTCCCCTTCTTCCTGTTCCTGAACATTCAGAGTGTGGGGGCAAAAGTTCACACAGGGGCCAAGTAGTCACAGAGGATGTATGTATCCAACCAATATTTTAACCCCTTGTTAGGTCATGGGGTGCTCCTCGTTCCTTCCCCGGTCATGGTGCCCCTACACCTATTTCATGCTCCGGGGCTGGTCTTGACCTTAGTATCATCAACTTCGGCCCCATTCCCCAAAATAAGACACATAGACAATGCATGTAATTAAAATTGCTTTATTGTTCGATTTTGGATAAATTTGGCCACGGTCAAAATCCCAGTATTATCCCCCAACCGTGACACTCATTATCATATTTCTTAAACGTTATAAACCACAAATTTTTTGGCTACAAGCCAACCATATAACACCGTACATCTATAGGGCTGGTAAGGGCGTAACAAACCACGTCACCTGTAGAGGCTGCCGGCGTCCAAAGCCCAGCAACCACCCGTCACCCAACGTATCACCTGAGCAAGGCGCCCAGGGAGTGTTCTGCACTTCCGCCCTGAGGCATGTGCACCACGAGTACAACCATACCTTAGATAGTTGTCTCAAGCACCGAACCAGCCAACCACATATTAACAATGACCAAAATATAAACACCAACCGCCACAGCCTGTAACGTGCGACCCCTTGCACCGTTACTGGCCCCCCAAAACCACCAAGGCCCGCTCTATCCCTGACTGAATAGCCAGATTCCATAAATCTAAACCCACATCTGATAAATGGACGCCATCACAACGATAGAGACCCGACAAATCGCCCTCCAAATCAACATGCCTCACCACGAGACCCCCTTGAAAAACAACAAAACGTGAGATAGTCTTATTAACTTGCCGCCTAGCCCTCTCGAACCCCTCCCGGGAATTGGCACCCCTCCACACCTTCCTCGTGACGTGAGACCACACAAAAATCGTGCGCGGGTAGGCGGCCCAAAATTGCCGAAGATCGGCCTTAATATTACACACCAAGTCACGCAGCGGTACATAACACAGATCATTTCCCCCAACATGCAAAACCACGATATGGGGCACACCATGCACTTGAACGTGCCGAGACCCTATCCCAGCGCATACCTCTGAATCCGAGCCATCTGATAGCAACCGTATCTCTATCGAAACCCAGCTGCCGCCCAGAAGGCCGAACCGACGCCCGTCTGGCCGCCCAATACACATATGAGTGCCCCAAAATCCACACTTCCCGGCGGACGGAGTCTGTAAAAGAGAAAACAAACAACATAGCACAGTACAAACAAACCGCCGCAAAATTACATAAACAATTATAAAAGCAAATGAGGGCGAATGTAGGACCTAAACCTAGTGGATTCCCACCGGCCTATTCTCTTAATTAAGTCTTTACTCAACCCCCACCTCGAAGCCTCGGTGGCCGCACCTATGCGAAAGGAGTGCGTGCCAAAATCAGCCTCAGCCAGACCCAACGCACGCAAAACATGCTTAAAAACCGAATTAAATTGGAAACGGGACAGCGCGGAACCGTCCGCATGTACCAAAAAAGAAGACGGGCCATCCGGCCTCACAGCCCCATAGGCACGCAAACAGGCAACCGGACAAACCGGGCAGTCTGGACACTCCCTGAGCTCCACACACAGCCCCTTACCACCCTGATCAGTCTTGGAACGTCTAATCAGAACCCTAACCGTATTGCCACGGCAAACCACATCCGCAGCCTGAATCCCACTCTGAACGGACTTCGAGGGGCTCACTAATTCCCCAATCCGGAATGCACCGAAAAAGGCCAATGAAAACGCACAACGAAAGAGCAAAACCTCAAACGACGATGAACAAACACCTTGCAGCTTGCCCACGAGACCCACCAACATGCCATACGACACGGGACGCCTGGAATCTGCCACCTTGGGGCCCTTTTTAAACCCTTTAACCGCCTGTCGCACAGAAAAAGCTTTAGTCACATCAGGAACACCTTTTTCCTTGAACACAAAAGCCAGGGCTGCCATACGGTGATCCAAACCTGACACGGATACCTTCTTGCTAAACAAATAACCAATAAACCACGATAATACCTCAGCCCTGTCCACCTCCCCGTCAGCGTCCTCCGCGATCCGCTCAAAGCACTCCCACTCCTGCCACGTTCTGTCATAAAAAGCCCGCGTGGAAGGAACCAGCGACCGCGATCGAAGCTGTTCAGCCATCACTCTGCCAGCGTCCACATCCAATCTGGAAACTGACAGCCTTCGCGGGCAGCCCGAGGCGCCAGCTGGAAAAACCTGTCCCACTGTGAACGAGACAAGGAATCAGCTACACCGTTATCAACCCCCGGCACATGAATAGCCCGAAAACAGATATTTAGCTGAAGGCAACGTAAAACTAACCAACGCAATAGCTTCAAAACCGGCAAAGAAGAAGAGGAGATATTATTCACAGCATGAACAACGGATAAATTATCGCACCAAAACCTAACATGTTTGTTGGCCAATTGTTCCCCCCACAGCTCCAAGGACACCAAGATTGGAAAGAGCTCTAAAAACGTCAGGTTCCTAGTCAAACCTCTAGATTCCCAACCCGTAGGCCAATGCCGAGCACACCATGAACCCTTAAAATAAGCGCCAAAACCCAAGGAACCCGAGGCATCGGTCCACAGTTCCAATTCCGAACTGGAAACCGGAGGCGCAAGCCACAATGAACAACCGTTATACTCGCAAAGGAAAGTATCCCAAACTTTCAAATCCTCCTTCAAAGCCACGGTCAGCCTAATAAAATGATGGGGGGCCTTAACCCCGGCTGTAGCCAAGGACAGCCGTCGTAAGAAAACCCTCCCCATGGGCATGATACGGCACGCGAAATTAAGTTTGCCAATCAATGACTGCAACTGCTTCAAGGTAACCTTCGAAACCTGCAGAAAACTGGCAACCATGAAACGCATATCATACACCTTATCCACTGGCAACCGACAAACCATCTCTTCCGAATCCAACTCGATACCCAGAAAACTCAAACATGTACAAGGGGACACCGTCTTGTCCGGTGCCAAAGGTATTCCGAAATCCCGAGAAACCTGAATCACCGTAGCCAATAAAACACTACAATGAGACGCAGAAGGAGGGCCAATACATAGAAAATCGTCGAGATAATGAATGACGGACGATAAACCCGACACCTCCCGCACAACCCATTCGACAAATGAACTAAAAACCTCGAAATATTTACAAGAAATGGAGCAGCCCATCGGGAGGCATTTATCCACAAAATACTGCCCGTCCCATTTGCACCCCAGCAAATGGAAACACTCCGGATGTACCGGCAACAAACGAAAAGCCGCCTCCACATCAGTCTTGGCCATCAATGCTCCTTGGCCAAACGAACGCACCCACTCCACAGCCCGGTCAAAGGAAGTATACAACACCGTACTCAAATCCGGGTCAATTCCATCATTGACCGATTGCCCTTTCGGGTAGGACAGATGGTGGATGAGCCGGAATTTACCCGGCTCCTTCTTGGGAACAACCCCCAAAGGAGATAAACGTAAATTAGGCAAAGGACAAGACAGGAAAGGGCCTTCCATCCTCCCCAACGCCACTTCCTTACTCAATTTATCAGACACAACATTAGGAAAGGACAAGGCAGAACGTAAATTCCGAACAACAGTAGTAACTTCGCATTCCTTAAAAGGAATCCGAAAACCGTCCCTAAACCCACAAAGTAACAAAGCAGCCGCCTCTTGATCAGGATATTTAGTCAGCCACGGTACCATCCTCTCTACCAGTACCGGAGTCAACCCCTTTTGCTCCAGCCGCCCCTTTAACCTTCTTTTGCTTCTTAAAGCACTTGGAGAAGGGATGGGACCCATTGCACCCTGAGCACTCGTGCTTGAATCTGCACAAGGATCCCCATTTACACAACCCATCATTATATTTCCAGCAATAGCCCTTTTGCATGCCGGCCGATGAGCCAGAACTGGAATTGTCACCGGCCGCTGCTGGAAAGGGCTGGGATTGACTGCGGCCAGGCGTCATAACCCTGAGCCACAATGAAATATCCTTATGATCCCAGCGCAAACCCTTCTGAAAAGCCATCCTTTGTCTAAATTGCTCATCATAGCGGAGCCACGACTGACCCCCATAAACCCGGTAAGCTTCCCCAATACTATCCATGTAACCAAATAAACCACTACAGTGCTCAGGATTCTTCTGCCCAATTACACTGGCTAAAATGGCAAAAGCCTGAAGCCAATTTGAAAAGGTTCTTGGAATTAAACGGTAACGCCTTTTTTCCTCCTCTTCTTTTTTAACCTCTTCACCTTTCTTTAACCTGTCCAAATTAAATTTACCCAAAGGAAGCAACGAAAAAATCTCTACGTACTCCCCTTTCCAAATTTTTTCCCGGACCTCGTCTTTCAGATGGGCACCCAAGGGCGCCTCAAAGCACACATAAACTTCACCTCTGGCTGCATCAGCCAAACGAACGGCAGCCTGATCACCCTGCTTGTCTCCCACAACAGGACCCGAACCGCTCGATCCAGAAGGAGCAGGCACTGCAGGCGCCACAGGTCCGGTAGGACCTTGCAACGGATTAGCTACCGGAGACCCTACCCCCGCCACTGTCGCCACAGGGGGCACAGACATTGCCTGACCCCCCGCAACACCATAAGATCCCCAAGCCTGCGCCGGGGTTCCAGAACCCTGCAAACCACAACGTACTAACAAATCCCTAAAACCATCAACAAATTGAGACAAAGCAGGTAAAACAGCACTGTGTGGATTCAAATTAGCACCCTGAGCTAACAACTGCTGCCCAGAAGGGATAGCACCCTGCTGCATAGGTAAGACATGTCCAGCCGCGGTATCCACAGCCGCCGAGGACACATGCGGCGCAGAAAACCCACTTAAAGCCCCAGGCAAACCTGCACTAGCAACCACTGAACCCCTAAGATCCTGCGACCCCACTTGACCCCGTGACCCAGCATAACCTAAAAAACTACTGGGGATATTAGCAGCATGGGAAGACAAAATAGGAAAAGCAGGAACAGCAGTATGCTCACCCCTCGCCAGGCCAGCTGCAGGGGAAGATGTAGAGGGCATAGCCTCCCGTGTTGGCAAAGTCACAGGCACCGGCGTGAACAGCTCAGGCGTACCGGGGTCCTCGACCGTGCTGGCAGGAACGAGGTCATCCAGACGTCCATCAACAGCCCTGCTCCCGCGAGAACCGCCCACTCTGCCGCGACGACGCGAATCCCGGCCACCGCTGGAACCACCTTCAGGCACCTGCTGCCTCCGGGCGAGAGCCCCGGAGTGTGAGGGATGAGAAGCATCGTCAGGACGTACCCCATCAGCTGAGCCAGACGACGCAGCCGGATCCTGCTGCACCGGAACATCCGAAACGCCCGCCATCTCGTCTTCAGAAGCGCTGCTAGGAGAACCGCAGGTAGGTGGAACGTCAGGGCTTGACCGTCTCGGTAATCTCGGTTCCCTGGAACGTCCGGTCCTCGCCGATGCTCTGCTCCGTTTAGCGGACGAACGACCAGAACGCCTGGCGTCAACAGAAGCGGGTCGTGAGCGCCCAGACGCCTCGGGACTAAGGCGCGACGGGGGGCGAGTCATCCGGGTCCTCGTGGAGCGTAGGCCCCTAGCCGGCTCGGGTGACACTGGCACATCAGGTTGTTGAGACTCGGATAACAGCCCAGCCACTTGATCACGCAGTAAACCAGCCCCATCGGATGTAAGCCTGGAACGAAGCTCCCGCAACAAATCTTCCATGATCACAGCAGCAATTTTCACGTGAACCAACAAGAATTTCGCCTACTTAAAAACCTACAAGCTCATCTGTGAGCAGGTCCCCAAATTTATTTAGTTGATGACACCCAGTGCCCTCCCCTTCTTCCTGTTCCTGAACATTCAGAGTGTGGGGGCAAAAGTTCACACAGGGGCCAAGTAGTCACAGAGGATGTATGTATCCAACCAATATTTTAACCCCTTGTTAGGTCATGGGGTGCTCCTCGTTCCTTCCCCGGTCATGGTGCCCCTACACCTATTTCATGCTCCGGGGCTGGTCTATACACTGCTAGTGCAAAGGGTACAGAAATATCAAAAATATATTTATTAACTGGCCCTGATTTGGAATCCATCCACTTGGTTCATTTAGGAACAACAGGGGCAATTACTTTTTCACATAGGGCCATGTATGATTGGATAGATTTTTCCTTCTCTACATACAGCAGCAATGGTGCGCCAAGGTTTAGGAAGAGATTGAGACTCGATCTGACACTGCAGGACCACCAGCAACAGCAGCACTACACTAATGGATACACACATCCAGCATGATGCTATGGGACTGTATTTCTCCAAAAATGTTCATGAGTTGACCCCTTAGAGTAAGGAAGGTGATAAAGCAGCACCAGTTCTAGGACAGTGGGCAGGCACTGGCAGACAGACACATCCAGCCCTATGACACACTACAAAATTTTTCCCAAAATGAGAAAAAAATAAAGAATTGATCCCTCGGAGTAAGGAAGGAGATTGAGGAGGGGCACAAGGCAGGCACCAGCAGGCATACCGAACCATATGGTACTAGACTGAATCCTCCCAAAATAAAAAAATAAATCCCCAATAGTAAGGAAGGAGATTACGCTGTGGCAGCATTGGCAGGGCAGGGCACGGGGCAGGCACTGTCAGAGAGACAGATCCAGATTCTACAGGACTAAATTTCCCCAAAAGTGTAAAATAATTGATCCCACAGAGTAAGATAGGAGAATGAGGCAGGGTACAGAGATGGCACTGGCAGACACACCAAGCCACATGGTGCAATACTGAATTTTCCCAATATAAAAAAGATATGAGAATTGATCCCCCAGAGTAAGGAAGGAGATAGACAAGCAGAGGCAGGGCACAGGACAGGCATTGGCAGGCAGTAGAGGACTGAATTTCCTTAGTGTTAAAAAAGTACAAAAAGTGATCTGCCAAGGAAGCAGATAAAGGAGCAACAGTAGTAGGGTATATAGCCTGGTCCTTGCACTGAAATACAGACACATACAGCCCCTTGCTGCAGGACTGTAGTTAAAATTGCGTCACTTATATATCTAATGCTTCTCCCTTCACCTTGTAAATGATGATTGGCCAGAGTAGAGAAAATTATAGATCAGAGTCCCTTCCCACTTTGACTCCTGAAAGAGCGAGAAAATAGGTTGTAGTGGCTCCAAAAGCCACAAAAAATGAACAAATATTAAAGAAATGTCTGAAGTTTTGATGTTTATTTTGCTTGTTTCATTGGGGACCCCCTTCATTATCTGAGATTTGTATGAATGCACAAAATGCTTCTGGCTGAAGTAGTTTATTTGTAGGAGGCAGGCCCCATATAAAATCTATGTAGATTTTCGTATTGAAATGTTGCTTGGTTTCTAAAAATAATTAGGCATGACGGCTGCTTTATCTTGCAGTTATCCATTTAGAAAGGTATAGGTACTGATCACCTTCAGAAGTCCTTCACTCCTCCATCAGATTTATCAGCTTTGATGTTTTGCTCTCTGCCTGCAAAACGTCTAACTGGGAATAGATAGTTTGACACAGGTCACTAAACATCTGATAACTAACCAGGGAGAGAATATGACATCCAAACTTCACAGTGATCATAGGCCTGTTAAACAACAGGAGACCTTTTCTTTAGTGATATGTCTTTACAACTCAACAAGGGCTCTGATCAGGGTCTTCGGGAAACAAAAGGAAGTGCAGTTTGTGTATTGTTAATGTCTTTATGTGTGTTGCTTCTCTGTGCATTACTATGTTTTATGCATATTTATCTAAGCTTTTCCATGATGCACAGTAGTGCGCCAAGCATTTTTTAAAAAAAATGAATAATGATAATTTAAAAAAATATAATATTGAAACTACCCAGAGGTACAAGCAGAATAGTGCTTACCCAGGGATTTCTGATGCACTTAAATGGTGTTAATTCATATGCAGCAGCCTGTTGCTATAGAAACCTGTGTTGCTCATTACCAGAAAATAAGGGACAGGAAAGCTATTGCAATCAAGCGGACCCTTAAATCCAAAGACTCGAAAATATCAAAGGCAAGGTCCTCTGTGGTCCCCTTTATTAGTATTTCTCTTTAAGGTCCAGCTTGGAATGCAAATAGAAACAGTTGCTTGATGTCTTCCATGCAGTGAAATCCCATCGCATGCAGTCTGGTGCTCACATACATGCAGGCAGTGGAAAAAAAGTGTGCTGAAAGTGCCCCCAGCCTTCATCTGTATCCTAAGTAACTGTACCCTGCCTTTGTTAATTTCACAGGAGTTTTGTTATACTCTTTACAACTGCTGATCATGCCACCTAAAGTAGTACATCTTACAGCTGTGAGCTGTTTGTACTTGTATGTCTTAACATGTGTTATTCATTAATTTGAAATAGTGATACAGAAACAGCTGTGATTTAGGTAATGTGGTGAGTGAGGGAATAGGTATCCATGGATGTGTGTGCATGAATGTGTATGGGTAAATGTGTAAGCATGGATGTGTATGTATGAGCATGGGTCAGTGTATCTGTGCAAATGTGAGAGTTACGTAAAAAGTGTGTGCCAATGTGTGAGTTACTGGAGGAAAGGGGGTGCCAAAATATAGGATCCAGGAGGCCAGGTTCAAGAAGAAGACATGGGGAGAACCAGACAATGAAATAAGAGGCAAGATAAGAAGCAGAGCTGTGTGAAAGGAGACAGTGACACAGAAGCAATGTGCAGAGAATGTAGGAAGACATTAAGAGAGTGAACGAGCGCATGAGAGAACATAAGAGTGAGTATGAGTGAAAGTGTGAGAGAGCACGAGAGAGTAAATATCTATATCACATAATGGATGTGAGTGTGAATTTAGTATGCATGATTGCGGGGGGCCGCATTTCATCCTCAGGCAGCACAATGTCTTTGGTCAACCCTGATAATAGGTATAGTTATATCCCCTATGTACTCTTCTTTTTTTGAGATCTAGTTGAGTATTACCAGGGGTGGGGGGCAATTGCCCCCCAGGCCGTCATAAATCTAAACTAAACGTAAGCAGCCGATTCGGCCACACGACCGTCTTTAATGTGGGGCAAAAGCCTGCGGTGGGCTGGCTAGTCCGTGGGCTGACACATCAAGATGCCATTGGCTGTGAGTTTTAAAGCAGTCATAAGATCACCTCCGCCGGCCACTTAATGATTTTAAAGCGCCCAGCTTGCCTGTATCATGCTGCACAGTGCCTCAGTGAGGCTCTTCGTCCCGCCCCTTTTAAGATGCGACGTGCCACTCAAGGGGGTGGGCTCGCACGGAACAGTTCCTCATGACGAGGAGAAGAACATGTTGGAGGAGAGCAGTCTGCAGGGGAAGGAAGCCAGCAAAAAAGTAAGTATTAAAAAAAATGTTCGGCTGATAGGTAGAAGGGGACCCATATTCAAAGGGGGGCTGCCTTGGGACAACAAGTAAATACAAAAAGGGGGTGTCTGTGGGGTATAAGTAGACAGCAGGTGGTTGGGTCATTACATAAATCAATACACAAAGGGGGTGGGTGGCTGGGGTCAATACACATGGGTACAGCAGAGCCTGTCCTGGTGTGTGTGTTTGGGTGTCGATGTGTCAGAGCCTCTCCTGGTGTGTGTGTTTGGGCATCTGTTTCCTGGCACTTTACTTTCTGTAGGAAAGTAAAAACTATTCCTACTTTCTGTAGGAAATTTGAACTATTTAATTTTTACTTATCTAGAGATTAAACGCCCCTTCTGAATTTATAGTCAATTCAGAGGACAAAACTTTCTAGGCCCAGAAATCTGGAAAAGTAAAGGTTTTGTGTTATTTACTCTATTTCAATCTGCATATTTTATTAAAAAGGATTAGTGGTACTAAATTGTGGTTTCAGGCATCCCGTGCATGATTTTTTTAGTGTACTGATTTACTCCCAATCCCATCACATTAGATCAATATGCGTTAAAGATGCGAAAAGATGGGCATGGATAGTGGGCTGATTTGGTGGTGCAATGGGCCACTTGACTAGATTTGCCACCCAGGCCTTAGTTAGCCAGCCCTCCCCTGAGTATTACGTGCCACATTAATATGAAACTGGGAAACTATTATTGTTGTGTCCTTTGCGGGCATTCAGCACATTGATATGGCAGGTGTTCTTTTTGGATAACTTGGATTTTCTTGGATTCATCATTTTGATGGTCTGTGGTTTGAGTGGGTGTTTACTAGGATAGCAAAGATTGGAACAACATATTAATCCCTTTGTGCTCTGGTTCAGATTTTTTTTAAGAGAAAAGATCAATATTTCATTTTGTTTGTTTCCCAAGTCACTGACTAGTGGGAGGTTTTGGTCACTTACATGCACAGTGTACTTTTAAATGAGGACTGTTTATGACAAATGTCTTTCATGGGGTTGCATTGCATCTAATGTTTTTTTTTTTTTAAAGAATTCTGACGATCTGCTTGGTCACAGGATCCTTATTTACAAACCTACATTGACAAGTATTTTAGATTTCTTTTGGTCAAGTTTATGATGATCTATCATATTTAAACAGTTGCGTTTTGTCTGACTTATTTCATTATTATCTCTCATCTTCCAACATTTTTAGAAACAGTTATTTTGCAAGTTGCTTTGTGAGGCCTGCTACTTAAACACCATCTTGTTCTCATTTTTCCATTCTTTCCCTTTTTTCATATCCTGGAAATGAAATATTAAAATGTAATTGTTAATGTTAGTGGTGAAAATATATTATGCAGTATCATCATGTCCATATATATATACTGTATATAATACAAGCAGCGATGCTTGTACCAGTTGCCAGTACTCTAAATAAGAGTTAAAGGAATGAGCTGAAGTTAGTGTAACAATGTTTGTTTCACTGAATTATTTCACTAAATAAAAACCCTGTGCGTTTGTGACGGAGACCTGTACTCGGACTGAGTAGCTCCGCCATAGAGGTCTTCCTTGCCGCTGAAAGCTCAATTGCTCATGGGGTTAACTCTTTATATTCCCCCAAGCAATAGTTGAGACTTAGTGCAGGGTACAAACAGAACTCAGTTTATTGAAGACAGCACAAATATTTATACACATGATAGGATTAAGGGTATAATCGCATCAACCACCAGACAGCCTGGTGCGTCTCTGCAGTTCTATGGCCCGCAATGCCCACCCAACAAAGAGTCACAATTTTGCGGTGATCCCGAGGGAGCGGCGTCAATTCCGTGGTTCCAATGGAGAGCTCAGGGTCCGAAGAGGCTATGGTCCTAAAAGCAACGTGATCTGGCATCGGGACCCTGAGCGCAGTAGCCGGGCCAGAGTTCCATAGCCACGGCTGGGTAAACGCGGGTCCTAAAGATTGGTAATAAAACCAGGGTTCCCGAACGAGCTCCCTCTCTGTAACCACCACCAACTATTGCCCACCACAAACTTAATGTAGCCTCAAAAGAGCGACGTGGTGGGACAAAGGATGTCCGTAGAGATGCAATTCCAATTGTTGGCGAGCATTTCCACGCAGGGGCATACCTAGAGTATTTGGCACCTGGGGCGGATCCTGTATGTGGCACCCCCTCACACACACTTTAAAACTGCATAGCTTCTATCGTTATATAATGGCGCAGACATTGAAGGTGGTACAGCATTACTGTTATCATTATATACTGAGGAAGACATTGACAGTGGTATAGCATAACACCTATCACTATATACTGAGGCAGACATTGATGGGGTACAGTATTACACCTAACACTATATACTGAGACAGACAATGACGGTGGTACAGCATAACACCTATCACTAAATACTGAGACACACATTGACGGGGGTACAGCATAACACCTATCACTATATACTGAGGCAGACATTGACGGTGGTACAGCGTAATCCCTATCACCATACATTGAGCCAGACATTGACAATAGTGAAGCATAACCCCTATCACTATATACTAAGCCAAACAATGATATAGTGTAGGCCTACCACTTCAGTGTCTGGCTTAGTAGTAGGGATGCACCGAAATGAAAATTCTGGACCGAAACCAGCAACCGAAAATTCAGCATTTACTTGTCTGAAACCGAAAATGACCCCCCACCACCATAAAAAAACCTCACACTTTTATTAAAAGTAAGTAACACACCAAAATTGGACGAAAAATTCAATAACAATATTAAGATATATATATATATTAACAGCAGTCACACTCCTAGCATGCTCAGGCATACCCAGGTTCTAGCATGTACTGGTTGCCTGGGCATGATATGAGTGTGATTGCTGTTAGCAATTATATATATATATATATATATATATTGTTATTAATATTGTTCACATGTGAATTCAGCACAGGAGGCATAGAATCAGACATATAAATCCCATATTTGCAGGTATACAGTAATAATGTATGGAAGCATAGCATTGCAGGTATAGATCAACTGGAAATCACATAAAAACTCAGCAACACAGGTATAGATAAAACGCCCTAAATTACAGGCATAGATGACAGGTTGCACAACCCAAAGCCCACACTGCCCACTGAACCTGACCAGCACCCAACTTACACACATATGACTTACCATCTTTGTCCCCAAACAGCCATGCATGAGTCAACTTTGTCCCCAAACAGCCTGGCCTGTGCCACCTTTGTCCCATAAACACCCTGTCTGTGTCATCTTGGTCCCCAAGGCTCAAACAGCCTGCTTGTGCCATCTTTGCTTTTCCACAAATCAATTATACATACGATCAATGATACACACAAACACTTTTACAGTCACTCACTAATTCACACTTTGATTCACATAATGAATTCACATAATCATGTATTCTCTCACTCATTCACAAAAATAATTTACACATTCATTAATGCATTCTCACAAACTCATCTCCCTCATTCAGACAAATCATCCACACATTCATTCATTTTCTCACTCATTCACACAATGCATCCACACATTAATTCATTCTCTCACTCATTCTGTTTATTTCAATATACTTTACCCTCTTTCTCACTATCTAGCCCCCTCTCTCTCACTTCTCACTACCCCCTCTCCCTCCATTCTCACTATCTATCTCTTCTCCCGTCTCACTATTTACCCCCCCACTCCCTTCTCACTATCTACCCCCACTCCCTTGCTTCTCACTAACTACCCCCATCTCCCTCGCTTCTCACTATCTACCCTCTCCCCCTTTGTAGTTAAAGGCAAACAGGTTTTGGACTTACCATCTAGAAGTGCGCGGTGGGAGTGTGACACCTCGGTCTCCCTGCTCTGCCGTGGGGCGCGCTGCTTCACTGCTAAGCACCGGAATATGACGGACGCCCCCCACTAGGTACGCTACTGTTTCCATGGTTCCTAGCTGCCATACAGTTCCGGTCAGGCGCATCGAACGTATCCTGGCTTGTAGAGCCCCCATAGCCGGTTAGTTCATGGGAGTCTGGTTAGGGCAGACCAGACAGGGTTTCCTGTTCACCCTGTGCCCCCCAATGAGCACAGGGTTTATTAGACATACAAGGGGACTGGGTAGGCAGACAAGGAGTCTTCCCAGGAATCCACCAATGCCCCCCTCCCAAACTCAAACATACAGCCATGTCTTTTTTGAGTATTACATTTTAGATTTGGATAGATTATTATATTAAACATAGATATTCTATTTTATTAAAACCTGTAAAATTTCTAAATCTGTTAAAATAGCATTTGGCATTGCGCACAGCACCTGTCAGGCATTGTATTCTTGGTTTTGCAACGTGCCTCATGATGAAGGTTTTTTCAAAGACTGGAGTGTTTTTTTCTTGCTTTTTTATTATATTTTTGTTCAACCATTTGTTTCAGGACAAGCACTGATTTATGTTTAAACCATATTTGAACAGTACATATATTGCAATATTTCTAGCATAATATTGTGGCTTTTAAACATTGTAAATGTACCACTGATGTTACATTAAAGCTATTAGCTTCTGACAAGGAAGAACCCAGGCTGTCAGCTAGCAGCTTGATCTCGTGCATTGAAGGTCATACTATTACATGCGAGGGGTCATCCTACCATTTTTGGACATGATAGTACTAATATCTATTGGGCCCTGGATGGGTTAACATCTGAAGATCCATAACTGGCTGCTTAGTTAACATGATCACAGACAGGGGCTGACAAAAAATCTAATTTACTCAAGTTGAAATAAGGTAAAAACATCTTGGGTAGAAACTTTTCTGCAAAGGATATGGTACAAAAATGGAAGTAACTTCCACAAATATATTTTTAAAAAAATTGAAATCCCTCTTGTGAGAAAGAAGTAATTATTGGCATTGTGAAAAGTAGATGACAACACTGCAGGTGACTAACTGATATTATTAATGATATGAATAATGCCCATCAGATGTGTTTGTCAGTAGCGCGTCCGCACCGGGTATCGCTCATCAGGGGGGGGGCCATCACGCCATCACACCTCCAGAGACGGACAGTAATGTCCACAGCAGGAGGAGCAGGCTCGGTTGGGGAGATCAAGGGAGCGGGAGGTCTGTTAATGCAGACCTCCAATCCTGCTCCCTTGCGATGCGCGGGGCAACTGATGCTGTGCGTCGGGATTTGATGTCATATCCTGGCGCACATTGCTGAAGCAACGCCCACCGCCTATCGCGCTCACTGCACCGGAAGGACAGGACACAGAAGAAGAAGAGCCAAGAGGAAGAACGAAAAGAAGGAGAAAAAGTGACAGTGACAGATTTTGGTCCGAAAAATTCAATAACAATATTAATAAATATATATGATTGCTAACAGCAATCACACTCCTCTCATGCTAAGTCAGCCAGTACATGCTGGAATCTGGGTATGCCTGGGCATGATAGGATTGTGATTGCTGTTAACAAATATATATATATATATATATATAATATTGTTGTTGCATTTTTTGTCTAATTTTGTTTCTTTTAATAAAAGTGTTTTTGTTTTTAAAGGTGTGTGGGGGGGTGTCATTTTCGGTTTTGGCCAAGTGAATGCTGAATTTTCGGTTTAGGTCCAGAATTTTCATTTTGGTGCATCCCTACTATATACTAAGCTAGACACTAAAGTGGTAGGCCTACACCCCCTCAATGTTTGGCTTAGTATATAGTGATAGGGTTTATGCTGCATTATTGTCAATGTCTGGCTCAATGTATGGTGATAGGGATTATGCTGTACCACCGTCAATGTGTGCCTCGGCATATAGTGATAGGTGTTATGCTGTACCCCCGTCAATGTTTGCCTCAGTATATAGTGATAGGTGTTATGCTGTATCACCGTCAGTGCATGCCTTAGTATATAGTGATAGGTGTTATGCTGCATTATTGTCAATGTCTGGCTCAATGTATAGTGATAGGTGTTATGCTGTACCACCGTCAATGTGTGCCTCAGTATATAGTGATAGGTGTTATGCTGTACCCCTGTCAATGTTTGCCTCAGTATTGTCAGGGTAATTCAGGCTGCAGAGCTGCAAATCTCTGTTTTTCCCTGCCTTGCCTCAGTTCCCATGTCTTGCTGTAATCTGTTCCTACATTTCCGTATGCTCTGTCCTGAACCTCTGATTCCTGGATTCTAGTTCTGCTCTTTGCTTCAGCTCCTGTTTCCTTTATAAAT
The DNA here is from genome assembly GCF_027358695.1 of Spea bombifrons. Taxonomy (NCBI): domain Eukaryota; kingdom Metazoa; phylum Chordata; class Amphibia; order Anura; family Pelobatidae; genus Spea; species Spea bombifrons. The sequence goes on along the minus strand of NC_071087.1, from coordinate 78,999,869 downwards.
TGTGCCCCACCCATTTGTTCTGTTTGTCTTAGTCAGCAGTCTGAAGGTATGTCCGCCTTGGCTTTGTGTTTAGATTCAATGTTAAGTTTCAGTTTATTAGTAAATCAGTAGGCAGGGTTTAGCGTTAGGACCCACCGACTATTGGAGTACTTTGGCATAGTGGTGGGCTAAGCATACTACCATATGATGTGACGGAATCTCCAATTGTTATCTTATAGTCCTAGGTTAGTCCTGTATCCATGTGTGTCTGTATTTTGTGTACCTTTGCTCTCCTACCCTGATTCATCTGAGGATTTCGGTTCCTCTCTCCTCTCCCCATGTTCCAGTTAAGATGTCCTATCCTTGCTTTAAGGAGAAGCGTCCGAGGATTGCGGCTCCTCAATCCATCCCCTGTGTTCCTTGCCTTGTTCCCTGTCCTTAGTTGTGTTCTGTACCAGGTATGTCCTGTCTTCCTATGTTCCTTGCTCTGTCCTCCTTGCTTGCTATGTTTCCGTTATATACTCTGCTTAGCTTCCATACTCCCAGCCTGCAGCATCCTGCACATGATTCTAGTGCTATGTCTCATGCCTGGTCCAGGGCACTTGCATGACATCTCCAAGCTTTATTTGGATTTCCACATCCAGCCAAGCTTAGTTTAGTTTCGTTCTGGATTGCTGCTATGCCAGGGCGCTGGTATGTGGCTGCACCACCCTAGATGCCCACCGGGAAATGCTGTCGCCCTGCACCAGGCCTTGTTTGACTCCACTACTGCGCAACAACTCCTGAACACCATCTTTGGGTGCTCTGGGTCATTACAGTCATCTGTATGAACCCAGATCCTGACAAGTATATAGTGATAGGTGATATGCTGTATCACCGTCAGTACACGCCTCAGTATATAATTGCATAAAGCAGGAGAGTGGCACAAACATTTTCAAAAAAAGCAAATATAGATGTTTCTCTTTTCTGGTGGGTTTGTCCCACCAACTCCTAGTTATGTGTTGGTTTTACGTGGATGAGTGATAAATCTTTGAGGATCTTATACTACACAATATAGGAAAACATGTACAAAGGGATTTATTTAGTTGAAGACTTTTAATTAATTGAAGGATTTCGTTATCTGCGGATGGTGAGTTGAGTCTCTCTAATTTCCCTGGTGAAGGAGGGCAGACAAAGCTTATCAAGAGAAGCATCAGTTGAAGAGGTTTCTTGTTTACTTCTCCCACTTCTGTTAAATTATAGAGTTCTGTGTCATAGTTTGCAAATTCGTTTTCTGTCTCTTTGGGGTTCATTATTTTTTATTTTGCATGTAGGCTATTTTTTTTAGCTTACTGTGTTCTTAGTGAGATAACCTTTTATTACTTGAATGGGTAAACATACTAATTTTATTAAAAGGAAACTTATGTTTCAGTTTTGAGAGAACTAGCTCACCCTTATATATAAATGCTTTATTTAGTGTATCATTTTTTGGATCTGGACTTGGTGTTCCTAGGTTTGTTGTTGTTGCTGTTATTATTATTATTACTGTTTTATGCAAACACCACGTAGTTTCAGCACTTCATTGTGATGTTTATTATCTAAACCCTGAGTTTAGAGGTGAGGTGCATGTGATGAACAATTCGGCATCTTCACTATGTATTTTCAAGGAGCAACCCAACAGGTTTCTCCATCAAGAAAGGCCTAGTTGATCTTGCATAATACACAGTTAATTCATCAAAGTATTCCCAATTGTTTAACTAAGCATTATGCAAGGCCTAATTGATAGTTCTTGTCACAGAAACTCCATGGAGTTAGCTCTACATAATGCATAGCAAAATCAGTGAGAAGGTTTGTTTCATCACATCTCCCACACTACCTCTCCCTTTTACCATACATTATGTTGATACCTGGGAACTCTCTGGGTTTCTTCCAGAGATTCCAGGTGAAGTGCTGCTTTCTTAGTTGCAGTAGTGGTGGTGTGACATGCGTCACTCCCTGCCCATTTCCCCTCCAATCATGACAGAGGAACCGCCTGTCAACATCAGAAGACCCGCCCACTGATGTCAGCAGGACCGCCCACCGACATCAGCAAGACCGCCTACCCATATCTTGAGATATATTTCCCCTGATAGCTGGAGCCTAAATGTTCCCAGGTACGATTATGTTTCTCGTTACCCCATTCCCTCTAGAGTGTAGGCTTGCGAGCGTGGCCCTCTTCGCCTAATTTATCAGTCTGTCTTTGTCAATTCTAGTTTTGCCATTCCCCTTAAATATATATAATGTAGATATGCTGCGTAAATTGTTTGCGCTATATAAACAAACTATAATAATAATCAAAATGTTTGATTTACATGACAGACATACCTACTATGAGATATAACATGATTACCGTATTTGCTCGATTATAAGACGACCCTGATTATAAGACGACCCCCCAAAATCTGAATGTTAACTTAGGAAAAAAAGAAAAAGCCTGAATATAAGACGACCCCAAAGGAAAAAAGTAAATGTTAATTCATGTAAACTATTTTTTTTTAATAAAAGCTATGATTGAGAAAAATATTTTTTTTTGTTTTTATTTCTTGTATTTTCCAACCTGTCCCCCAGTTACGCACATCTGCCCCCAGGCTTGCCACTCCAATATGGCACTGTGGCCCATGATATGCCTTTTAACCCTCTATATGCCACTGTGCCCCATGGTATGCCTTTTGACCCCCTATGTGCCACTCTGCCTCCAGAAATGCCTTATACCCCTATATCCCAGAGTGCTCTATTAAATGCCCCCTTAACGCCACTCCAGAAATGCCCTATGCCCCCATTTAACACACACACACACACCCTATACCCCCATTTAACTAACACCCTATACCCCCATTTAACTAACACACACACACTCTCTCTCTCCCCCCTCTCTCCTCCCCTCTCCCCTCTCTTACCAGTGCTTCCAGCCGTCAGAGATCAGAGTTCCCCACACCGGTGCGGGGAACTCTGATCTCTGACAGTCGGGGAAGGTCTACGTGACGGACGCAGACAACCCCCGCTGCTAGCCACACCTCCTTCCGGCTGCAGCGGACGTTGTCTACGTGGATCGCGTAGACGTCAACCCGCTGCCCCGGCAATACAGCAGGAAGCACCGGTAAGTGTGTGTATGATGGGGGGGGTGAGACAGGAGGATCCAGGTCCCCTGCAGCGGTGCGGGGGATCTGGATCTTAGTCTCCTAATCAGACCTCTATTTGAGGTCTGATTAGAAGACGATCCCGATTAGAAGACGAGGGGTATTTTTCAGAGCATTTGCTCTGAAAAAAACCTCGTCTTATAATCGAGCAAATACGGTATATATAAATGGATGTTAAATGGTTGAAACAGGGATTTAACTTAGGTATCATCACTCAATTCCCCCCAAAAAATGTGGTGCTCTAAACAAGTACCTAATTAGACTTCTGTCAAATCTAGTTGTGAATCTTCTTAAAGAGTTCCTTGCATTACTTCAATAACATAATTTCTAGAGCATTGTCTGTAATAGTTAGGAAATACAGTGTCTTCCATTATTTAAGTCCTAAATTTCTCCATACATCATAAATTTGAATGCAAATCAAAATTTCTCAAAGACTCTCAGAGTGAAACCCAATCAGCCATTTAACCCAAACGACATATTTTGAGTGCAAGTATACAAAGATCTGTGAATATTAGATTAATAATAATAATAATAATAACAATAATAATATCTATATTTAATTATACCAAAAGTATATTTTGTGTTTTTTGGACAGAACATTTACAGGATTTAGTGGATTTATACATTATGGTATTACAAAGTATACACATTACTGTTTCTAGTTTCTTTTCTGCAAGTTTCATGTTTTTCGCATGTGTAAAACTTGACAATGTGAACAATGTGGGAGCTATTAATATGATGTTCATTATGTTCCAGGTGTTCTTTTTGTGCAGAGTACTGACCTTACATTGCCTTTAACTAGGACTGAAAAAATATGTGGAACTCAGTTTGATCTATGTAGGACTGAGAAATAAAATCAATTATTTGAGGCATTATGACTTCTGCTTATTACTTCATAATATATAGTATGCCTATTGGTTTACACATATCTGAAATTAATGTGCTGTTTCCTAGGTTACCTTATTGAAGAGACACAATTACTAGTACTTTTTGAGTACTTTAAATGCAGTCTTTACCTGGAAAAAAAACACCTTTAGCTTCAGCCGCAAATACCACTTTGAGCTGGCTTGGGACTGGTAAGGAGATGCGTTTGGGCCTGTATTTTTCACAGTCTGTGATCAAGTCGGCTCATAAATCCTATAAAATATGTGCCTGTCTTTCTCTGACATAGTCTTTATTTAAACTAATCTATAAAGTCTTTATTTAAACTAATCTATAAAGTGTCGCTGATGCATACCCTTGTTATAGACAAGTTCATATTTGATGTTGTCCTTTGCTGCTTTTAGAACGAATGACACAAATCCACTTCATATTTCAGTTCCTTAAACGTAATCCTTCCATTGCATTTGTTTTCACTCTTGCACTGTAAAACAATTTACCTTTAATGATATTCTGTAGGCCACGACACCCGTGTTTTCTCTTTTGTCATTCTTCTCACTTCTATGTAGAAAGATAATAACGAAAGCGGCACTTATCTCCAGTTGAGAGAACAGACAAGTTGCTAATCCCTTAATAAATGCCACATCGCCAGGCTCATTGGCAGTCAGCTCTAGGGGGATCTTCAGACACATGTAAAATTAGCCTTTGCCAACCAAGTGCTCTTCTGTTTTTCTCATTAGATGTTTGGTCAGTTACTCCATGGAAGTCAAGTGTCACATCTGTGTACAAATGATATGCTACAGTCTTTGTGGGATCTCCATCTCCAGTGGTAGGAAACAGCTGTAACTCCAGCTGTTAGACTGTAACTCTCATCATACATAGCCAAGAGATTCGCTTAAAAGTTGTGGTCTGATTACTTGCTGGGTGGCACACTTTCATGGAAAGTCTAAAACAGAGTTAGGCCTGTGCTCCCCAAGCAAAACGCACAAAATGGATTCTGAATAGTTTCCTAGACTCTGCACACAAATCTCTAGCGAGGTGCACAGAGATATACTGCAGTGGCTGGGGCAGATGTTCATCGGTGTACATTAGGGATAAGCACCCAACCTACCACACAGCTGCCTCATTAATGGTGTCCAGAGAAGACTTTACGTTGCAGGAGAGTCTCAATGAGTTAAAGACAGAGCAGTCCCACTGATCCATGGTAAGAAATACATATATGATAGGGCTTTCACAACTTGGGGCAATTTGTTATAGTGGCAGGATAAGGAATATTTGGCCATATTGTGGTATTTCGCCCGTACCCCAAATCTAAATAACAATCTAGCTTTTAAGAGTGTGCTTCCTTTTTTTTAATTGTAACTACAATCAGTATCTCTTTCAGGATAACATGGGGTACTGCTTTTTTGAGGGAGGTACAACTGGTACTAAGTTTAGCACATCATCTACTTTTCCTTATACTAAGTATGCCATTGTTGATGACTGTTACGCTTTATGGCGGTTTGGTACTGATATGGTAGATCTGATGAAAGCTGGTGTTAAGAGGGCAGTGAGGATCCCCTCAGATGTGGAGTATCATCTTTTTGGCCAATCCATTCCTATTCACCATATTTTATTTTAGAGATGCGTGCTCTACTTTTTAGCCAATCTATCTCATTCACTTCTGTTCTTTTTTTTGTCAAATAATGCCTTGCCCTATCTCTGATGATTTATTACCAAGGGTTCTAAACCAAAGCAGTAAGCACACTTTTAATTGTCAGACTTCCCCATGTGGGGTGAGACACAGGAAAAAGTGATATGAAATCCTTTTCTTATTTCTGGTCTCAAGGCTAACCATTTAATTCCTTGAAGAGAACATATATACTTTTTTCTGCCACACACTAATTTCATCAGTTGACCATTCCTCTTTCTGCAACTGTGATATATGGATCCCATTGCTTGCGATATGAGTGTAATAAGAGAGGCTTCTTCAACACAGAGTGTGCTTAACCTTTACTGCCCCAATGGAGATTGTGAATAGTGAGCAAGCTTAAGGGTAAGATGTTTTGTTGTGCGCATATGTATAAAATACAATAGGCAGCGCTATCGGTAGTTAGTCATTTGAATAACATTGACTTCTAATGAAACATGCATGCCTCATTGTATGTATTAGTTATTGAGTTATACAGCACCATCATATTTCGCAGAACAGTACAATGAATTCCACAATATAGACACAAATTCCTCTTGGTTAACACAATGACATTGCTTCAGTAGGGGTCACAATTGCATTGTTTCGACTTCAGACCTGCAATGCCCAATCAACACATCGGTTTAGCCAATGTAGTTCTCTAGGTTATCAATGATCATCGATCAAACTGCTCTCTGCTTTTAATTAACATAGGAGTTACTGAGCGCCACTGCTAACACTATTCTGATCCAAAGCAGAAGGAAGCCCACATATTTCCTAAGTGACCGAGAAAAGTGCAAATAGGGCTTTTAACTTCAGGTTCCCTGGGTTTGTAGGTATTTATAAGCACTGCCGGACCTGAAATAATAAAAAAACATAACCCTGCATATTTATCTCTCAGTCGCGGATATTTTATTCAGTTGAACTGCCTCATGCTGTTCTTGATTGGTGTGCTCATGAATAGAAATCATCGTGTAAACATACACAGCGTGACAGACTTTCATGGGGCTGGTGGCCGCTGCTGGGAGCCAAGTTAGCAATCAGAAACCTGTCTGACCTTGTAAGCTTTGCCACACCACATAGGAGGATAGCAGGGAAAAATATAAAGCTAATGTGAATCAGACAATTACTAAAACGTTAATAACACAGGCTTAGAGTACGTTTTCAGAGCATTGAGGGAACTTGGGCCTAATTACATAAAATCAGACTAGGGCATTCACACAGGAACATCCAAATGCATGAATTGAAATATACATGAACAATATTAACGTTGGATTCTAGCTAGCCTATTGTGAATAGGTCCATGTGTGTTACTCCCTTAATACTGCTGAATATGGATAAAACAGCAGGGTATTAAACTGCCTATTTTTGAAGGTGCTACATCTTAAAATTAAAAAAAAAAATCAAAAGTTTTTTTTTCTTCAACTTTTTCTCTAATCTTCTTTTTGCAGTGCAGAAAAATAAATGGCTATCAGCCTGAAAACTTTCATTTCCTGTGCGTGCCCCAAGACCTGCAAAAAGGCATGTAAAAAAGCTACAATATCTGTACACAATTACACACCCGGCTGGGTTATTTCATCTAAATCAATGGCCGCAAAGGGACATGCCATTAGGAGCTCTGTAATATAACACACTCCGTGGGCTCTCTTGATGTGTGAGAATGTCTTCTTCCCTTCACTGCATTTTTCATCCTGTCTCCAGATTCAGACAAGGCTCCGCATTCAGATCAGATGGGATTCTTCTTCTCACAGATATACAGTGGGTAGGGTGTGCACTTACAGGACCTTCACGGCTCCTCAGTCTACCGCAAAGGCTCTTGGGCCATCCTAATTTTTAGAGGTCAAATTGACTTTTTTCATGCAGTAAACGGTATTCAAGACAGCTGTGGAATGTATTAGTCACCTTCAAACCATGGCTAGAATGTCACCTTTTGATGCAGATGACTGAGTTTTATTCACTGATCCCTCCACCTCTCAAAAGATTGCATAATTTCCTTACAGAAACAATTTTGTAATTGACCACAATTACACTTATGTGTACCTACCATCATCTTAAATCAGAAAAAGACGTACACTTTAGGTAGATTTTCTGACATGTTACAGCTGTAGAACACTGTGTTTCCTGATATCTACCAATACAATTCAAGTTCCTAGGAATCTCTATTTGCCCTTAGCCCAGGAGATCTGTTCGGGCAAATGCATTTTCTTGCACATGATATATAGCGCTGGTGACTTGTGTAACTACTTCAAGCAGCCAATCAGTGAAAAGAACTGTCAGGCCACAGAGGAGGATGGAAGCTGTAGCTTCTACTTGAAGTAAGTGATTATTTTTTAATTTGTTTTTTTTCCTCATTCATAAGTACTTTAATATCAATTATTAATATGATCAATATCTTTATTAAAACATAGACAATGTAATTGAATATCACCCTAATATATAAATGATACAAAATTTTACAGAAAATGCATTCTTTGGCTAACTAACGTGAGCAAATTGAGACAAACCAGAGCAAAGTGGGTTTTTTTTGTAAATTTTTTGTAAACATTATTTAATTTAATGATCACCCATAACAGAAAACGGAAAATAGTCAGCAAAAGACAAAAAAAAAAGGGAATAGATGGCATTTAGCAAATGGTTGACTGGGGGAGCTCTTATCGTGAGGCAGACGATGAAGTATTATGGAGGAAAATCGCATCCGAGGCAAAGAGGGGAGAACAGCCGACACAGAAGGACTGGATAAGCGCTACCAAATGTAGAGGAAAGTTCTAACCTCCCTTTTGCATCTCTAAAGGTTAGGGTCTGCCTCTGGGAACACCCTGCTTAGTCTACTGGAAGTAGACCATAAGGTCAAAACTTTGTAGGCATTTTCCTTAAATCTAAAAGCAATTGAGCAGGGTACACGTCTTCATCCACTGCTGGCCTGGAAATGTTCGACCTAAGATATCCTGCCATTTGCCCATGAATGAGGCGAGGCACAACCCCCTCCCTGGAGAATTTTATAGATAAGAGAGATGCATCTTTTAGGTAGCAGAGCCAGAGAACACACATGTTCAACGTAAAGTCCTCAAAATAACTGTTGTGGAAACCCACGGAATCCTACGGCCCAACCCCTACAGAAAATCTTCATTGCCTGTTAGTGGCGTCAACGACCAGGGAAGGAGGACATGGAAATCACCAACTCCCCTAGTGTTCCACACCCTCATCATAGCTTCAATGAATGGGTGGGGCCTTGAAAGCTTCCCTAATAATTGTGGGGAGCCATAGGTCCATTAGAGCACCTTCAGAAATATAAGAGAGGCATGCCACCCTTATCCTTGGAACTAGTTAACCTATTATTGTTATTATTATTATCTTTTAGTTATATAGAGCCTCTCAACCAGGAATGAAACCAGTCTGGTGGGGTATTTCAATGAAAAAGGTGTCTTCATAAAAATGTCCTATGTGGTGCTGAATAAAAGGTGTAGTCCTGCTCCTTTGGATGTGATGCCATTCGACAGTCCAAAAACCCATTTTGCTGTAAAAGAGGTCCAAATCTCCAAACATGAGCAACATGATGATGGTCACTTAGCATATAATTGCATGAAAACTACATAATCTTGTCAGGTTAGCTAAATTGAAGTCAATTCCATAGATCAAAAACAGATGCAAGAATCTCTACAGCTGCGTCCTGACAGGTATGTTTAAAACTAAGTTGCTCTGTGTCGATCCTTCCAATGAAGTTGGAAGAAAAACCTCTATTGCGCTTCATCTAACAGATGCTTTCACTTTCATATTTTCTTTGCTTCAATGCCATTTTCTGTCAGCTGTTCTTAAGCCTTCCCCATTGCGGGCTACATATAAGGGGATAGTAACTGCCACTTCCACATGTACATGTAGAATAGAAGGCTGACATATCTCTGATGAAACCAATGTTAAATTCTCATTGAAGCACTTGAAAGACAAGATATGCAAAAACATAATTTCACAGGGACCACAATGTTACCAGTAATAAGGAAGGCTTTTGTTTCTTTTTGTACTTATAAATTCATCGCAATGATTCAGAGAATTTGAATGCCAGATTTAATTATATTCAGTTTGGACTTATTTGGAATCATTACACGATTGGACCCATACCCCTCTTCATCTTTTCACTTAATGATATCCATAGCTTGGTTGGGTTTACAGGTAATTTTTAGATAGATTGGGGGTGGCTGTTATGGTGATCATTCCAGAATTGCTTTTTTATTCATTAACTAACACTAACTCCTATAGAGATCTGTGGAAAAAGGCATTGTACCATCTCCATGTCACTGCTGTGCTAACATCATTTATGGTATCCTACACGTCATCATTCTCATGGTAGAGGGAAAAATGGCCAATGGAGAGAGGAAAAGGAAGACCAGGAAAAGAAATGAAATCCCCTCACACACACACAGTTTATTGGCTATGATCTGCATTGTTATGTGTTGGTTAATTGCGACAATGTCTAATGAATCAGTGTGATTTTCTTATAATAAGAATTCTAATACCTATTGGTAATATCCTCTAAATCCTATAGTATTTTTTTCTGTGAAAGCTGTTAAAGCTTATTAAAGCTTGTAGTGTAATTTATACCCAGTAGCAAATTTATTTAATGCCACATTTAACAAACATGTCAATGGAAAATGAGTAAATATACGTAATGTATATTTTGTTAACCAAAATCCCTCTTATTTTTAACATTTTATTTATTACTGATACACTTTTCTATACAGCAAAAACATATACAATTCCACATCTGGAAACTTAATACTTATACAAGTATATATATATATATATATATATATATATATATTAGTTAGATCATTCAGCCTTCTAACAATATACCAATGTGCTGTGTTTTAACGGGTGACTGAATTGGTGTAACTGGAACTCTGCGGACCTTAGACAGTATGTGAGCATTCTAGAAGTGAATTTGGAAGTCAGCAAACATTTTATCTCTGTGTGATGTTAAGCTTCAACCGTCACATAAAGCTATATTCTAACATGTGGATGTGCTGTCTCCTTGACGCATGGGATCAAGCCTGACATGGAAGTTTTTCAGCAAAGCAAGATCTCTTCACGTTGGCGAAGGTGCTTAATTTGTTTTTAAAACGAACGGCGTTCAGTAAGCAGTGGCTTTTGTTTTTAGTTCATGTTTATTTCAAAAACCATTTTTGAGTGAGATGGAGGTCTCTGAATATTTCCATATCAATCTCTCATTCAGCGGAGTTTGATGTATAACTTGAAGAAAAAAAAAAGCAACTTTTCCAAACCTTTTATTTCTTTGCGATAGTTGCATAATGCATGAAGGTTTAGCAAGCTACAATAAAAAATTCAATCCATTTTTTTCAGATAATTACAGTAATATAGTGATATTTGTATCAAGCATTCTGCAAACAATTAGCACTGTTCCCATGGAAATCAAGTAGGTCAGCTCAGCTGTGTGGCAGTGCTTGCCTGCACTTTGACAGTAATAACATCGACATTCCTAGGAAGGTCTAATTCTGCCAAACAGACTAGTTAATCATTGGGGTGCGGGAACTGTGACTCATATCAAATTTCCTTAAGACAGTTTTCAGAATGTCAAATAAGGCCTAGCTAAGACATGCTGTGGCAGTCCATTTGGAGTCAAACGTTAGCTGAAGTCACAGCTTAGATAAAGGATCTTGGCCTAAGTGGTAGCGATCATGGCATTGTTATTATTATTTATTGTTTTATATAGCGCCATCAAATTCTGTAGCACTTTAACCCCTTCAATCCCACAAAATTAGGTAAAGTGATGGAAAATTCCCCCCAAGTTTATCAGTTCAGGTGTCCTGATTTCACTTACATTTTTTGTAGAATTTTTATGCTTATGGCTTAACGGGTTTGGGGGTTGTGAACGGGGGCAGGAGGGTTATACTGGGTAGATGTTGTGCTAGGGCAATGGGATGTAAGTTTTTTTTTTTTTTTAAAAAAACATTATCTTTCTTATATATTTTTTTAATTTTTTTAATTTTATTTTTTGTAATTTTTTTTATTTTTTATATATATTTTTTTTAAATAATGGTTAGAGGTCCTCTTAGGGACCTCTTGAACATGTTATTAATGCCAGCTCACTTAGCTCACTTTATTATTTTTTTATTATTATTTATTGTATTATTTTAATGATTTTTTTTTTTTTTAAACGACTAACCGTTTTTTTTTTCTCCATTTCTTTTTTCAGCATGGGAGGAGGGTGAGAAACATGGTTTCTCACTCTCCACCCCGCGATCCAAATGCACCGATCACACTGTGATCTCTATGCAAGTCCCTACAGACTTGCATAGAGATCGCAGCATCTGTGCCTCATCTGTTATTTGCTTGCTTCTGCTGTCGGGGGGGGGGTCCAGATGTCCCTGCAGCTGCAAGAAGGGTAGGACGTACCGGTACGTCCATAGGGGACTCTTGGGATGCGTTTTTTGGACGTACCGGTACGTCCACAGCGGACTGAAGAGATTAAAATGGGTAGACAGGATGTAACAGATAGTATATAACATAACAATTTGACTTACAGAAACAACAGGCGAGGAGGGCCAGTAGCCTTGCCATTGCATTATGTTTGGGATGACTTGGCTTCTTGCAGTGTGAAATGAAGCTGGTGTCCTTAGGCAGCTGCTTAGAGTTTCCCTATAGGTAGGCCAAATAGTTCTACAAGAATTTTCTATCATTGTTCTCTCCCCTGTAGGAAAATGGACTTGTAGACCACCAGTAGCTAAAGGGCCTCTGATACCTTACGCTTGCCATAGGCCCCTAAGGGGACTTTTTACCTTAATGATATCCCTATGTCAATAACATTTAAACATTCTGCGCATTTTTATTTTTTAAAGGTACATAAGGTCTCTGAACCCATGAGATGTCACACTATAATCATCTTCATTCCCGGCACAGATATCTATCTGTTTATATTCATCAGGCTGTCCCAATAAATGTGCTGAGGATGTAGCCTGAATATGTGATACCAAGATCACCCACAGGGCTGCGTTTATTTCTCAGCTCATTGAGAATAAAATATCTACCTGATAAATATACATCAATTCCTGCACATAGCTTAAATCATACAGATATCATTTTAGAGCTGTTATTTCTACCTTATCAAAAAGCTTTACGGGCACTAGATCATTTCATCCTTTCTGGAGTTTTATCTGAAGACGTTCACTTAATATATCTCAATCTCATTGTCACTAAAGGTGCAAGCTGACTTCAGATCCACTCAGAGGATGTTTACAGAGAGCGGTTTTCTTGTTCAGACAGCAATATTGTTTCCAAATAATGCTGCCAATAAATATTGTGTCGACAGCCTGCATTATTTAACATTGTAAAAGTAAAGCTATGCTAGTTCAGTGAAATGCCAAATGCTGGAAAAAGGAAGGAACAGGCTGGTCTGTCGGACGATAAAAATATTGCTTAGTACATGTTTTTTTCCCATTCGGATAAATGTAAATATTATGTCCATTTGGATGTACATATATTTTGTGTGCATTCATTTAAAAATACAGACATATACATTGTATTAATTTCTATACCTGTGTAGTGGTGAGATATCAGGTATTTGGTGTCCTGCACACATATGTAAAGCCAGTGCCTCCCATCCTTTACCATTAAATACCTCCAGTTTAAGGGTCCCAGAGGGGCCTAATTTGATTATGGGGATGCACAGGTAAAGTTGAATTAATGGGACAATATATGCACAATACTTGGGGTTGTCAGGGCTGCATGATAGTGTCTAGTGGCATACCATATATAATTTCAAACAGTCAGTGGGAAGCTTTTGATTTAAGGGATTGAGGGCTTACTTATTATTACATCTAATAAATGCCCTGTCATGTAACATTGTGACCTATTAATTCCTATTTTTTTATTTGATAGTTTTATAAGAAATATAGGCTAATAGTGCAGCTGTATATTAGCCGTTTGTATGTGTATCATCTGCTAGACAAACATCCAGAAAAGCCCTGGAGTTAAGTGTTGATGAAAGGGCAACATGACTGCGCATGGGAAAAACATTAATCTATACATAGTGGAGTGGTAGCTACATATTCTAGTAATGTCCTGGTATTAAGCAGTCATAAAATGTCTGCTTTATGAAGTATGAAACAGTAATGACATACAGAACGCAGGCTTAAGGTTATTTAAGACTGGATAAGAATCCTCATAAGGTTATTAAAGACTGGATAAAATCCTCATTCTCATAGGGATAGTTGTATATTCAATAAGGGGCCTGGCAGTAAGCATTGATAAAAAGATATAGGAAAGGCATTTAAGCATTTAGAAAAAGTATAGAAAAAGCATTAACCCGTTGACAACAATTGAAGTGCCAGGTAAAGTCACGAAAATACATCCCCTGAGGTGAAATGGGTTTAGAAAGCTATGAAATATCGCTTTCTTCTTCTAAACAGTGTTGCGGTAATGAGTGAACATCGAGGCATTCAGCAACACCGAAAATTGCTGCAGGAGCCCCCTCCAATTTCTCCCCAGAGAGACAATGTGCGCCATATTAAATATGGTAGTGGACACCTGCTTTAAAAGAGTTTAGGAGGCAATCAATGATGCCTGGATATTGAGGCATTCAGCAACACCGAAAACCCACCCCAGGATGCACTGTGAGAGCCATAGCACCATAGCCTCTCAAAAGGCACTAAAAAATAAATAAGTTCCCAAGAGGGTGCTTCCAGATCGTCATGAGAACTCTAAGCTCCCCATGCAAGTACTGTATTCAACCATGCAAGTTAAAGGAGCCCAGCTTACTTATCACAATGTGATTAGTAAAATAAATAAATAATTCTCCTGTGATGTCACCATCAGGGGAACCATCCAGTTCCAAATTTTTTTTTTAAAAAAAATAAATAATAATAATAAAATATACAAAAAGTTTATTTTATGAGCAAGTCCTGTATCATCTGTATCTTCAAAAAATCCTGGCATGAAAAGCATTAAAATACTGACATTTGAAATACCCATGGGTTGTCTAGTTTTCAAAAATGTATGACTTCATGGGGTTTACTTGAATTACCCAGGTTCAAAGATGTCCCAAATAGGACATGGCAGAATAATGATCTTACAAAAAAAGCATTTCTTGTCCTGAAAAAAAAATAAAATTTATAATATGTGTGGGTACACAATAGAGAAGAAAATTACAGCACAGCACAAAGGGTCCTTAAGAGGTAAAAATTTTGGGCTAAAGTCTTAAGTAGCACATGAGAGGGAGGAGCTTGTACGGTCATGCTAGACTATAAAAGGAAAAACTAGAAAGGTGTCAGCAATGAATTGTTTTCCTATCTGTCCTCTTTTTTCTCTTTCAGGTTAATCTAAGAGGTCTGGCATTAGTGCAGGAATTTGCTTTTCAAGGTACAGCTAACTTGTGTGGCACTAACAAAGTAGCTAAATGCAGGACTCTCTAGTGTGGCACCATAGAGGGTAACATTGTGGTTACCGTGCAGGGGAGGTTACGGCGGTAACCACCCAGCAAGATTAATATACAGCCTATGTCAGTACTCTCAAGGGCCGCATATCATATTTTTAGGGAATAAACTCAGTTAGCCAGCTCAGGCTACCAATTTGGTGATAAATTAATATGGTTAAATGTTTTAGTTTGTTAAATATACAATAACATTGTTATAGACAACAAACAACAATGTGCAATGTCAGTCAGCAGTTGCTAAGGCCAGTAAGGTATTGTCGTGTATAAAAAGGGGCATCAATTCACGGGATAAAGATATAATTTTGCCTCTGTATAAATAAATGCTAAGGCCGCACCTTGAATATGCTGTGCAATTTTGGGCACCTATTCTAAAGAAGGATATCATAGCACTAGAAAGGGTGCAGAGGCGGGCTACAAAATTAATAAAAGGAATGGAGCACTATAGTTATGAAGAAAGGTTAACAAATTTAAATCTGTTTAGTTCAGAAAAACGGCGCCTCAGAGGGGATATGATAACATTATATAAATATATTCGGGGCCAATACAAACCATTGTGTGGAAATCTGTTCATAAACAGGACTATGCATAGGACACGTGGTCATGCGTTCAGATTGGAAGAAAGGAGATTTAGTCTAAGGCAGAGGAAAGGGTTTTTTACAGTAAGGACAATAAGGATGTGGAATTCTTTGCCTGCAGAGGTAGTTTTCTGAGTCTGTACAGACGTTTAAACAGCAACTGGATAGATACTTAGAAAGTTATGTATAATTAGGTTGTGGCAATTACGTCATGTGGGCTAGGTCAGTTCTTAGGGGGTTGGTCTCCCAGGTGCTGTATGTTAAGGGTTGTACTGCTGGGCTATTCTTTGTAGACAAAACTACATCCTAATATTGTCCTTTAGATGCGGAGTGAAGGTTGTTGTAGGCTCTTCAGCCCTTAAGAAGCTGGGATCTGGAGGAGCGGCACAGTGGAGGGCAGCATCAATGCGCGGCACAAACTACAACGAGTGTAGCCCACAAACGACATTAGCTTGTGCAGTCCCCATTACCCTGATAAACCAGAACTGAGGCTCATGGGAGGCGTTTAGTGATTTCTTTCAAAGAATTAGCTTTCAAAGAGTAAGCTTTGTGTCACCTAGGGTATTCATAGAAATGTTACAGAAGATGGTATTTTAAAAATATGACTCCTGGGGCCAGTCACGATAGGGTTACTGAGTTTAGTATAGTCATTTGTCTTATGAATTAGGCGTCAGGTGTCAGTATGTGTAAACCACTGTGCTAGACAGATAAGGAAACTCACAAGCACATAAGACCAACATGGCAAAGGACCTCTGTTTAAAGTGCCCTATCAGAAGCGTAGAATAGAGGGCATCACAGAACAGAAGCCACATAGAGATAACACAACGACGTAAAGACACTGGTCACTGGAGGATTCTGGAAAGTCCCCACGATGGCTATAAAAAAACCCACAGCCACGACCACAAACTTTGAAACCACACCTGTGGTGTTTGCGAGAACGTGCACAGGCAGCCCAGGATGGATCCAAAGATCCTTGGGTCCAAGACAAGTAGCTCTTCGAAAAGACTGTTCTGAGGGATTTCCCAGTCCCTGCTGAGTTGCGAGTTAATCAGCTAGAGGAGTGATAACCACTTGGCTTGGTGATGTATTAATGTATTGACATTTTATACTATATCATTGATTGCTGTGATATTGATTGATTGATTGTTTAACGGATTTTACACACACACACATATATATACATACATATAAGTTTACATACACAACTATTTTCTATCTCATATAAAGTTTTGCTTGATCAAATTGCTGTGTGTTGTGCTGTCATTCCGTATCCTCATTGATTGGGCAAAACAGCCAGATGGTGGGGCCTTATTTGGAGCCTCCCTTGGATACATTGTGGGTGTTTCCTTTGGGTGTTTCCTTTGTTGTTCCTAAGAAGTGAATTTAGACTCATTCACCACCCACATTTTCTCAAAGGTGAGTTGGTAAATCATGGAATAGTCCCTGCATTATACAAAGTGTCATATGCATAATTTGGATGGGCATTGGATGGGGGCCTGTTCAAATCAAGGTATGAATAGAGCAATTGTAAAATTAAATATAGTTTGTAAAGTGTATTGTGGCCTTCAATGGAGGGCCATTCTGCATACAAATACATTTTGGACAATGCTATGCATCCAACTTTGTGGGAACATTTTCTGTTCCAGCATGACTGCCCCATTGCACAAAGCATGGTCCATAAAGAGCTCTGACCTCAACCCCATTAATATTTTTAGGGTGAACTAGAACAGAGATTGCGATCCAGGCCTTCTCGTCCAACATCAGTGCCTGACCTCACAAATGCTGTACTGGATGAATGGGCAAAACTTCCCACAGAAACACTTTAAAATCTTGTAATGGCTGCCAAAGGGGGGACCAACTACATATTAATGTCTATGTATTTAGAATGCAATGTCATAATAGCCCCTGTTGGTATAATGGTTAAGTGTCCCAATACTTTTGTCCATATAGTGTATATATTGTCATGACTTTGTTGGTTACCTGTGCAGAGGTCAAGATTCAGACCCTTAGGCTAGATTTCCACTTGGTTTTTTTTTGCTAAAAACGCCTATAAAAACGCCAATAGCGCCACCTGGCGTTTTTTTAGTGAAAAACGGCTGCAGCCAGATGTTAGCTGTTCTTCAATAGGAAATCGCAAAATGCCATTTCCACTTGGCGTTTTTCTGTTTGGCGTTTTTTCAGTCCTCTTTGGCGTTTTTCTGCTTTTTTGGGCTCTGTGGCAGTTTTTCAAAATCGCAGCATGTTGACACTCTGGCGTTTTTTGCAAAAAATCTTGGTGTTTTTCTCCAATAGAAGTCTATGGGAGAGAAAAAACGCCATGAAAAAGCCATGTGGGTTTATTGCCTTAGCGTTTTTTATGGCGTTTTTTCCACAGTTACAATGCAGAGGATGGACCCAGTATCTGTGTGTCCTACAAGAAATAGGGTGAAAACAAACAGTTTCACACAAAACAAAGTCCTGGACTGGTTCATATTGAATTTGACACCATTTGGAACAAACATGCCATTACAAACAAACATACCCGACGCATCAACTGGATCCTGCGTGCCAAAAGCAACAGCAAACAATTTGCACCATCATTTGGGGCCAATCTTTCCAGAGGAGCAGACATTCGAAATAAAGCATGCCTTACAAACCACAGAAAAGAGACAAAAGGGTCTACCAAGTAAATGACATCAGGAGAGGGCAGATACTTGCCATTTATCCTAATCCCTTTTAGCTGGGTGAAACTTCTAACTTGTAAAGGCTGGAAAAACTGCCTAAGGTCAAAAAAAGCAATTTCCACAGAAAGGCTAAAACGCCAGAAAAAACTCCAGAAAAAACGCCAAAACGCAGGTAAATGCAGTGGCAGTTTTCTTGGCGTTTTTCCTGGCGTTTTTCATCAAGAAAAAAACGCCGGACAAAAACCCAAGTGGAAACCTAGCCTTACTCTTCCTATATCTTTGCCCTTTCCTCCAGCCAAAAATTGCTTCTCTACTTTAACACTAAATGCTATATTTGTTTGTTATTTTAATTTTAATGTTGTTAAGCTTAAAGTGTTAAATTTTGTAAGTATCCTGTCATTGTAACAGCACTATGAAATTGGCTGCCACTCTATAAATAAAATGTAATGATGTTGTTCTATTATCCTTTGTGATCCCGTGCATGGTTTTTATTCCTTGAGAGAATCACTGCTATCCTTCATTAAGTCAATATGGTTCTGACAGTTGTTTGGGAAGCTTTAGAGATAGTTTTGTAACCCAGACTGTATTATTTGACTGGGGGCATTTAGGAATGTCCTTTAAACGTGACATGATGTTGCTTTGGAAACTTGTGTGCTCACAATTTCAGACTGATTGCAATAGCTATCATGTATATTGGACATGTCTCGCCCAAATCAAGCCTGATTGTTTAACCAAGGTCTTCAAAATTGTGACCCTAATGAAACACTTTTATTAGGTTGCATTTACCAGGAGGTTACAATAACTTTTTCACACCTGAAGTTTGCATGCTTGATTACCTAGCAGGTTAATAAAATTAAATAAACATGATCATATATTTTATTTATAAAGGATTAACAAAACCTAAAGCATTATCACAATAAAGGTAGAAAACAAGATTAACAATAACATTAAAATTGACAACAGGAACACCCATATGGCATACTGGAACAGAAGTAGAAGGGCCCTGCTTTTCTGGGTTTATAGTCTCTTAGAATGATGAGGGTAAATGAGAAAGAAGGTAAGGGTTATATCATTGTAGCAAAGGTCATGTGGAAAATGAGCCTTAAGATCTTAAAGGTGACAAAACAAATAGTTTTGAATTGCAGTAGGGTAATGAGATGAAGGGAGAGGGAGAAGGAAATTAGACAAACACAAGAAAGTTGCAGCTAGTGAGAATAACCTGGTAATGCAAAAAGGAGATGGTGCTGTTGGCTAACTATGGTAGCAGTTTTCATCCAGTTAAGCTTCAGTATAGCTCTTTCTGTTCACATGTGATGCATTCAGGCCCTGCACCTTAAAGGGCTTCATCAATTAAATATATTAAATTAGTAGAGAAATAAGTTGCTTCACACTACGTCTTCAACAACCACAAACAAGTAAAGACAGGAGATACCCAACCAAGCAAAAACCTGGGGGCCAAAGCATGAAACAAAGGGTGCTCAGTATTGGGTCAATGGTGCAGCATAGATGCACCATGGTGGCCTGGGATGGATGTCTATGCAATTCAGTATAATGCAATCTATTCAACTGAGTCCACTTTAGATGAGTCAATCATATTATTGTATCAAAAAAAAATATGTTGTGGTTTGTTCTTTTGGATTCCCTCTATATATATACTGTATGTCTACAACTCAACAAATATTCTGATCAAAATCAATTTGAAAAATACAGACCAATGAAGAAAATGGGATACTTGGCAAATAGTTTTCATACACAAGTTTATGTAAAACAAACTCTTACCATCTTTTCTTGAATTGCCTTTATTTCATCACTTTTTAGTATGGTCATTGATACACAAGCATGGATTGATTTACACTAGGGCTGTATGTAATTGGATATTGGGCAGTGCTTGCTCAAGTCTGTTTATTTTAGATGTATTTATATTTAAAAGTAATCACGGTTCAGCTCTTCTCAAAACACAGACTGATGAAAACTGGAAGGTACAATTATGTGCGTATATGCTATAATGTAAACACAAAACTTGTGTGTTTTTTGGGTGAGTGCTACAGGCTGCATAAAATCAACATGGGTAAATTTAACTTGACATTTTAAATTGTAAGTAATCTATCATCACAATGTTGTATAAGCATATTTGCAAGGCAGCAACTTCATGTATAATATATATCTATATATATATATATATATATATATATATATATATCTATATATATATATATGATTTTGTGTTCAAAGGCCAGTTATAATTAATATGTTGTCTGTTGATAACTCTCTTCAGCACTCACCAGTATTTACCTGACTTTGATAAACAATTATATGGATATTGTTAACAACTGGATAGAGAGTGATGCTGTTCTAGAAAAACCTCCACTGCCCTGCCCCAAGTTCTGTTACTTTTCACTACTATTGCTTTTTGTTCACTGCTTATTGTCTGCTCAGTGCAGCCGACTGACAAACTATTGATAAAGATGTGTGCCTCTCTGTAGACTACCACCTTAGCCAAAACACGCTGCAGCCCTAGCACCCAGATTGGATGCATAGGACTTGCTATCTCTGCCATATTTATCGCCACACAACACATCTGTGCAATCTTTGTCCCCAAACAGCATGACTGTGCCATCTTAATACTCACTAGCCACTTTATTAGGTACACCTGAAAAATTGCTTGTTGACACAAATAGCTAATCAGTCAATCTTATGGCAGCAACTCAATGCATTTAGGCAGGTAGACATGGTCAAGACAACTTGCTGAAATTCAAATCGAGCATCAGAATGGGGCAGAAAGGGGATTTAAGTGACTTTGAACATGGCATGGTTGTTGGTGCCAAACGGGTTGGTCTGAGTACTTCAGAAACTGGGATTTTCACACACAACCATCTATAGGGTTTACAGAGAATGGTCCGAAAAAGAAAAAAATATCCAGTGAGCGTCAGTTGTTTGGCCAAAAATGACTTGCTGATGTCAGAGGAGAATGGGCAGACTGGTTTGAGGTGACAGAAAGGCAACAGTAACTCAAATAACCACTCGTTACAACCAATTTATGCAGAATATCATCTCTGAACACACACAACACGTCGAACTTTAAAGCAGATGGGCTACAGCAGCAGACCAGGTCTATCCCTTTATGACCACAGTGTACCCATCTTCTGATGACTACTTCCAGCAGGATAATGCTTGAACATGACAATGAATTTACTGTACCCCAATGGCCTCCACAGTCACCAGATCTCAATCTGATAGAGCACCTTTAGGATGTGGTGGAACGGTAGATTCGCATGTGATGCTATCATGTCCATATGGACCAAAATCTCTGAGGAATGTTTCCAGCACCTAGAAAGTATGCCACGACTCGGGGGGGGCAGGTTGGCAAATAAAAGGAAATAAAAAGAAAAAAAATATTTTTCTCAATCATAGCTTTTATTAAATCTGAAAAAATAATTTACATGAATTAATAAAGAAATAAATGTTTCTTACAAGAATATTGTGAAGAATAATGTGATCACTGTTTTGTTCCACTGAATAAAATTGAACTTTTTCATCTAAAAATGTTTGCAGTAGCAAATGTTTTGATTCCATTATGTCTAACGTATTTAATTTATTAGGGCCTTTTACCACTTTTGCTTTCTGGCATTTTAATACAAATAATGCGATAATAAAAAGAATGTTTTATAGTTATTTGTACATCAAATAGTGTGACTCAGGTATATATAAGGGGTGCGTGTGGGTATAAGAGCTCAACTGCAATATAAACTATATGGGGCTGGTCTCCAAATGTTTCCAGGGCTGCTTTCCATTCCCAGTCCGGCCCTGCTAGCAAGGTATACCTAATAAAGTGGCCAGTAAGTGTAGATAAAATTGTAAAATCCCTCTAACCCTCCCCCACCAACCTTATGTTTAAAACAATAAAAAATAAACCTTTAGAATAAAGAAAACACATATTTATATATAAAACTGATTCTAATATTTACTTTAGCTCTCTGTGCCTCATGATGAATATGAAACAGTGACCCCTGCCAGCAGCAATGTTGATAGACATTGCCATTGGCAAAGTGCATGTGATTGGGTCCTTGAGTCACCCTTGCCACAAGTCAGTTAGTGAAATTTCTGCCTTACTTGATCTGGCCTGGTCCACTGTAAGTGCTATTATTGTAAAGTGGAAGCATCTAGAAGTAACAGCAGCTCAGCCACAAAGTGGTAGATCATGAACACTCACAGAGCAAGGCTGGTGAGTGCTAGAGCGTGTGGTGTGAAAAAATTGCCTGTAGCATCACGCACTATAGAGTTCTAAACTGCCTCTGTAAGCAACATCTGTAGCTTCATGAAATGGGATTCCATAGCAGTGGTCTGCAAAGAGCCCTGACCTTAACCCCATGAAACACCTTTAGGATGAATTGGAATGCCAATTGCGGGCCAGGCCTTCTGCCCAACATCAGTGCTTGACCTCAAAAAATGCTAAATGAATGGGCAAAAATTCCCACAGAAATACTCCAAAACCTTGTTAAAGCCTTCCCAGTGGAGGCTGTTATTGTCACAAAGAGGAAAAGGCATCTTCATATTAATGCCCATGGGTTTAGAATGGGGTGTCCAGCAAGCTTGTGTAGGTATGGTGGCCAGTTGTCCACATACTTTTGGCCATATAGTGTAGCTTTCTCTTTAAAATGAGCTAGAGTCAATCAAAATACATGAATTGAATATGCTGGGAGCACCTTATTATTTTATGCCTTAAAAAAGAACACAAACAGAAGAAAGCCAAATTATCTTTTCATTCATACAACAAAGCTGTTCCTATTTTCATTGTGATATTTTTCAAAGCGCTTTGCTATTTAAATGAGGATGGAGGTCATGTGTAAATGTTCATGATATCACAGAGTTTACATCTTTACGAAGCGTAATTGAATTTAACAGTTCTCTACAAATTCCCTGCTAAAGGCTGGCATTCTCAAGACGTCACCGGTCCCATTTGTTTTACCAGAGTAAAAGTAAGACCCCTATCCAGATGCAATTCTAATCTACAAAAAAAAGGGGGAGAAAAGCATTTTTTATTTCCCATAAGTAGAAAGAAAAATAAATAGAGAGAAAGTTCTTATGCTTCATTTTCCCTGCAGCATTTAATCGCAACTTCAAAGTTTAATTGCTCTTTTCATCCGTCCCAGCAGAAAATAACGGTAATGGAAAGAGACAGGTCCAAAGATTAATTGTTTTTTTTTTCTTGGCATGTCCTTGCAAGGAGATAACCCTGTCTTCTGGAAGTCATTACAAAGAGAGATGCAAAGTTGGCTCCCATCAAGTCCTCCCCTGGCCTGGACGTAATTCATCCTGCAGCAGCCAGCAAATATTAATACTGTCAGATGTTCTGGGGGAGCTTTGTGACATCTCCATGTCAGAACATTTCTGGTTCATTCCATCTATTATCTTTTGAATCATGGAGCTGGCTTCATGAATTTTAGGATCCGATTCTTGATACCCGTGTACTGAGAATGCTTCTGGAATGTTGGACCAGAAGAATGGCAGTGACCTTTATGCACATTGAGTGATTATTTAATAGATAGACTGATTGTTCTGCGTGATCAATATTAGATAACATTTTCATGAGATATTTATACATGGAAAAAAGTTGTTGATCCAGGCATTGTTCTGACTGCCCAATAAGTCAAAAAAGTATTTTTAGCCCCTTTTTGTCAAAAGTCTTTTTGCCTTCAAGTAAATTTGATTTTTGAATTATAATTAAAAATTGGAATACTTCCCCATGGTCCTGTTGATTATGAAGGGTCCAATGTGCTCTTCTATGAGCAATCGTTTTAGCAGAAGTAACATAAAAATCATAGAGAAACTTTTAAGAATATTTTGTACTTCTGTATGAATGACATATGACTATACATGACAATTAAGTGTCCTGTGCAAAATTGTGAACACAATTATTTCTGGGGCTAGAGTAGATATTCAACAGTACTGGTTTCTGATGCTTAATTTCGTTTTGAAGGTGTTAAATTCAGCAGAATAGGTAGAACAGCATCTTTGAGTGTCATAGGTCGAAAATAAATTCCCTAAAAAGGGTTGTAAGCTTGGTTTGACTGTGCTCTAAAACAGCTTTGCTTGAATGATGCAACATCTAGAGATATGAATTCTTTTTTTGGAAGCCCCAGCAGATACAAACTCAATAAGTGTTACCTAGGTGAACAATTTGTCTTAATTAATGTTACATCTGTGTAGCTTTATACCCCCCTTCCTTATTGATGCATGCATGACTCTTGGTTGTAAACTTGTTTTGGCAAGTCCGGTAAGTGAGACACTACTTGTTATGTCATGTTTACCCATTGTACATTGCTACAGACTATGATGCGACTAGATATGAGTTGAAATGGCTTTCGTTGTACCCTAGAGTATATCTAAGATGTCTCACACTGTAAAATATTCTTAATCCACTTTTTCTAAAACAGTGATTAACAGCAATTAATTACAGAGTTAATTAAAGTTTTTGCATGGAATAATTGACCAGAGGACCATATGAATAACTCAATACCACAGCTTACACAATTGATTGATTACCATGTAGTCTATTAGGAAATGCTAACAGTGTTGTACACTAATCTATTCAGTGCATGCACATGGATTCAGCATGTGGGACTAATAATAGGTCATATTTACAGACAGCTAAATGAAAACTTTCCCATCAGCCTGCAGACACCAGTTATTCTCCTCCACTCGAGAGGTATCCATGGTAGTCCAGGTTCTTTTTGTTCAGCTCAGTATTGTGTGTAGGGGAAGTGTCATGTTCACATTAGAAGCAAGATTAAGCATATGAGCTTCAACATAAAATGTTTGTGGGAATAAAATTGAGCCTCCCTTGCAAACAACGTATTTTTTTATGTGGCCAGAGCACATCCTGGTGATAAGTGAAGGGCTAGTCTCCAATTATTATGTCCCAGTGGTTATACCAGAAGAATATCCCAAGAACCCTGGTAGTGTACAGATACACTTGCTGGTACAGGCTATTATCTTCTGTATTAAATGAGAAGTCCTGACTCACAGTCAACATTCCAATTCATTAAAAGGTATTCACTGGGGTTAAGCATGCAATTGTGTAAAATGTATTTGTATGCTGTAGCATTAACATTACCTTTCACTGGAAGTACAGGGCCCAGCACAAACCCGGACAAATGCCCCCACACGATTATGCCTCCACCACAAAACTTTACAGTAGGCCTTCTCCTGGCATCCACTAAACTGAGATTAGTCCATCAGACTTCCAGATGGTGGAGCTACAGAGAACGTGTTTCCACTACACCAGGGTCCAGTGGTGGTGTGCTTTACACCGTCATTGAAATTCATTTTATAAAGCTCCTGACGTACAGAGCTAGTGCTGATGTTGCTTCCAGAGGCAATTTGAAAAGTGAGTGATACTACAGAGGACAGGCGATAACTCTTATAGTTATACAAGCACTTGAGTTTCTTGCCGGACCAAAAAAAATTACTGGAAACCCTGCAAACCTGAACCAAGCTGCCAGAGCATCCATTTTCCCATTCAAACCTGAAACATTGACCTTCTCCACCACAACACTACATACCAGAGCAACACTGCCAGGATGTCATCGCTGGACAACAGATTGACAGCCGCTAGCAAAAATTCTCTCCATATCTTCCAAATTTTGCCACATGCCACCCAAGCTGCTCGCCCACCGATCTTTGCAACATACTCAGGGCTCCTCAGTCTGGGCTGTGGAGATGCATCTGGAGCCAGTTGAAAGAATCCCGCTGCTGGCCAACCATCAGCAATCTTCTGATAATATGAGTAGCCCTAACCCAAAGATTAAAATGTAAATACCATAAAACAAACTGCCGCAAAAGCATAATGACGAGGACAGAAGAAGCAGAAAACGTATTAATGCCTGTACCACTCTGGGGTTACCATACTAAAATAACAAAGGATCTCATGTCATTACTACCGTGAGAAAAATGGAAAACAGCTTCATCAAAATTGAATTCCTAGAGAAACCAGCCTCTCTCCAGGAAGCAGGCCAAACTCCTGAACACCACTCGCCCTTAAAATACAAACAAAAACCAGCCAAAAGCATCCCAATGCCATTATACTCTTTAAGAAAGGATTCCCACAACAGGTCATCCCTCTGTACCTTTGTGATCCTGTTTAAATGGTTAGGGGCAAACAGCCCAGCTGTTTCCCTGGCCAGCCTACTGCAAAACTTATGCCCCATATTTAACTTCCGTGTAAACCCAGCTTGACCTCGCGAGCTGATCAGACACACAAAACCGAAGTTAGGAGATTCTCAATCTCATGCCTTGGACACCAGTACTCAAAAATCAATGAGTCAATTTCAATCCCAAGAAACTTGACGGTCATGGAAGGCCCTTCTGATTTGCCTTTAGCCAGAGGAACATTGAAGGAACCACAAACAGATTCAATTGTCCTCAAAAGAACCTGTGGGCACAATGCAACAGAAGTGTGAGGGTTAAGGATGAGGAACCCGGTATGCAGGATACTCCACAGTCAATAGAGCAATCAATAAGGATACACGCAGGGAAGCTCACAATAGCACAATAACTGAGCTGGTTTTTAAATTCACCGCCAGAAGTCGCCCCGTCCCCGTGTTCCGCGTCATCGGTGCACGTTCCTCGCCATTCCTGTTTAGGAATGGTTAAATTGAGGTGGGGGCATGCGTGCCTAGAGCTGACGGCTGATGAAGCAGGAGCCGCAGCGTTGCACCCGTTACTTCCCAGGGGTCTCGGCTGCGGACCCCGACACCGGGGTCTTGGCTGCGGACCCTGACACCGGGGTCTCAGCTGCGGACCACTACGGGCAGTGATCCAAGTAGTGGATGACCTTCTTAAAGCCTGCTTGCTCTATGACCACTCACTTTAAAAACATGCTATATTTTTAAAAAAGATAACGGGAGATGGAATAGCTGATGGGGAGTCACAAGTCGACATACAACTTACTCTGTACTCACAGCCCAAAAGGGTGTATGGGAAGTTCCAGAAAGCTGATTCAATATTAGTCTTAGCAAATAAAGCCTGTTTTCTCATAACCTGAACCCAATGCACAGTCTGAACAAAGGATGTATAGGAAACCCTGAAAAGCTCTGGGTCAATGCTGTCATTCACCGAACTTTCTATTGGGTAGGAAAGATGATGAAGCGGAAAGTGTCAGGATCTTACATTACATTACATTACATTTATTTATAAAGCGCCGGCAGATTCCGTAGCGCTGTTACAGTCAGAAGAACAAATTAGAAACACATTGAATAACACATACAATAACAAACTGGTACAAAGGAGAAGAGGGCCCTGCTCTTTTGCGAGCTTACAATCTAGTCGGTGGTTGAGGGAGAAGTGAGACAGTAGGAGAGGACTGCTTGGATGGGGATGAGTTGATCTGGTTCCGATGATGTGTTGAAGCTGTTGATTATTCAGATGGCTTGATTATGATGATGGTTGGGAGTACTGGGAAGGAATGTTGTATGCTTCCCTGAACAGGTGGGTTTTCAGAGAGGTTTTGAAAGATGCATACAAGGCAGAAAGTCTGAGGGAACGGGAAAAGGAATTCCACAGGAGGGGTGCGGCACGGGTGAAATCCTGAATACGGCAGTGGGAAGAGGTAACAACAGTAGAAGATAGCCGTAGGTCGTGAGAGGACCGAAGGGGGCGGGTAGGGGTGTATTTGGATCTGAGGATATAGATGTAAGGGGAAAAGCGGGAAAGGCGGGAGAGGGGGTTAGTAGGCAGTGGGTTAGTAATTTGGTGGTTTCTTGTGTGAGGAAAGGGTGGATTCGGGAGATGTTTCTCAGGTGGAGGCAGCAGGATTTGGTGAGGGACTGGATGTGAGGGATGAAGGAGCAAGCAGAGTCAAGGATGACACCAAGGCAGCGAACCTGGTTGGATAGTGGAGTTGTCAACAGTAATAGAGACATCAGGAAAAGCAGACAGAGCAGATGGTGGGATTACCATGAGTTCCGTCTTAGAAATGTTGAGCTTTATGTAACGGGACGCCATCCAAGATGCAATTCCTGATAGACAGTCAGTGAGGCGAATAAGAAGAGAGGGGGAGCAGAAATATAGGTGGTACTGGAAACCAAAGGAAGTTGTCCGAGGGAAGAAGTGTAGATGGAGAGCAGAGCCCCAAGAACTGAGCCTTGAGGAACACCAATAGATAGCGGTAAGGGAGAGGAGTAAGTTCCGGTAAATGAGACACTAAAAGTACGGTTAGAAAGGTAGGATTTAAGCCATGAAAGAGCCGTGTCACGGATGCCATGAGCATGGAGGATTTGTAGGAGGAGGGGTTGGTCGACTGTGTCAAAGGCTGCTGAGAGATCCAAGAGAATAACCAGTGAGAATTGGCCTTTTGTTTTAGTTGCGAGGAGGTCATTAGTATTTTTAGTGAGTGCAGTCTCTGTTGAATGCTGTGGACGGAAACCGGATTGTAGAGGGTCAAGTAGAGAGTTTGAAGAGAGAAAGTTTGTTAGTTGATTGTAGGTCAATTGTTCCAGCAGTTTGGAAGCTAGCGGGAAAAGTGAAACTGAACGGTAGTTTGATGGGGATGTGGGATCAAGGGAAGGTTTGTTTAGGATGGGGGAGATGATGGCATGTTTGAATGAGGATGGGAATACACCAGAGGAAAAGGAGAGATTAAAGATGTGGGTTAGGGTCTGGGTAAGGACACTAGAGGGGGGTGGTAGGAGATGTGAAGGTGCCAGGATGAGGGGACAGGTGGTGAGGTGGGAGGACACCAGAACCTTGGAAACCTCAGATGGTGTAACTGGGCTGAAGCAGGTGAGGATGGATTGAGGTAAGGAGGGAGGTTGAAGTACCATATGATTGACACTATGGGGGAGGGTGTTATCCCTTATGGTGTCAATTTTGTTTTTGAAGTAGGTGGCAAGCTCTTGGGCAGAGAAGTTGGAGGGCAAGGAAGGTGGTGTGGGCCTGAGAAGGCTGTTAAAAGTGTTGAATAGACATTTAAGGTTATGTCAAAGAGAGGTGATTAATTAAATGAAATATGTTTGTTTAGAAAGATGGAGGGCTGGTGTGTAGGAACAGAGCATGAGTTTGTAGTTAATGAAGTCTTCAGGTGAATGAGACTTCCTCCACAGGCGCTCAGCTGTACGTGAACACCTTTGATGGAGGCGTGTCTGAGTGGAATGCCATGGCTGAGGTAGACGGCGTGGGGGATTGTGTACAGTTACAGGGGCAACCATATCTAGGGCTGAGGCTAGTGTATGGTTATACTGAGCTGTAGCTGTGTCAGGAGGAGGAGGAAGATATACTTGAGAGGAGTGGCAGTAGTGTATGTGTAAGTTGGGGAGTGTTGAGGTTGCAGATGTTACGGTAGGCTTGGGGTTGTTTCTTGGGTAGAGAAGGCATGTGTGGTATGTAGAGATTAAATGTAAGCAGGCTGTGATCAAATGGGAGAGTTGGAGAAATTAGATGTGGAACAAAGGTGGGAGAACACTAGATCAATTTAATGACTGCCACGATGCGTCGGGGAGTTAGTCCATTGTGAGAGTCCGAGGGAGGAGAGTGGAAGTAGTTTGGAAGCAGCAGGTGAGGATGGGTCATCAATTGGTATATTGAAGTCCCCTAGCATTAGTGTAGGGATGGTGGAAGAAAGTGGGAAAGCCAAGTAGCAAAGTGATCAAAGAAGTGTGAGGTGGGGCCAGGAGGCCGGTAGATCACTGCAACTCGAAGAGCAATTGGGGAGAAAAGGTGGACATAGTGTTCTTCGAAAGACAAGAAAGAGAGAGGGGGAATTGGTGGTAGACATTGAAAGGTGCTGAGGGGAGAGAGGAGAATACCAACACCACCTCCCTGTTTGTCTCCAGGTCTGGAAGTGTGGCTGAAGTGAAGGCCACCGTAAGAGAGAGCAGCAGGAGAGGTAGTGTCTGAGGATGTCAGCCATGTTTCGGTGAGTGCTAGAAGACTAAGGTGGTTAGAGAGAAAAGGTCACGGACAGCAGTTAGTTTGTTGTGCACAGAGCATGCATTCCAAAGGGCACAGGAAGGCAAGGGGTGTCTGGGTTACAGTGGACTGATTTAAGATTGGAGGGATTGAGGTAGTTTGTGTTAGTTCGGAAGGTGCGGGGACGGAGGAAGGTGCGGATAGTGGGGCCAGGGTTACGTTCAATGTCACCTGAGTACATAAGGGATTGAGATTTGTGGGCATTGGATGCCTTCACTTGATCATGAAGGCAAACTGCTTTTCAAGTAATGGCTGAAATTTGAGCTGAGGAGCAGAACAACCTGGTAGGCCCTTACATAAAAGCTGTGCCCAAGGAGGTTAAGGAAGAAGAAAACAGCAGGCTCCCCATCAGTCTGAGAAACATGGGTCCAACAAGCCTGTGAAGAGAAGGAGCGTGCCTGGGAGCCTACCCATGACTTACCGCAAGCATAAACCCATGTTCGCAGGCATAAACATCTACTCCAGGCCTGCAAGGTCGACTTATGCATCCCTGGGTAAAGCCTCACTGCAATTCCCCTGATGAATGAAAGGGGACACTCCAACTAACAGCCAAGAGGCCTCAGGCCTGGTACCCCTAGAATGTTGGACCACTAAACGGGGTGGGGATGGGTCAGAACAGAGGGTTTAGGTCCAGGAGGTCCCCTAACATATCCTTCAACCACCTACCACCTTTCTGCCTAGCTCCTTCCTGAAGGAACCCATCAGCTGGTCTAAACCTTCCATGACACTGCCAGAAACATGATTCAAAAAGATGACCTAGCCATTTCGCACACTGCTTATAAAGGTTCTTCCAACACCTACCCTGACTCCACCTTCCTTTGATTTAACGGATCAAGGGGGGATGCCTTGGCCCTCCCTGTCATGTTGGTCTGGGCTACAAGGTTGGATTACAGAGACGGTGCTTTGTCGAGAGGCTTCTTGAACCATTGTGGTTCATGCTCTCAATGCACTTCCTGCATGTTGCTGGGTTAAGGAGTGTACAATTACATGAGCCTGCTTAGCAACATGATACAACTTTGAAGTAGTATAGAGACAGGTCTTAGATGTCCTGTTAAGTCATTTATATACAAACACTCTGCATTGCACAGGGAGAGGGAAGGACTTCATTTTAAAATAAAAACAATACATATCTAAAAAATATATGTCTATTTTAAATTTGCTTGCTGCTCTAACTAAATGGGTGTTGTTAAGCTTCATTTTTAATTTGTGGAAGTAAATGTTGACAAAAGCCAAGTGGTGCAGATTTTCTGAAATGCTAAATTTCGGTAGTTTCAGTATATCAAAAGCTCAGTTACAACTTATTCTGAAGGAGCAGCTGTAAAATGGAAGTATACAGCATCTTGCCTTTGTCAGGTGTCATGTCTATACGGGTTCTGCATAATTGCTCTCTGTAAATGTTTCTATGAACACAAAATACATGAAACCAAACTGATGAACATTATTCAAGTTGATAGTATGCAAGTTCTACACAGGCTAAAGCTGATGTAGACTAGTTTATCATAAAGACAACCTGGGCATTATAGACTCAATACATTTATATAGTAAAAACTTTTAAATGTGCTGTTTACCTCCTATGTGGAATTAAATACTTTTACAGTTAAGTGCAGAATTAGAGACATCATTCCTAGTACTGCTGAATGGCAAAATCTTTCCCAGAAAATATTGTTTCATCATGTAAAATGTTGCCATCTTCATATTTTTTTCAAGGAATGTTTAATTGTCACATGATTCAAAAGTAAGGTGGATAGGCTGATAATGCTTCTTAACAGTTTAAGTGTAGTTTTTGTGAGTAAGTACAGAGGAAAGAATAAAATTGCACATCTACTAAGGTTTATTTGCTAGAGAGTGCAAGTGCAACCTTTGAGGTTAGCCTCACTAGCTGGATTACTTAAATGTTAAGTTAGGACCTTCTTGGTCCATAGGGTTGTCATCTGGAATCTCCTGCAGGCAGGGGTGGGACCCTGTGGTTAAAAATAAGGCTGCTCCAACCTGCAGCTGAGCTAAAGGGGGTGAGGGAGTGAGAGGTTAAGGGGAAAGGAGAGAAAGTATGAGTGTTTGCATGCATGTACTGTATGTATGTATGTGTGTGTGTGTGAGCACAGATGTGTGTGTATGAGCTCGGATGTGTATGTGTGAGTATGGACGTGTATGTGTGCAGGAATGTGTAAGTTCGTGAATATGTGTGGATGTTGTCACGGTAACCTCCTGACGCCATTTGACACTAGGCTGTGGGCAGTTTTTTTAAGCTCCCTCTTGCTCTTGCCTGCAGGATTAATTTGCCCTTGTTCCTGTGTATGACCTGGCTTTGTTTGACTATCCTCCTGGCTCCTGTTTTCTGGCATTCGTACCTTGACTTCGCTTACTCCTTACTCCTGATTCCGGCTCGTCTGACTACCTGCTTTGGTTCCTGTCCTGGCCTGTCTTATTGGTATACGCTCCTGGATTACCATTTGGCTTTGTTTGCTTGCTTTTTACAATAAAAGGTCATTTGCACTATATGTTTTGTGTCCGTCTGGTTCCTGGTCCCTAACACATGGCCGGAAACGCTCCGTGCCCCTGAACGGGACAAACATAGGTTCTGTCACCTCAACATTGGTTCTGTCTAATGCTTGAGTGGTCTGCTATAATAACTCAAGGTCCTTTTTAAGACAGTACATGCACTGAGTAAGCTAAGCTACAGCTAGCTACAGCGGCAACGCAGCTCCGATGCAGCTCCATCCCCCTTCTCCCTACAATGTTGGTTCTGTCTGGCCCTGAAGGGGTAAACCGCTGGTGTCTTGGCAGAAGGAAGCACAGTTTTGCAGGTGTAACCAGTCGGGGTAAAGGTCGTCCCGTCATAGATGTGTGTTGGCATGAGTGTGTAAATGTGATCGTGTGTGTAAAAATTTGTGACAGTTCATATGTGAGTTATGGGAAGAGATTATGGAAAGGGTGGAGGATGACAAATACAATAATGAATACGAGGAGAGATAGGAAGAAAGGAGAAAGATTGAGATCAAGAGAAGGAGAGAGATAATGAGAGATGAGAAGAAAGGGGGAGAATAATGAGAAGGAGGATGGATAATGGGAAGTAGAGGAGATAAAATAGAATAAATAGAAAATGGAAAACCAAAACATTGATGGCTATTTTTCTGTATCAGTTTTAAGACAATCCTAAATAACCTAGGGTTGAACTGCCAAGAAACCTTACATCAGGTTGGTGTGATTAGCCATGATCCCAGGAAATCACGGTTAGGTACTGTAACATCACATGATGGAGAAAAAAATACAAATTGTCCATAATACATTAGCCCCTTCAGTTAGTCATAATTGTCTGAAAACATAATCAGTGTCTATGGTGAAAGCAACAATAAGGCCCATAAGCAATATTGCATTGAGTTAGAAATCATTCCGGTTCTCCTTACGATGCTGTTGTCCTGGCCTTGAAAATAAATTTTAAATAAACTGGGATTCATTACCCCTTCGTGACAATGGCTGATTTTATTTTTTGTACCCTTCATGACGATTGCTGTTTTAACATTTCTGCGCTGCTGTAGTTTTATTCTTTCCTGTTTGCTGAACCCACACAAGTTATATATTGTTTTTTTCAGGACAAGAAGGGCTTTCTTTAGATGTCATTATTTTGATTGTATCATATTATTTACTATTAAAAAAGTATAAAATATGGTGAAGAATTTCGAAAAAAGGACTTTTTCTAACTTTTTTTTTTTACTTGAAAAATATTTTACTCATCTATAAAAGCTAATAAAAAAACCTGCTAAATAGATTCTACTATTTAGAAATACCCAATGTTTTTATGTTTTTTTGCTTTTTTTTCTACATGTTATTGGGCAATAAGTACAAGTAGCCTTTTGCTGTTATAAAACCATTTTTTCAAAATCTGGTAATTCTTCCCCCCATGTGCTATTTCGGGTATCTTTGAAGCCAGCCAATGCATTTAACCCCTTGGCTTGGCCATTTCAGTGTGCCCAATAAAACCATATATTTAAAAAAAAAATAAAAAAAATAGACACCCCAGGGTATTTCTCTTTGCATGCACACATTTTACCACCAATTTTTTTTTTAAGTTTGCAGCTGTATTTTTTGTGTGTATTTTTCCCCATGCACGTACTTTAGGTATGAATTTACAGCTCCTGGTATATGTCACTGTCACAGAACACCCCAATATGTGTTAAGCAACATCTCCTGAGTACAGTGATACCCCACATGCATGGCTACATCTGGGACGTGTGCATTTTTCAAATTGGAAATTGGACGTGGGGTCATCCTTACATTTGGGACATTGTTGAACCCGGCCAATTCAGTTTACCCCATCAAATCATTTTTTAAAGTAGACACGCCATGGGCATTTAACATGCCAGTATTTTAATTCTATCCATGCGAGAATAGTTTAAAGCTAAAGCGCATTTTTTTGGAACTTGAAGGTTCCCCTGATGGTGACATCAGTGGGAAATTATTTTTACATTTTACTATTTTTCATTTATTTTTATTTTTTTCTTATTATTGTTATTATTATTATTTTTATTTTACCAATCACATTGTGATTAGAAAGCTGGGCTCCATTGACTTGCATGGTTGAATGCAGTACCTGTATTCAGTCTTGCAAAGGGAGCCAGAGTTCTCAGGAGGGTCTGCAGAGACCCTCTGGGAAACTTGTCTAAACTTTATTATTTTTACAGGACACGCCGCCATCTTGCGAGTGGCAACATTACTCGCAGTGGAGGTTGTGACCGCTTTCCTCAGGTGGGTGTTCGGTGGCACTGAATGCCTGCATACTGCGTATGGTGGATGTTGAGGCCCAGGGGAGGGGCCAGACATGGCCCCTGATGCCGATCTCGGTGTTGCTGAATGCCTCGACGTCGACGGTCTGCGCCCGTTTGAAGTCATGACAGTCCGGCACGTCAATTGTCGTTAACCCTTTGTTTTCAGGTGAAGTGCCCGGACCGTCAATTTTCATTAAGGGGTTAAACATTGCAGTCAGTTTTACAAAATGTCCTTTTTGTAAAGAATCCCCTATATTATTATTGCAGAAACACAATTAAGATAACACCAGAAAAGTTAAACTTTTTCCTGTAGGTCCTTGTACGAGGCAACTCCTGAAATATGACAATCATCCCTCTCCATCTTCATACCCACCAAAATAATGTATCATCATCTTCATACCCACCCAGCATTAGTATAACATTAAGACAAAATGTCACATCATTAGAATTTGCTTTATTATGGGAAGAGGAAATGTCCTCTTAATTTTCAATTTGCTATTTAACCAGATATATCCACCTACTGTTACCAGGTTATTGCTTCTTCCAGCATAGCAGCTTGCTTTAGATCAGCTGGGGAAAGAACCAATCTTGGCCATCTTTCCAGTCAATGCATTCTGGTGTGAGTCGTGCTCTGCTTCCATGCCAGCTTCTCCCATGGTGGTGTTCAGGAGCACTGCCTCCGAACACACTTCCTTGGCTTTCATTTTAGGTCACGCAGATAACTCTACAGCTGAGGCATATGTTTTTGTATTTTTTTTTCCCTTTCTCCTGAACCCGAATTTAGCCCAGAAGCTAATCTGGACTTCTGCAATAACATCATTACACGAAGCCAAATATGGATTTACAAACATGTCACTAAGCAACAAGACAGCAGTGACTAATGAAAATTAAGTGGCAAGAGAGAGAGAGATGAAAAGTGTGGAATAAACTACACACACACAACAGAAAAGCAATACAAGTGGAATTTTAAGACCCTGATATGGCCCACACTGTGCTATTTTGGGACAGTATTGAATGTTGTTTTGAATCTGGAAATACCATACCACAACAGTGCCCTTTTCATTATTTAATTATCATATATTGCTTTCCCAACACAGATGGTCCTCATTAAAAAACAAAATTGGTCGTTTACCCTCTTGCGGAAAACTTCAGAGACTGGAAGAGCTGTGTACGAGTGAATTAATTAGCAGAAGACACTTCCTATTCAGCTAATTATACTGAAACACACACAAATTAACATGGGTCACACACATACCCAAAAAAAAACCTAAAGAAAGATTTAGCACATTAGAAGCAATTATGAGAGGACGCAGTGAGGGCTCTTAAGCTGTCTTTCCATAAAGCCGGCTTGGTGTCAGCAGGTTACACCCAGGTGGCCTGCTCTAGTTCTGACATTTATAACTTTCCAATGTGTGCATGTGGATGCTGCAAAAAAAGAGATCAGGTTAATAATGTGTTACTTTATATTTTGACAATATTGGATACAATATTTTTCCAAACTATAATTTAATGGAATCATGGACACTACTCGGGTAGTTAAGAGAAGATTTCACCACTTAATCGGGCCAATTTAGTTCTACACATGAACGGTTGATCAATACAAATAACATAACTTTCAAATGTGACCGTCAATAATGTTAATAGCCTTATAGTTAGGCTAGTAATAATCATTTTCAATGACAGCAAGTAAAGCACAGCAGTTATTTTTAATCATAAATATTTGTATAAATTAGCAATACACTCCATTACTAATCAAAGGTAATACTGTTATTTGCATATAGCATAAGCATGCTAAAAAAATCCCAAAGTTCATTTGAAAATGGGACAAAATGAAAATGTAACCCCTAGTGGCCAGCTACGTATTTCCTACATAGCAACATTGTGAGCCCTGTACTGAGCAATCACTTGATCATTTTTCTTCAGTGTAATGGGGCAGCCTTCTCCTACCACTCCAGGTCAAGGTCCTTTCAAACCCACTTCACTCCATATAGATCAAATAAACAACACATAAAACAGCACTTGCATGTATGGATCAACCTAAATAACTACATACATAAATAATGTATGAAACATAGCATAGCAGGGATAGATCAATTAAAATTCACATGTGAACTCAGCACTGAAGGCATAGAATCAGACATACAAATCCTGTATTTGCAGGTATACAATAATAATGTATGGAAACATAGCATTGCAGGTATAGATCCACAGAACACACAAGCCCAGCATTGCAGGTATAGATCAACTGGAAATCACATGTAAACTCAGCACTGAGATTATAGATCAAATAAACACATCACTGCAGATATTGATCAACTGAATAAGGGTGATGTTCCACCCTTTACAGCCTGGAATACTCAAGGCTTTGTGCTGCTGTTTTCCTAGTGGCTGCCTTTCTCACTCAGCACCCAGACCTGATTATCATGTTCAGCTGCACCCTGTTACCTGATCAGCCTGTCTATATAAACCTGCCCAGCCCCTCAGTCAGGTCCTTTGCATTGAAGTTGGTGGACTGTTTTGCTTTGGCCCTGTGTACCTGATTCCTGAGTTGCTATTTGGCTTCCTGAGTACCTGATCCTGACTTGTTCCTGCTTTGAACCCTGCCGTGCGCCCCATCCAGAGGGCTACCTGCCATGCGCCCCATCCAGAGGGCTACCTGCAGTGCGCCCCATCCACAGGGCTTCCTACCGTGCCCAGAGACTAGAGACTTACCACCTGTATTTGTTGTTTATACCGTTATCTGCGATACAGATCATATCACCGTATTCTGCCTGTGGTTCTGCGCCTGTCTGTCCATAAGTCCTGCGGTACGCACTGCTTCACTGCTGCTGAGAGTGTTCCTCTAAGCTTTTGTAATGGAGTGTATGCTGTTATGAGGCACTGTATTGTGGATTAGATATTACATTGCTAGCCAAAGGGACAGTTGTAAGGGAGGAGTGATTCCTTCTGTCCCAGGGTAGCAAGATAGCTGAGTGACCCCCAGCCCCCCATAACTATCATATACACAAGCACACCAACATTTACACACCTACTTTCACACTAACACTGGTGTAACGGAGGCCCCCGCAACCCAAGCATTGTGGGGGGGGGCTTGCTTTCCAGGGGGACCTCCAATGCCAGCACAATAAAGCCAAACCCCTCACCACCCCAGGTCATATATACTGCTAGGCCAGAGAGCCATGCTCCCTTAGTCTCAGAATGCTAATGAGACCCAGGATTTGATGTCATTTCTCAGCACTCATTCAGTAGGCAGTGTGTGAGGAATGCAAGGGAGCAGAAAAGCTCTCACTGGCTGGTGGACAACAAAAGTAGGAGGGCAGGGGGATGGGTTGGGTGTGGGTTTAAGTATGTTAGTGTGTGTCTTTAAGTCAGTATGTTAGTGTGTACATGTGTATAAGTATGTTAGTGTGTGTTTAAGTAAGTATGTTAGTATGTTTGTGGTTACGTACGTTAGAATGTGTGCATGTTACTGTGTGGGTGTTAGTATGTTAGTGTGCATGTTTATTTATGTTAGTGTGTGTTAAAAAAAAGTATGTTAGTGTGTGTGTGTGAATGTGTGTGCCTTTGTAAGTAGGTTACTGTGTGCGTAAGAATGTGTGTGTGTAAGTGCGCGGGTGTGAATATAAAAGTGTGTTATTGTGTGTGTGTGTGTTCACACATCTTTCTTTAAAACAAAGTAAACAGTATCAAAAATCCTTGCACTGGCTTTAGTATTTTCTTGTTGCAGATATTGAGTGGCAGTGCAGGTACTGTATGCAGCAGAAACAGATGGGAATATGTGGGTTAGCATAAATTAGACTGACAGCTGCATTCCATGTAAATTAGACTGGCAGCAATGTTCTTGATAATATTTCCTAATGTATTTATTGTACAAAAACAGCATCTACTTATTTTGTTGGTATGAGAAAAAACAAAAATAACACAGAAACAAAAAGTAAATCCAGTACTGAATAAATAGAAAAAAAGCTCAACTAGAGATATACATAAAACATACTCAAGAAACACTATGCGATGAAGAAATAAGTAGCACTGGACTTGATTCAATGACCCATCTAAAATCTAGACTTATTGAATATTGTACATTAGAACCATACTCACAAGGCATGAATCCAAAAAAATGATGACTAATTGCTCAAACACACAAACGCATTTAGGAATGTAGCTCACAATCACAGCACAATGTGTGCTTATTCCATGTCTAAATCATTGCAAATCTAATAAGGGCACATGAAAACATGTTTTGCATTAGCATGTCGCTATCACAGCAAAAGCTCATTACTGCCAATAGTGGTGCCATACAGCCAGTAACATGAGTATGTCTATATGTTTTTGATGTTTGTGTTGATGTCTGTATCCACTGATATGGTTATGTTTTTGTTTTCCATAATAGAATTACATTTATATTATATTTATATTAGATTTCATCACTATTGAAGTGACTGAGAATGTGGTGTGGTAATAAATAAGTCTATGGAACTCCACTGGCATACTGTGATTTTGTCTGGCCGCACATGTGCAATGTGTATTTCAGCTTTCTTTTGGACATTTAATTTCCTCTTTAGATGTGTCTGTTGGATTGTAGGCAAAATATTTGTTATGGTCTTTAAAGGACATGGTTACAGTATAGAAATTATACCGAAAAGCATGTATTGTCAACACAAGTTTAGGTCATTGAATCATGCCACTGTGTCTCGATAAAGAAGTAGGGTTCTCTGAACACAGAACAAGGAAGCTTTTTATTAAAACTTGTCAAAGAATTTGCTTCAACCTGAGATAATAATAAACCCAGTAGGTGTAAGGGTGTACTCATTCCTGCGCATGGGTGAGCTTTAGGGGATAAGAGCAAGTGAAATGCTGGAGCCTTGCAGATACAGGCATGTGAGAGCCATATTGCAAAAACACTGGGAAAAGTAAGTGTAGAACATTATGAACTTCATTTTTTTTTTGTTTTACTATTGAAGGAAGGTCAGGAATATTCATTATGTAAAGACAGATACAACTAAAACTACAGAAGATTGTTTTAGGTTATTTAGATATGAGGAATCCCTCCCTTAGATGCTCTCTCATCCTTGGGACCTGTTGATTCTCTTGTTCATACATGTGTCTTAGACATGTACATATTGGCATACTTGTAGTTTACTTTGCTTGTTCCTACATAAATAATTACAATTGGTTAAGCATGTCTTGGGATCAACAAAAATAAGCCTTAGAAGTATTTCCTGGCTTATGTATGTTTCACCTAATATGTCTTTTTATGGAGCTAACCCAAAGTTTTTGAAGGCTGCAAAGTTAATAAATTAAATTTCAGCTCCAGAGTCTACATGCATTAGTAAAACATGTTGTTTGTGCTTCAAGTGCCTTTGCCTTAAACATTAGTTCAAGTTTAAAAATAGTTCTTTAGTAAGTTAAATTATGGCTTTAACTAATACACGTAAACTTCAGTTTGGGTGAAAATAAGACCAAAGTTACATGGTCATTGTATTCGCAAATGTGTATTAGCCCTGAAGTTGTACAGTATATTGTTAATGTATTATTACCAGTTTATATTTACTACTTTATTGTTAATTACTGCTTAAACATCAGTTGTGTTTTTCAGTTCATATGTTATAGATGTTATGGATTACGAATTAAAGTTAACAATATGTGGATATATAATGTATGGACTAAGTGGTGACAAGCTAACCATGAATATATTTCTGGTTATTTTCTGCTCAATGTTACCTCGTCATCTAGCTCTCCAGGCTCTTTTGTTGGCCAGAGTAATTTCTCTTAAAGTCTGGCTGTGTGATTTGATTTTAATGATTACCGCAGAACATACACACATTAAAAATAACTTTACAAACAAAAATTTGTTTTGTCAGGAAAAAGCATTCAGTGTGCCAGCATGTGACTTGTTCTTGCCAGATCTGGCAGTGTGTTTGAGGCATTAAATGAAAATAAAATATTTGTTTTCTTATTTTTGTTTAATTTTTTAACCAATGCATTGGTTTTGCTTATTTTTTTTTTTCATTTTTTCCCTTTTTTTAAATAGCCGGTTTATTTTGTCATTGAAAACACAATAATTCTGTTAAGTGAAAATACATGCAGATCAGACTGCAAAATAATTTTTTCGCCCTAGAACACATATGAGGGAAAGCCCATCAAACTTTTAGCATTTTTTGAGCATTAAATACAGTGTTGTCAAAAATACAGTGTTATGTTTTGTAATACAATGTAGTATTTTGCTGAATACATTTTTTTTTTTTGAGGAAAGCAACACACAAATAAATGTCTAGGAAAAAGATCTTATCCCAACTCGCTGTTTGAAGAAGCCAATCACTTGTGGGAAAATGCTGCCATTAAAGTCAGTGGAAGTGCTTTCTGCACATGTGCAAGGTGGGTCCCATTAGACCCCCTGGAACTTTCACTCAAGCCAGCGCAGGAACTAGCAGTAAGCATTGCATGCATTCGGACTGGAAGCAGGAGGCTTGTTCAGAATGCATATCCTGCAAGCCAAGTCACAACCGCTACTGTGAGATTTTGCCACTCGCAAGATGGCGATGCATCCTTTAAAGAAGTTGGAAACATGATTATTAAAATCAATAATATAAAAAACTAATAATAAGAAAAAAATTGTTAAAAATAGTTTAAAAAAAATTAAATTAAAAAATGGTAACATGTAAAAACAATTTCCCACTGATGTCACCATCAGGGGCACCTTCCAGTTCGTAAAAATTCAAAAAAGGCCAAATAACTGAAGAAATTACACTCTGCTACAATGTAAAATAGTGAGTGTACAGTCTGTATAACAGTGTAAATTTGCTGCCCCCTCAAAATAACTCAGCACACAGCCATTAATGTCTAAACCTTGGCAACAAAAGTGAGTACACCCCTAAGTGGAAATGCCCAAATTGGGCCAAGTATTAATATTTTGTGTGGCCACAATTATTTTCCAGCACTGCCTTAACCCTCTTGGGCATGGAGTTCACCAGAGCTTAACAGGTTGCCACTGGAGTCCTCTTCCACTCCTCCATGACGACATCACGGAGTTGGTGGATGTTAGAGACCTTGCGCTCCCCCACCTTTCGTTTCAGTATGCCCCACAGATGCTCAATAGGGTTTAGATCAGGAGACATGCTTGGCCAGTCCATCACTTTTACCCTCAGCTTCTTTAGCAAGACAAAAGTGGTCATCTTGGATGTGTGTTTGGGGTCGTTATCATGTTGGAATACTGCCCTGGGCCCAGTTTCCGAAGAGAGGGGATCAGTATGTCACAGTACATGTTGCCATTCATGGTTCCCTCAATGAACTGTAGCTCCCCAGTGCCGGCAGCACTCATGGAGGCCCAGATCATGACACTCTTACCACCATGCTTGACTGTAGGCAAGACACACTTGTCTTTGTACTCCTCACCTGGTTGCCGCCACACACGCTTGATACCATCTGAACCAAATAAGTTTATCTTGTCCACAGGACTTGGTTCTAGTAATCCATTTCTTTAATCTGCTTGTCTTCAGCAAACTGTTTGCGGCCTTTCTTGTGCATCATTGTTAGAAGAGGGACGACAGCCATGTAGACCAATTTGATGCGGTGTGCAGCGTATGGTCTGAGCACTTCCAGACCCGGGCAGGCAGCGGGGTTAGGATACAGATCCCCCGCAGCGGTGCAGGGGAAATGCATTCTACTGTCTGATACGTTGTCTAAGCGCATCGCACGGACGTTCACCGGCAGCGGCGATGCGCCGTTGCCGGTGAACGTGCGCACGATGCATTCTAACCCCCCCCGACTTACCAGGGCAGACTCCCGGGTGTCTTGCAGGGCCGGCGGAAGACATCTACGCAATACGCGTATACAACTTCTGGTGCCGGCACTTCCGCTGAGTGCCGGCACCGGGAGTTGTATACACGATGTGCATAGATGTCCCCCTCCGGCCCCGTAAGACACCCGGGAGTCTGCTCTGGTAAGTCGGGGGGGGGAGGACAGAGTGGCAGCGTATCTCGAGGGGGGGGAGGACAGAGTGGCAGCGTATCTCGAGGGGGGGGACAGAGTGGCAGCATATCTCGGGGAGGGGGAGAGGACAGAGTGGCAGCATATCTCGGGGGGGGAGAGGACAGAGTGGCAGCATGTTTTTTGGTGCTTTTTTAAAGAAAAAAACTTTTTCTTTAAAAAAGCACCAAACTTTTAGGGTGCGGCCTATATACGGGGGCGGCCTATATCCGAGCCAATACGGTAATAAAATATTTACAAAAATGTAAGGGTTGTACTCTTAGTCTTCAAAAATATATGGTTTGATGGGGTAAGTTGTATTGGCCAGCTTCAAAGATACCCAAAATAGCACGTGGGGAAGAATTACCAGATTTAGAAACGCTACATGTACTTATTGCCCCATAACGGCAATAATGGGTATTTCTAAACTCAGGACAAATAGTAGAATCTATTTAGCAGTTTTTTTTCATAGCTTTTTATAGATGAGTAAAAGATTTTTTTTTATAGTAAATTATATGATACAATCATAATAATGACATCTATACAAAGAAAGCCATTCATGTCCTGAAAAAAAAAATATAACTTCTGTGGGTTCAGTAAATGGGATAGAAGAAAATTACAGCTAAATACGAGTACCGCAGAAATGTTAAAACAGACATTGTCAGGAAGGGTACAAAAATAAAATCAGCCATTGTCATGAAGGAGTTAAAGTCCGTATGAGAGATGGAGTGGCCCTTTAAATAGTTGTGAGGCCAGCCTCCTAATTGTCTGTCGCTTTGTTACCCCTAAGACATGGGGTTTTGCATGTTTTAAAATAGTTCACTAGGAGTTGCTGTGTTCTCATCAAGGATATAAGAAAATCCCAGCCATTTTGCGGTCTAACTGGGATTACAAAAAGGACATCTGAAAAGAACTGAAAATGAATTTAAAAAGTATATCATCATAACACCTGAATACATATGTGGCTAGTATATTGTCAGATAGATAAAGGAATGTTTTGAATGTAATATCCCATGTTGAAATCT
The DNA here is from genome assembly GCF_027358695.1 of Spea bombifrons. Classification (NCBI taxonomy): domain Eukaryota; kingdom Metazoa; phylum Chordata; class Amphibia; order Anura; family Pelobatidae; genus Spea; species Spea bombifrons. The sequence goes on along the minus strand of NC_071087.1, from coordinate 78,955,793 downwards.
GACGACCTCATAGCAGTTTCCAATGTTGAAGACTGAACGGAATCATTAGCACACATTTGATTCGTAATCATATGACAGTTGTGCACGGATGTGTTTGCCCTAAAGGCAGGTTTCACCCCAATTAGAATAAGCTATAATTTTTCTTGAGGGGTAATAACTATGTATTTAAAGTATGAAGGAATGCCTAAATATCAATAAAATGAATAAAGTTTGTAGTAATGATGATGGACTGAAGTTTTCCACCGAGACACAGTCTCAGTAACGGTGATGTATCGGTACTATGTGCTGCAGGATAACACAGTATTATGGCTTTCTTCAGCTGTGTATATTGCATTGGATAGTTTAAACCAAAACATGTTTCTGTACACATTGGAGAATTAACTTGGTTGTAAACCTTTAACATACGAGTGCTTTTATGTTATCATACATGTTCTTTTATGTGCATAGAAGATAAGACTTCATACATCAAAACATTTCAAAAGTCCAAAGAGGGATGTTGTAGTTTTAAGGGGGTGCAGTTAGAGCCCTGACATGGGGCAAATATTTATAAAGAATTTTTAATGTAACTTCTTTACTTGTTGACAGCTGTTTATGCAGTTGGTTAAGAACTGAAGCATTCTGAAGAATGGAGGTACCGTATTTGCTCGATTATAAGACGACCCCCCAAAATCTAAACATTAATTTAGGAAAAAAACAAAAAGCCTGAATATAAGACTACCCTATAGGAAACAAAGTTTTACTAGTAAATATTAATTCATGTAAACAATTTTTTCATATTTAATAAAAGCTATGATTGAGAAAAATATATATTTTTTTTATTTCCTTTTATTTGCCAACCTGCCCCCCCAATTATGCACATCTGCCCCCAGGGTTGCCACTCTGCCCCCAGAAATGTCTTATACCCCCTATTTGCCATTCTGCCCCATGATGTGCCTTTTAACCCTCTATATGCCACTCTGCCTCCAGAAATGTCTTATACCCTCCTATATGCCACTCTGCCCCATGATATGCCTTTTAATCCCCTATATGCCAGAGTGGCAGAGCGATGCAGGCAGACAACCCCCGCTGCTAGCCACGCCTTCTTCCGGCTGCAGCGTGAGTCTACACGCTGCCCCAGCTACATGACAGGAGACTCAGAAGTACCGGTAAGTGGGGCGGGGGGGGGTGTTAAATGGGGGGCATAAGGCATTTCTGGAGGCAGGGTGCTCTGTGAAATGCCTTTTAACCCCCTTAATGCCACTCTGCCTCCTGAAATACCTTAAACCTCCCTATATGCCACTCTACCCCATAATATGCCTTTTAACCCTCTAAGTGCCAGAGTGGCATATAGGGTTAAAAGGCATATCATGGGGCACAGTGGCATATAGGGTTAAAAGGCATATCATGGGGCACAGTGGTATTTAGAGGGTTAAAAGGCATATCATGGGGCACAGTGGCATATAGGGGGTATAAGGCATTTCTGGGGCAGATGTGCATAACTGGGGGGCAGGTTGGAAAATAGAAGGAAATAAAACCAAAATATTTTTCTCAATCATAGCTTTTATTAAAAAAATAGTTTAAATGAATTAACATTTACTGGTAAAACTTTTTTCCTATAGGGTCGTCTCATATTCAGGCTTTTTCTTTTTTTCCTAAATTAATATTCAGATTTGGGGGGTCGTCTTATAATCAGGGTCGTCTTATAATCAATACGGTATATTGTTATTTTTATTTAGCTAATGGCCACTAAAGGTATTTAGTAATTCACATATATATAAATATCCCTCAAAATTTCAGCTGTCCACACACCTGTGTTATGTCATGTGGCTAGTGGTCGAGTGGACAGGACCACCTGATGCCACTCACCTGCAGAGCGTTGCAAGGTGGCCATATGGGTGCTGTTATGTAATTATATGTGGCAAAAGTGCATATACCTTTCCCAACCTTGAGGTGGAGCATTTGGAAAGCAGGATGGACAAATTCTCCAACTCCAGTATTGCAATGGACTGGATGTCTAAACCTCATGCTCACACCACAGGAGTTCACCAGGGTAAGAGAACTGCAAAGGGGGGGGGTAGATAGTAAGAAGGGGGAAGAGGGGGGAGATAGTGAGAAGGGGGAGAGCGGGTAGATAGTGAGTTGGGGGAGGAGAAAGTAAATGACTGAGAAGGGGAAAGAGATTGTGAGAAAAGAAGGAGAGGGGGTAGATAAAAGGAGTAAATAGTGAGAAGGGTGGTAGAGGGGGTAGACATTGAGTAGGGGATGAGAGGGGGTAGATAGTGAGAAGGGGAAGAGATTGTGAGAAAGGGAGGAGAGAGGTGGAAGAGGGAATGGATAGTAAGAAGGGGGAAGAGATTGCGAGAAAGGGTGGTAGTAAGAATATTTTAGTAAATAAAGAGGGAGAATGAGTAAGATAATGAATTAAGTAATGTGTGGATGAATTGCATGAATGGATGAATGAATTAATGTGTGGATGCATGGTGTGAATGAGTGAGAGAATAAATGAACTGGTGTGTGGATGAATTGTGTGAATGAGTGAGATAATAAATGAATTAATGTCTGTATGAATTGTGTGAATGAGTGAGATAATGAATGAATTAACGTGTGGATGAATTGCGTCAATGAGTGAGAGTATAAATTAATGTGTGAATAAATTCTGTGAATAAGTGAGACAACTAATGAATTCATGTGTGGATGAATTCTGTGACTGAATTAGTGAATTAATTAATTAATTAATTAATGTGTGGATGAATTGTGAGAATGAATTGTGAGAATGCATTAATGAGTGAGAGAATGAGTGAGAGAATGAATAATTGTGTGAAGGAATTGTGTAAGTGAAAGAGTGAATGAGTGAGTGTTTTGTGTGTATCATGGATGTATAAGTGATTTGGGGAAAGGCAAAGATGGCACATGCAGGGTGTTTGAGCTTTGGGAACCAAGATGGCATGGGTATGGTGTTTATGGGACAAAGATGGCACAGGCAAGGTGTTTATGAGACAAAGATGACACAGGGTGTGCTGTTTGGGGACAAAGATGGCACAGGGCTGGGCTGTTTGGGGACAAAGATGGCTCAGGCTGGGCTGTAATTTGTGTGTGTTCCTGGTCAAGTTCTATGTGTACACCAGGGCTGACCTTTGGGGTGTGCAAATGTGATCTATGCCTGTATTTTTTTTATATTTATTTATGCTGCGTTTATATGTCATTTCCAGTTGATCTATACCTGCAAAGCCGGATTTGTGTTTTATTCTGTTGATCTATATCTGTTATGCTATGTTTCCACCCATTATTTATGTATACCTGCAAATACGTTTGTATATCTTATTTTGTTGATATATATCCGCAGTGCTGTTTCCATGTGTTGTTAATTTGATCTATACCTTCAGTGCTATATTTTCATACATTATTATTGTATACCTGCAAATATAGGATTTCTATATCTTATTCAGGTGATCTATACACGCAAGTATTGTTTACATGTGTTGTTTGTTTGATCTATACCTGAACTACAGGGAAGAAGGAAAAGAGAGATTCTGGGGAAGAGTACGGGAGAGAGGACCTTTCAAAGTCACGGTAGGGTCAGGAGTGAAGACTGCACTGACTTTCACAGTCTTCCCCTAATCTGCAGTCAGTGTGGCAAAAATATATATTTTTTGTTGTGGTCGTGATTGCATGCTAGGGTGCGTGGAGGGGGTGCAAAGGAAATAATTGCCTAGGGTCCAATTTTTTCAATATTTAAAGGAAAAATGTTTTTGTTACAAAGATTAGTTTTTTTCCTATATTTAAAGTATTTAAGGTACATTATTGTTACCAGTGTTTCCTGTTATATTTTGATTGTACTTGCACATAATAATATGGGCACCAGAGAAGTAGTCCGCGCAGAGCGCATGACCTAAGGCCAGCCCTGAGTACACGCAATCAAGGGAAACTGTTGAGGGGAGAGAAAGGTGTGTGTATATGTATATGTATATGTATATATATATGTATATATATATATAAATATATAAATATATGTATATATAAATATAATGACAAAAAGATTTTTGTAAATGTTTTCTCGGTTGCTGTGTTCTGTGAATTCTGAATAACAACTGATAAATTACAGAGGCAGAAACAAGTAAATTTGCTCCTGTGGATTTCACTTACTGCTGTTAGTGTCTGGCACTGCTTTTGTGTTTGCTTAAAGTGAACTATCACATCCTATTGCTATGATTTTATGATATCAAGTGCCGATTTAGCTAATACTGTAAACCCCCTCACTCTTTCACAGAATAAAATATCCCCAGGTAAATATACGGTACATAATAGGGCACAATTACGAAACAGTATTATGAACGGCTGAAATGTACGCATTAATGTACTCTCCATTTATGTATTTAGTACAAAAAAACATTGTATCCCCATTTGCGACTGCAAAATCCTTTATGTACATTCATTTCTGTGTATATTTTATTCCCAGAAGTGCTGATTCATAATTTTATAATAATGGTCTCTGAATATGCCCTTATGAATGCATATAGCATTTAATTACTGGGTCTCCAGAAAACAAACTTAAATGATGGGATCTGGATGAACTGACAATCACCTACATAAGCTTCCTTCATTGAAACCAGGGCCGGCCTAGGGATGTGCGACCTATGCGGCTGCACAGGGCGCCATGGGAACAGGGGCGCCTGTTCGGCTCTTAAATTAAAGAATCGGGGATTTTTTATTTTTTTTTACTTTATTTAACATCCTCCATGTTAAAGTTTTTTTTAACTTTATTTAACATGGAGGATGTTAAATAAAGTTAAAAAAACCCGATGTTTTAATTTAAATCCCGGGCAGGGGTGCCGAGCTTGAAGTTGAAGTTTTCAGCAACCGCTTGGCGCCCCTCACTCTCCATGATTCCGTTGCGGCAGAACGGGAAGACGGACGCTCCCACCGCAGGACTCCGGCAACAAGGTAAGTAAGGATAGGGAGAGGGGGTAGATAGTGAGAAGGGGCAGGGGGGGTACATAGTGAGAAGGGCCAGAGGGGGGAAGGCAGTGAGAAGGGGCAGAGGTGGTAGATAGTGAGAAGGGGCAGAGGGGATGGGGGGGCGCCAGAGGAGTAGTCCGCACAGGGCGCCAGAACACTTAAGGCCGGCTCTGATTGAAACCCCTTATATTAATTTGGTACTACTTAATCCTTTACACCTCAACAATTCCTTTACACCTCAACAATTTTGTGGCGTGTCTGTTTTTAGCAGCATATTATTGGTGTATATAATTACATTTATATGGAGTTAAAATTACTTTGGTTTGAATCATAACAATCTCTGATTATACTGGTAGTTATTATCATCCCAGGATTAAACTTTATCAGTCCTTTTACTTATATTATCTCCTTTGCTGAAAGAATATCTAATCCTCAGTGAAAAGCACCCACATTATCAGCAGTCATAACCTCCCTAGGTGGCACATTTCTTGTCCCCTTGCTGTTACTCAAAAGACTAATCTTAATCTGAAAAAGTGGCCTCCTGCCATTTGCTTAACCTGCAGAATGATTCCTAACGGAGGAATTTAAATTGATTAATAAGATTGCCTCTAAAAGCCTTTGTTTCCATAATAAATATGTTTAGATGTACCCTCTGTGTCATGCTGAATACATAATTTAATTATATACAGCCCCATATTATATTTCTTGTATGTATTGCCTTGTATTTTATATACAAACTGGTTAAAGTTTGACTAAATATGAAGAATGAAACAGTGCACAAAACATGTGTACAAGGTTTAACATGAACAAATGCAATGGTATGCATTAAAGGTAAGATCTGGATGGTATACATGGAATACATGTCCATGCATTTACAGAATTTTGAAACTGAATCTTGTATCTGTGTCACACAATGAAGTAAATTTTACCATGTGCAAATATTTTTGTCACAAATTATGCTGTGAGATGCTACCATATTAAGTACTATTGTATATCCAACAGATTCAGCTAATAATATAATAATATGGCTTATCTCACTTTGTCTATCTAGAAATGGTGATGCAGACCAACAGTTCTGTGAAGTTCATGTTTGTATTTGTTTAACTTTTTAGTTAAGACTTTATTAAATTGTATGTATTCCAATGAATACAGTACTGTTTTCACGAATGAAAAAAAAAAAACAAACAAACAAGCAATGTGTGTCTACATTGACCAGTGTTGGTCAAATAGGATCAGCATGTGGAGCTAGCTGGATATGTTTCAATCTATTCCCATTCCACAGGTTGGTATTGTCACTAAGATTTCATGGCCTTGAAGACCAGTACACAGAGAGGTCCAAACCTTGTCAGAAGATTATGATGAAGACTTGGCTTTGGGTCTTCTGGCTAGTGGCCAGGAAGAGTAACGTGTTATCGAGAATATGGGAGAATACTGCCAGGTAGAGAAGAAAGCTTATGGCTAGTAATAGTGTATTCATTAATACGGCATATTGTATGTCTGTGTATCATTGGAGTTATTAGCATTCTGTTGAATGGGCTCAATTCCCAGTCTTGTTTGAACCTAGAGATGGCTCTGCAGCTATGGTACAACTGCTTCCCAAATAGCCTTCCCCATACAATCATATGTGTCACTGCATAGAAAAAATGAAAATACCACTAAAGAACTCGGCTTTGTGCAATGCAGGGGTAAACCGACAAATGCTGTCTCTTCTAGCTGACCTCCCGTGCTTTTGCTGACAGCTCTGCATTTAGCACAATTGCTCTTTATATATATATATATATATATATATATATATATATATATATATATATTGGAACTAGACTAAACATAGTTAAAAAAGTGGAGAGAATATAGGTAAGTAACAAACTATATCAGGAAGACAAATACATGAACTATTAGCAATTCTACAAAGAGTAATACACATACTAATATTTAACAAAAACAGCTACTTGGTAATTAATACAAGACTTGTAGTCAAATAAGTGAAAGTTCAGAAACACGTCAACACAAATGCAATGACGTAAAGTAATGGAAGGGCTGACCATTGGCTAGGTCTAAAAGGTCTCAAGGTCATCAAGGTAAATATTACAGCCTGTAAATGGAACTTACACAGACTTTCAGCTTAACTATAACCAATATACTAATAACTAATATCCTATATGCCACAAAGGACTAACTGATGTGAGATACCAGAAACCAGATAACATAGACAGCAATTCTATCTATAGTGCTCTAAATATTGTATAGTGTAAAAACACTACACCAGGCCTTTTCTGTGCCAAAATTGTGGGCTAAAAAGTGTATTTTTGGTTTTTCAGCATGTGTAAGCTATTGTAAAGACAAATGTTTTCACTAGCAGCTATTTTCATAAGAGTCCAGCAAATAACCTATGTAATTTGTTATTCTGTGAAACAAATTTAATAAAGTATCTCTCATTCTCTTTCAATAAACATACATGAATAAAGCAACTAGCAAGGATAAAATGACGGGTGCGAAGTCCAATCAGCAGCCACTGTCCTTTGGTTGCTATAGTGATAAAAGCTCTTAAAAATAAACGCCAGTATCACTTTTTTATACACACTTCCCATGTGTTTCAAGAAAAACAAAAATTAAAAATAGTACCTTACTTACAATATACGGTAGTACCTCTAAACAATATATCGTGGAATACAACTTTAAGCTTTTTAAAATTAGAACACACCATAAGACTGCCTTATTAATTAATTAATTAATTAATACTGAGTGGATGTAATTAACATGATGAGCAAAGTACTATGTTTATTTCTGTTTTAGGAATATATATATATATATATATATATATATATATATATATATATATTTATACTATTTTTATACAACAAAACAAAGGTGAATACAACAATGGATAAAATGTATTTTATTGCAATTTTTTGCTTCCTAGTCTATAAATCATACAAGTTCCATAAAATTCATTGTCAGCAATACATAGAAAATCACAGTTTACCTGCTGGCTTTATTTACACACATGGATGAAATATCTGGGACTCGCCCCTATTGCAGGCAGACAGATATTCAGCAATGGGATAGGATAACCACAAAAGGAGAATAAAACTGACATCATTGAAATCATTATTTGCCACTGGATTGTAGGAACTTGAGAAACAACACTAGTTTTTTTTTTTCTTTATATATTGAAAATGTGACAGAGCGTATTGACCAGGTAAGACAAACCAGCACAAAGAGCAAAAGTCTGGACCACCTTGGACAGGAGGTGGACAATTTACAGTTAAAACTTACCGACTACACAACTGTTGCAGGTTGAGAAAATGTATCCAGTTCCTACTTTCTGATTACCTTTTAAGTTTTTTCATGGTCATTATTTTATCAGCACCATTTGAGATTTCTCTTCTTTTGGATCATGCCTTAAGAAACTGGAGTTAAAGCCTATAACATCTTCTGTATGAACCTTCACGATTCAGCATTTCGCCCTTTTTTTCAAAGTTAGGATCTATGGGCAAATTGGCTCACACACAGTATTCTCCACACTCACCACTACTGTACAACGATTCAGACTCACATCTAACGGAAAATGAATTAATCAAGTACGGAACACACCTGGCACAATGGGCCAGTACTGTGAAATGAAAGTCTCTAATACCCATTTTATATTATAGAATAATATTGCTATAATAACAAACTGTGTGTTACAAAGGACCAGTTCCCTAAAAATGTTGGTCTAGGTTTGTACAGCATAAAGTATATGTACTTTGCCCTGGGGTGGGGTTAAAAATAGTTTCAGTTATATCTTCCAAAACTGGAAATTTGCATTGGATAATGGGTTGATGTCTTCATAATGTGATGGGGCTACAAAATGTACATTTCCTTCAATCTTATAGTTGGTAGGAGTTTTTCCACCGATATATATATATATATATATATATATATATATATATATATAAAAAAATTTCAGTATGCATTGGTCCCAAATATTACTTTGGTAACTCTTCATATATCAACAATACTCATATCAACTTGCCGGCATTTTAATGGCCACCCTAAGAGCAAATATTCACTGGCAAGGGGCTTGAAGCATTATGTCAAACTGTGGATTAATAACATGGTATATTTATCGATTAATAACTTGATACACTCAACCAGTAAAGGAAAAGCAATTAATACTAGCTGTTTAGGTTGTTCTGCCATAAAAAAAAACACAAAGATATAACACAGATTGGCTACAAAAGGTAAAGACAGTGAGGATTCTAGGTGTGTTAAGATGTGTGATTTTCTTGTGTGAACAGCTGAAGCTCTAGAAATCCATTAAAAAAGACAAACAATCAGTATCTGGGCTGTCTGCTGTAACTATGGAACTAAGGGGCACAAACACTGATCTTGGTCCCTCCATCTTTGCAGGTCACACACCATCAAAATATTTCACATGACAAATCTGAAATGGTTGGAAAGGACGTGGGCTGGAAAATTACAAGAGAATGGGAGAAACTGTCAGATGTAAACAGCCCGAATGATCCGGAAACCCATTTTAGATGTTGGAAAAACCTTTACAATTATATCATATCTACTGGTGCCAATGCAGAAAACATACTAAGAATACAAAATAAAAAGACTATACATTTGGTCTGTAAATGTAAAAAGCTTGGAAGCTCCAAACCTCAGCACACTCGTCCAGATTTAATAAGCATATGTTTAATCCCCTCACTTAAGTATCTTGGTAAATGCAGATTGTTCATAGTATCCCAGGTTATGCGATGAGATCACTGGATGAATCCTGTGTGCTGAAATCAAGCCTTCCATTTCCTGGTGTCAGGGAGTCCCTTCCTCACTCCTGTTTTCACCCTCCTGTCTTCTAGCTATCAAACAGCTACAAGATGATAATAGTCCAAAACAGAAGGAAACCAAGGCTGGAGTGAGGAACCCTGAGGCTTAGGCCCGAATTATTGCTGGTGAAGATAGGCTCCGGAGACTCATAAAGAGAATCATCTATGGCAAAAAAACAAAAAGGTCAACCAAGAGTGTTAAACATGAATAAATCACTCATTTTATCTACATACATTACTAATAATTTTTATTTATTTCACTCTTCAAAGTATTTGTTGATTTGTCCACTAAACTCTGTTGCACAGATCCTAATGCGTGGCTGCTGTCTTGGCCACTTGGACACCTGACGTTGGGGTGAAAATGCTTAAAATGCATAGGTATTTAAGCACCTTTATGGGTCACATCTCTGACGATGGAGGTAAAGCTACACATAGTCTAAGTGGGCTTGCATTAAGTAACAAGAAAATGCATCACATGACCAGTGGGCTAATATTATTAATCCCCAACCCCGCTTTTAATCCCATGTCAATCCTAAATCTCATGACAACATCCACAGAGAATGGAGAGCACTACATGTTGGCTTTTGTCTGCATAAAATCTGATGGTATACTTTTTTTTATTAACTATTCACAAATTAATTTACATTATTGCTCTTGGCAACTACCACCAGCTATACAAATTTTAAGCAACATTTTCTGATCAACAAATACGTAAAATGTCCACATTTCATCCACTTATGCACATAAGGTTATTACCCTTTCAGAAGAAATACTGCCTATTTTGCTGCTTGTATATCATTATTAAAAACAGAGTAATAATTATCAATTCAAAATAATAAACTTCCAACCAGGGAAATTCCATACAGGAAAAAAAAAAAAATTAAAAAAGGGAAAATTACAATTGTTCCAAGCTCAATAACAAGATTTTTAACAGATAACACACTTGTGCAAATGTACCAAAAACAATTCGGACACATTTTTTGTTTCATTTTTGGTCCGTTCATTTTTAAACCAACAAATTTTGTTCCCTCCCCTTTCAGTTTAGAAAGAAACATTTTGGTCACGCATGCTCTCTAACATTCTCTCATCCTTTCTCATACTCTCACTATCTCATTCAGTCTCTCTCTCCCAGTGGATGTTACCTCGCCAGCGGATCCGCAGTGTCCTCGTGCGGGGGAGCCGAGACGCAGCTCGCGCAGGCAGCTCCCGGCTCGTCCCGCTCGCGGGAAACGCGGCGAGGTCTGTCCGGCTGCGGGACGCGCGCCCCCGTGTGGATCGAGTGATCCAGACGGGACGCGCGCCGAGACGTCATGAGAGCCGTTCGCGCATGCGCGAACGGTTATCTCATGAATATTCATGAGGGAATTTAAAGGGACCCTTTATCTTTTTTCCTCCTCCCACTTAATTAAGTGGGTAGGAGGATCTAGGGATGGAGGGATATTTAAACCTTCAGTTGAGAGCTATACCTTGCCTGTGATAGAGCCTTTATTGCCTACACTAGCGTTCCTGTATCTATTTGCCTTTTTGTTGCCTGAACTCTGCCTGAACCTGACCACCCGTTGTTTGCCGCCTGCCTCTACCTGAACCCTGTTTGTACCTGACTATCCGTTGATTGCTGCCTGCCCTGACCTCTGCTCGTGACCCCGACTATCCGTGTTTGCTGCCAGTCCTGATCTCTGCTCGTGACCCCGACTATCCGATTGTCTGCTCCTTATACCATCTGTTCCTGCATTGCTCGCCATCACCGCTTGGGGCGCCTTTCCTTGTACTGCAGCGAGGATCCACAGCCTGAACCACCGTGAGTGACAGTATCACAGGCCTTACCATGGATCCCGCAGACTTGGCAAGGATGTCCAACAGACAAGACAGACAGGATCAAGTTCTTGCTGCTCACGATTCCCAACTCCAATCCTTGGAGCGGAAATTGGACGACGTGGCAGACCTGCTAAGATCGATGGCTACGAATCTGTCCCCAACTATGCAGCAAGGGGCATCCTCGGATTCTTCACCTCCTGTGCCGGGGCAAAGCACTCCGGCTAAAGCACCTAAGATGCCACTACCGGACAAGTTTTCTGGTGATCCTCAAGAGTGCCGCGGCTTCCTGAATCAGTGTGCATTACACTTCCGGGCCCATCCTCAAACCTTCTCCTCTCATTGCAACCGAGTGACTTTTATTATAAACTTATTAAAAGGAGAAGCGTTGGCGTGGGCATCACCACTGCTAGAGCAGAACTCGCCTATTTTGGAAGATGCAGACGTCTTTATTACATCGTTTCGTGCTGTCTTTGATGCTCCTGGGAGGCGAGAAGCAGCAGAATCCAATTTGATGGAAGTCCAACAGGGAAGAAGGTCTGTGGCTCAATACGCCGTTGAATTCCGCACATTAGCGTACGAGACAGACTGGAATGTCAGTGCGCTGAAAGCAGCCTTTCGCAGGGGTTTGAATGGACCCATTAAAGATGCTCTCACCTACCGTGACATACCTCATGACCTAGAAAATTTGATCACCCTGTGTTTACGTCTAGAAGCCAGAGGTCAGGAAAGGAAGTTCGAACGCGACCGAGAACGCGATAGAAGGCCTCATCAATTAAGGCCTTGGACACAACATGCCGCTCCTGCACCTGTTGAACCTGCTGCTGCCGTTGCTGAACCTATGGAAATAGGTCCGGTGCTCCATCTATCTGCTGAAGAGAAGCAACGCCGCAGAACTTTGGGACTATGCTTATATTGTGGTCAAAAAGGACACTTGATTTATGCTTGCCCTAGGAAACCGGGAAACGCCAGAACTTAGTGGAGGTTGGAGGTGCTTCACTAAGTACTACTGTCGCTACACCTCCTCAGTCGCAGAGACTTTTGGTTCCCATCCAGCTGCAGTGGACAGGCCACCAAGTGGCCACTCAAGCTTTCATTGATTCTGGGGCGGCTGAAAATTTTATTGACAAATCTTGGGCCTTGGAACACAGAATTCCTTTACAACCTAGGACCCAGAAGACCTCAATTGCCGCATTAGATGGTTCGCCTCTGGGAACTGGGATCGTGTCCTTTCAAACTGAGGTTATTGGTGCAGTCATCGGAATACTTCATTCGGAAGAAATACAATTTAATGTACTATCCAGTCCTCATATCCCGGTCATTCTAGGAATGTCATGGCTCCGACAACATAATCCCAGCATAGACTGGAGAGAGGGACAGATTCTGGCTTGGAGTAAAGAATGTTTAAAGAACTGTTGCAGCCCTTCTACCAAGTTGAGTTTAATGCTCGAAGTACCGGCTCAGGATCCTCGTCATCTGGTACCTCCTCAATATTGGGAGTATTTGGAGGTGTTTTCTAAAAGAAAAGCAGAAACCTTACCTCCCCATCGGGCATACGATTGTACAATAAAATTGTTACCCGGCACCAACCCACCTAAAGGGCACACATATCCATTGTCCCAACCTGAAAATCAAGCCTTGGCCCAGTATATAGAAGAGAGTTTAAAGAAAGGTTTCCTCAGACCTTCTGCGTCTCCGGCAGGAGCTGGCTTCTTTTTCATTGCCAAAAAAGACGGTTCTTTGCGTCCATGCATTGATTATAGGGGTCTGAATAAAATAACCATCAAAAACAAATACCCGCTACCCCTCATAACTGAACTTTATGATCAACTGAAAGACGCTACTATCTTTACCAAGCTTGATCTACGGGGGGCCTATAACCTGATTAGAATACAAGAAGGGGATGAATGGAAGACGGCTTTCAACACGAGATATGGACATTATGAGTATCTTGTGATGCCTTTTGGGCTATGTAATGCCCCGGCAGTGTTCCAGAGTTTCGTGAATGATATTTTTCGTGACATGTTGCTATCCCATGTAATGGTCTATCTCGATGACATTCTGATTTACTCAAAAAATTTGAAAGAACATCGGCAACACGTCTGTCAAGTATTACAAAGGTTAAGGGAACATTCTTTATTTGCTAAAGTTGAGAAATGCGAGTTCCATTGTGACAAGGTGAAGTTTTTAGGATACATTCTATCTGCTGGACAATTAGAGATGGATCCTGACAAACTAACAGCCATCAAAGACTGGGAGGAGCCTTCGGATATCAAGGGTATTCAGCGATTTGTAGGCTTCGCCAATTATTATCGTCGCTTCATTCGGAATTTCTCTCAGATTATCGCTCCAATCATTGCACTGACTAGAAAAGGGGCAAATCCTAAATCTTGGACCCCTGAAGCAAGTAAGGCCTTTGAAAGACTAAAATTGGCCTTTACTACAGCACCTATCTTAAAACGCCCCAATCCTGATTTACCTTTTATCTTGGAAGTGGACGCATCAGAAACTGGGGCTGGAGCTATTTTATCTCAACGAGATCAGATTTCTAATCGCCTTCATCCTTGTTCCTATTTTTCTAAAACTTTTTCGTCGGCCGAACAAAATTACGATATAGGGAACCGAGAATTGCTGGCCATTAAGTTGGCATTGGAAGAATGGCGACATCTGCTTGAAGGGACTGTAACTCCCGTTACCATACTCACCGACCACAAAAACCTAGTGTATATCGAAAATGCCAAACGACTCAATCCTCGACAAGCTCGATGGGCATTATTTTTTACGCGGTTTAATTTTTCTATTTCCTTTCGACCGGGTTCAAAGAATACTAAGGCCGATGCACTGTCTAGACAGCATGAGGCGTCTAATGTTGAAACTTCTGTCGAACCTATTGTTCCACCTACAAAGATAATTGCCACCATACACAGTACCCTCATGTGGCACATTTCTAAATCTCAGACGCCCCGTCCCCGAGGGCAAATTCCACCTCCTGGGAGACTTTATGTGCAACCACGCTTTCGTAAAGCTGTTCTGTCCTGGGGTCATGCTTCTCCAGTAGCTGGTCATCGGGGAACTCGGAACGTAAAATTTCTTCTGCAGAGGAACTTCTGGTGGCCTACTATGAATCGTGACATTTCTGACTTTGTACAAGCGTGTACTGTATGTGGTCATAATAAGATACCACATACTCGACCAGCGGGGTTATTATGCCCGTTACCTGTCCCAGACCGACCATGGCAGCACTTAGCCATGGACTTTGTTACGGACCTACCTCCTTCTCGTGGACATACAACTATTTTAGTAGTGGTAGATTTGTTTAGCAAACAAGCACATTTTATCGCTCTCGCTAAGCTTCCGTCAGCTAGTACACTAGCTGACATCTTCATGAAGGAAATTATAAGACTTCACGGGGTTCCTCAAATAATTATTTCTGACAGAGGTTCACAGTTTATCTCGAAGTTCTGGAGAGCAATGTGTAGACTTATGGGGATTGAGTTACATTTCTCTTCCTCCCACCATCCACAATCCAATGGTCAAGCGGAGAGAACGAATCAAGTTCTTAAACAATATCTGAGAATGTATGTTTCAGAGGACCAGTCTGATTGGTCAACGCTTTTGTATCTCGCCGAATGGTCATACAACAGCTCATTTCACGAGTCACTACAGATGTCTCCGTTTAAAGCGGTTCATGGTTATGAACCGTCATTGTGGCCTCAAGAAACCAGTACCACGGGGGTTCCAGCAGCCGAAGCCCAATTCCAGGTCTTGCGTGATCATTGGGCACTTATTTCTGAACAGTTAAAGCAAACCAAACGGTTGCAAAAGAAAACAGCCGATAAGTATCGTTCAACAGGACCGATGCTCAATCCCGGGGACTATGTGTGGCTTTCCACAAAGTATCTTCATCTCCAACAACCTGCCAGAACCCTTGGGCCTAAATATATTGGCCCATATAAGATTAGGACACAGATTAACAGAGTTACCTATTCGCTTGTGCTCCCCAAGACGCTACGCATTCATAACGCATTTCATGTTTCTTTATTAAAACCAGTAGTTAAAAATCAATACTCCTCTACGGTTCGTACTCCCGACCCTGTAATGGTTCAGGGCGAAGAAGAATACGAGGTACAGACAATCCTAGACTCTAGAAAGAAACAAGGGAGACTCCAGTATTTTATTAGATGGAAGGGATACGGTCCTGAGGAGAGTTCTTGGGTTCTTGCCTCGGATGTCCATGCTCCAGCCAAGATTCGTTCTTTTCATAAAAAATTCCCTCTGAAGCCAGCCTCTGATCGCCAGGATGGCTCTTGTAGACAGGGGGGTACTGTTACCTCGCCAGCGGATCCGCGGTGTCCTCGTGCGGGGGAGCCGAGACGCAGCTCGCGCAGGCAGCTCCCGGCTCGTCCCGCTCGCGGGAAACGCGGCGAGGTCTGTCCGGCTGCGGGACGCGCGCCCCCGTGTGGATCGAGTGATCCAGACGGGACGCGCGCCGAGACGTCATGAGAGCCGTTCGCGCATGCGCGAACGGTTATCTCATGAATATTCATGAGGGAATTTAAAGGGACCCTTTATCTTTTTTCCTCCTCCCACTTAATTAAGTGGGTAGGAGGATCTAGGGATGGAGGGATATTTAAACCTTCAGTTAAGAGCTATACCTTGCCTGTGATAGAGCCTTTATTGCCTACACTAGCGTTCCTGTATCTATTTGCCTTTTTGTTGCCTGAACTCTGCCTGAACCTGACCACCCGTTGTTTGCCGCCTGCCTCTACCTGAACCCTGTTTGTACCTGACTATCCGTTGATTGCTGCCTGCCCTGACCTCTGCTCGTGACCCCGACTATCCGTGTTTGCTGCCAGTCCTGATCTCTGCTCGTGACCCCGACTATCCGATTGTCTGCTCCTTATACCATCTGTTCCTGCATTGCTCGCCATCACCGCTTGGGGCGCCTTTCCTTGTACTGCAGCGAGGATCCACAGCCTGAACCACCGTGAGTGACAGTGGAGCCTCAGTCCACACTCTGTCCCTGATTGGAGAATGAGGAGAGAGGCTGTGCCTGTCATGTGTGCCACAGCTCCTCTCTCCAGGATAATGCAGATGGCTCAGCGGAGAAAGAGAAAAAATGTTCCCCCCTCATTCCTCCAATGGGGAGAGGGTGTGTGCTGCAGAAGTGCTCCAGGAGGCCTGGTAACAGAGCTGATACAGAGGAGAAACAGATTAAGAGGGAAGACAGAAGAACGAGAAAAGGCAAGAGAAGAGGCGAAGCTGTAGAAAAGGAGACAGGGAACGGAAGGGATCAGTGTTGAAGGCAGGGAGACATTAAGAGGGAATGGGAGACAGTGTGAGAAGGCGTGATAATGAGTGAGAGTATGAGATACTGAAAAAGCAACTGCCTGCTTGTTTTCAGACGTGCAATGTTTTCAGAATTGGCAAATTCGGTAATTACCAGGGGATCCCACTGACTATTATGCCACTGAAACACACATCAGGTCCTTTCTTCATTCTTTTAACTAGTTACACTTTGTACAGCTGGCATATTGAGTACTTTTCAGTGAGAGGGAGTGAACTGTCTGCAGCTCACCGATAGCTTAACCGGTTTTACTATTGGCAATTTGACTTTGTAAGCCCACTTATCATTCACCAAATATCCCTTTTTAAGGTGGGCTATTCAGGGATTGTTTTTCAGCATCATTGATTATTCTTTATTCGTTATTTCTTTGTTGTTTGATATCAGGGGTGGGTCGGCTGGACGGCAGGCAGTGGGGGGTTGGGCGGTCCTCCCCGGGTGCCGCTCATCTGAGGGGTGCCACCACGCCAGCACACCTCCAGAAATGATGCGCGCCATCTTAAAAGGGGTTGGATGAAGAGCTGAGGCACGGCCATTGGGCGCCGCTGGAGTGACTGCCGCGCGACGGCTGCTTTCAATGTCGCTCGCAGCCGCTTTGGTGGCACAATGGGCCACTTGACTTGGCTTGACCCCCAGGCTTAGGCTGCCAGCCCTCCCCTGTTTGATATAGTATACTGTAGGAATTTTTGTTGAACATTTTTGTAACATTAATAATGTGGCACAGTTTACACATAGTACCGAATTAATATTGTCAATAAGTGTACAGCTTGAAACAATGGTACTTACAATTAATGTCCCCCTTTTTAATTGATTTGGTTCCTGTATGGGACACCCCTAATTGAAAGTGTATTAATTTGAATTGATCAATTAAAAGTTAAGATTTAATTTTGCTAAATTATAACTTAACTGCTTTGGGTTTTTTGGGGGTAGTAAAAGAATCTGTTAAAAACAGTAGTAATGATGTGTGCAAATAATGAGAAATAGCACTTACTTGTTGGACGAACGTAAACTTTCAGCCTGAGGCAGGGCTTATCCACCATATTTGGAGGGGTGGATGCTGGAAAAGAAAAATCTGAATTAGACACTATATGAAAAATACACCTGCCACTTAAATAACATTAAAATTGTTACCATGTTTT
This sequence comes from Spea bombifrons, assembly GCF_027358695.1. Classification (NCBI taxonomy): domain Eukaryota; kingdom Metazoa; phylum Chordata; class Amphibia; order Anura; family Pelobatidae; genus Spea; species Spea bombifrons. Next base: position 78,937,749 of record NC_071087.1, on the reverse strand, counting down.
AACCTTGGTTTGGAAAAAGATAAATTTGCGACACAACCGGAAAAATACAAACATAGTCAATCAAGACAAAGAGGCGAAAGCCGTAAAATACATATGAAAAACCAGTCTTATCCTATTTGGCAAGGACTCCAATCCATTCTTTAGTTATTGGTGTTAAAATATTCCACCTCTGACTGCCTCTGCTGAAACCAGGAATCGTAAGCAGAAACCACTTCTTGCACCTTCTCAGTTACTCTCCCGTATCACTGTGAGAAGCAGCCATTCTTTATCTACCCAGAGAAAGTAGTTTACTTTCACTGCCTTAGGTTTGTAAGGCATTTCTTTATGGACATCTAGCTGCAATAATAATTGGGGATTATTTTATTACAGCTAGGAGACATCTCCCTTACTGATCACTTTGTTAGTGCACAAAGCAGCTTACTTGAGGAGGTAGGGACCTAAGGTTCCATGGGTCTGCGGCTCCTTAAAAATCAATTACTTATACAAATTAGGGTTCTAACAATCTGTGTGTAGGAATTTATTTTTTGGTGCAGTGTTTACTTACAGAGAGGTTTCCTTATCCTAGGGTCTTAACTTTGCTTTTTTGCCATTAATTAGCCAGGGCTTCATCTAGTAGTTTTACTATGGGAAGCAGCAGCAAGTCACATGAATGCTAGCGAAACACATCAGTGTCCACACAGCATACATACAGTACGATTGGTTGCTCTACTTCTGTTGAGTTCAGAGGACCACAGCTACCATGGAGTCGAATGGAAGTGCTACTGTTAATGTGATAAAAGTGTACGCACAAATGCACCTTGCTTTCCTTACAGGCAACAGGGGAGGTGTTCAATGAGACTCCAATAACTATAATAAGAATCACTGCACCATCTGATTTGCATGCAGTAAGATTCCAATGAGTCCATGCAAAATGTACTCCAACAGGTATTAAACATGAAACAGGAATGGGGTGCTTCTTTAACAACTTTATCAGTTGGTGTTGGTGTTGTTTTATTAATTAAAACAAACCTTAAAATTGACAATCAATATGACAATCATCCCTTGAATAATCAACAGTTTAAGTAAGAAAAAAGCTAAGCCTATAGAGAATTTCAGTTTTTAACTGTCACCATTCTTTCTGAAAAAGATACTTTTAAAACACGAGCAATTTAATGATTTCAAATGTAGATTACACGAAAATCTATATAGAGCAGGCTTTTGCCAAAATCTGCCGCACTTTGTCATGTAATGTAAATGAACATCCTTCTAAGTCAAGCCTTCAGAACTGAAGTAGGAATCCAGGATGCCTTATACAATCAATACCTTTTGTATGCATACGGTTATATGTTTTGCACATTATGTACACGCCTCTATGTAGAAGTTTTAAATATGATATATCCTTACAGCCCTACTACATTTAACATTTCTGTTTAGTACAAGAAAGAGTTGTAATGGCTCCATATCTTTGTGTAATCATCTACAATATATTGTATGCAATTTTACTTTATGGGCAGACTGGTATTAGTGCTGAAAAGACCCAGTCTAACTACCATCCACCATCCCCAAAAACCTAGTGCCTGCCTGTGAGGTTCATCAGAGCAGATGCATTGTAGGACAGATTTGGCACGTTAATATCTTATAAAAATTATATTTGCTAAAGTAGTATTGCAGAAATTGGCATTTATTTTAAAACTTTCTTCCTTACAATTAATTTAATGTCACATCAATTCCAATAAGTCTCTAAGGGCTGCTGAAACTCCTCATTTAGCAATAGATTATCTTCTCTGTTAGCTGTCAGGCCAACATGGACAATTCCAAGCACTGCTCACTGCTGCCAGATAGAGAGACACTCGCTTGGATCATATCCAAGGGAATTTATTCTCCTCTCCATCAACTTTCAAGTAGTACAATCTATTCCCAAAACAAAAGCAGATTTCAGTTATATCGAAGCATCCCTAGAGATGCAGAATATTTGTAAAATGAGCCTTTTTTGCAGGTATTTTTCTCATTACTTAACCTTACTTTGTTCCGCTGCCACTTTGTTAATATTTTTTCTTGTTCTGAGTTGTGCTCAACCAGACAGTAAATATAGGCAAACAAAGAAAGTTCAAACCAAGATAGGTGCCAGCTATTAAGAATCATAGTATGAGTTTCAGTGTTCAGAAGCACCCAAAAGTTGATCCACAGCTCAGACTAACATTTCGTGGGTGTGTAATTTGTATGTGCTGTTCTTGTACCTTCCATGTGACACAGAAGAAATTGCTACAATTTGGCTAGTTTGTCTCTTGTGATTGTGCAGCAATCAAATTACTTAAGTAGCTGCTGTGCTAATAACAAATTAGTATTCAATGGTCTAATTTACACAAATTTCACCTTGTCATTGCTGTGTAATTAGTGACAATTATTGAAATGCGTAAGCAGGAGGGGTTTGTACTTTATAAAAGCCTCCCCTGTGGACTTGTAGCAGCAGTGGTTCTGAGTAATAATAAACTTTCCTGGTGGCACATGCAAACTGAAATCTCGGGAAGACCTGCACATATTACTATCATTACCATCTTTTATTTATCAAATATTACATATTACATGACTGTATATGCCAGACCATGATTACAAGGGGATGCAATGTCTAAGAATAGAAACTGTTACCACGTGTTAGAGAGTGACTCCACATTTATCAAGTTGCCTAATTCTTTAAAATGATTATAGTTTACCATAAAGGCAAATGAGATTGCCAAGAAGGGTGAACTGGTAGGGGGCGCCACCATGAGTTGAACATTGCTCACCTAGCATGCTAAAAACCCTTAAAAATGGCCTCAGTTTTTTAGATGTTTGAATAGACAGATACATTAAGGTTAAAAAATGAACCTTCAAATCTCATAGCTGTATCAATAAAGATCACCTCTTCCTGTTCTGTTATGTTTTTTATACTTTTTATATTTTTATAATGTGAATTATAGCTGGTATGCTTTTAAAGCAATTATGCCATTTTTGTCATACTGATTACATCTAGCTTCCATCAGTTAACTGCTATTGTATCAACCATTCCTATGCACCATAACATTGGCACTATTTTACTCTACAGTTCCTAAACAGAACAACAAAGCATATTTCCTGAATGCCAGGTGCTACTTCTAACCCTGGTGATATTAATGTATTCAGACCTAGGCTGTCAGGTCTAGGGAAGTGGCAGCCCTCTACAGCCAAAGCAATGGGGTATTGGGCAATAATGCCTTCCAGTGTCCGCTGATCAATGGATCTTGCCGACACAGTTTCCTCAGCATGCTGTACCCAGCATTTTGCGTCCTTCTGAACGGAGTACGCAAGGACAGTGACCGGAGAGCTGAGTACAATGACTATGTTCCTTGCACATTATCATGATCCTGCCTGGCTGCACACTTCTACATTTTTGGAGCCATAAACTACCCCTGGAGAAATAACAGTTTTAACCATTTTGCAACGAAGAACATAGTAGAGGTAGGAAGATGTAGTACTATGTTCTGTTTTTTTCAGCAAAAAATATTTGGAAAGCAGGAAATAAAATAAAAAGTGTAACAGAAGAATCAAAACACAAAAATAATGTTCCATACCACCTAGGGTGACTACATGTCCCATGCCCGGGCAGCCTCAATCCAGGACAATGCATTGTCCCTAAATTGAGACGCCGTCTTTTTTTTATGCAGAGGAAAGAGAGGGGCACCGAGCGGTCGCTCATGAAGTTTTCAGCAACCACTCAGAGCCCCTTAGTCTCCTCCGCGAGGCCTCTAGCTCGGTTGCGGTGCCGGCATTTCATGCTGAGTGCCGGAATATAACGTCATATTCTGGTGCTCAGCAGTGAAGCTGCGCGCACCGCAGCAGAGCAGGGAAACAGAGGCCTTGCACTCCCACCGCAGGACTTCTGGAAGGTAAGTGAACTACAAAGGGGGAGAGGGTAGATAATAAGAAGGGGAGGAGAGGGGGTAGACAGGGAGAAGGGGAGGAGAGGGGGTAGATAGTGAGAAGTGAGAGGGGGTAGATAGTGAAAAGGGAGGGAGAGGGGGTTGAAAGTGAGAAGGGAGGGAGAGGGGGTAGAAAGTGAAAAGGGAGGGAAAGGGGGTAGAAAGTGAGAAGGGAGGGAGAGGGGGTAGAAAGTGAGAAGGGAGGGAGAGGAGGTAGAAAGTGAGAAGGGAGGGAGAGGGGATAGAAAGTTAGAAGAGAGGGAAAGGGAGTAGATAGTGAGAATTCATAATTGAATGAGTGAGAGAAATAATTAATTAATGTGTGAATGAATTGTCTGAATGAGTGAGAGAAAGAATGAATTAATGTGTGGATGAATTATCTGCAAACAAGGAGAGCATGAATTAATGTGTGGATGAATTGTCTGAATGAGGGAGATAATTAATGAATTTGTGAGAATGCGTTAATGAATATGTGTAAATGATTTGTGTGAGTGAGAGAATAAATGATTGTGTGAATGAATTATGTGAATGAAAGCGTGAATTAGTGAGTAACTGTAAAAGTGCTTGTGTGTATCATAGATGTATAATTGATTTGTGGAAAGGCAAAGATGGTAGAAGCAGAGTGTTTGAGCCATGGGGATCAAGATGGCACAGGCAGGGTGTTAATGGGACAAAATTGACTCATGCTGGGCTGTTTGGGGACAAGGATGGCAAGTCCTATGTGTGTTATCTGGGTGCTGATCATGTTCTATGTGGGCAGTGTGGACACCAGGGCTGGCTTTGGGGTGTGCAACCTATGATTTATGCCTGTAATTTAGTGTTTTATCTATACATTTAATGCTGAGTTTGTATGTGATTTCCAATTGATCTATATCTGCAATGCTATGTTTCCATACATTATTTATGTATATCTACAAATATAAGGTTTGTATGTCTTATTTAGTTGATCTATACATGCAAGTGCTGTTTTATGTGTTGTTTATTTGATCTATACCTATTTTCTTGTTTGGGAGTGTAGGGGGTGATTGCATGCTAAGGAGCGTGGCCCAAGAAAATGTTTACGTAGGGTCCAATTTTTTCAGTATAAAATGTATTGGCAGCAGGGTCTAATATTTATATATATTGGCAGCAGGGGCTAATATTTATATATATTGACACCAGGGGCTAATATTATTATATATTATCAGCAGGGTCTAATATTTATATATATATTGGCAGCAGGGACTTATATTTATATATATATATATATATATATATATATAATCGGCAGCAGGGTCTAATATTAACATATATCGGCAGCAGGGACTAATCTTAAAGAAACTGCCAGTTCAGCTGCTATTTTGAAATTATATTTCAATCATAGTCTTTACTTCAAAATAAGTACATATTATATATATGTATATATATATATATACACACACACCTGTGTGTGTGATCTCATGTGCTTCATAGTGTGTCCCTGAATGGCAGAAATAAAATGTGGTCACCCTAATACCGCCTCTTTAAAGCAAACCATAGTGTTGATGGCTAAAAATTTTTGGAAAGAACACGTTCCAGTATTGGCCCATAGCTTTCTTAATACATGTCAAACCTATGAATGTGTGTGTGTGTGTGTGTGTTTGGGGGGGGTTGGGTTTTTGCAGAACCCTCATTGCTGTTTGTTTCTTCATGTGGATGTACCCTGGCCAAGAAATTTCTGAGTGCTATCAAAGTTACAGACTAAGGAGAGCAAATTTGAAAACTACCATATTTCGTTGCATGTAAGTCTGGGTTTTACTAAGAGCAAAAATTCTACCTCCCCCCAATAATAATAAATAAAAATAATAATAAAATATAAAAACATGGATGTGATAGTCTTTACACCATGAAAAGACGGGTGGGCTACATGGGCTGAATGGTTCATATCTGCTGTCAAATTCTATGTTTCTACATTTCTAAAACAATAGGGTCTCATTTAATTATTGTTTTCCTTTCCTTTCATTAAGGTCCAACGTATGGTGAGTGGCCTTATATTCAAACAAATATGGTAAATGCTGTGACCCAAAGATGTTGTTTCTGACACAACACATTTCATACTGATATGATGGTCACGGATTCATGCATTCTGCTGTGGACTCCATACTAATCCTTTTTCTGAAGAAGAGGTCAACAAAACCTTGCTAATGTATTATTCTGACAAGCCATGCCTAATATTATTCAAAGCTATGGGGATTTTACTTGTATTTATCACTGTGATCTCGGAGATTTTCTACTATATACTGTGGACTAATGTGCTGCATTTTTTCTAATTTCTGTATATTTTACGAACAAATGGATATATCTGTAAGTCAGAAGGCAGACTTTGATGCTGCTCTACAGGATTTTGAAAAGGTAGACATACCTGCCAACTCTCCCTACTACAATCACATTTCCTACCACTAATTGGTTGCCTCAAGCAGCTAGTCAGGTAATGCAAAAATTTGACTCGGAGGGGGCATTGGGCTTCAGCTTCTCTTAAATGGAAGTGCTTTCATTTAATTGTTTATAAGCTTAGTGCATACATATGAAAGTACTTTCAAAGCATTTTAATATGCATTATTAGAGTGTCCCTTTAACACTAAATATTTTTGGTCTACAACACTAAAAAGTTTGATTCCTGTTGAAATTGTCATGCCAATACCCAATACTTGTTTACAGATATATGTATTGGTTCCCATTGCTGAACTACAGAATTTAGTATTCCCTCTCCAGTACAATACAGATGACGTTCTACTGTTGTCTAAGTGTGGTGCAGTCACCATGACAACTAGGGAACGTTTCTGCTAATTTCTCCACATTATAAATGGAATCCAAAAATCTGTTTCAATGAATAGAAACACTCCTCTCACTTCAAACCTTTTTCAGATTTCACTGGTCACTCAAAAAGATGCATACAGAAAGGCATTGTTCCTATCGAGCCTGCAATATGCATCATTCATAAGTGTCCGGCTTCAAGCAAAGAACACAAGAGAGCGTTCTGTGGCTGGCATTAGCAAGAACATTTAACTCAGCAAAGGCTGCAGCAGTGAATCCAGAACTGCTGTGATTGGGACTCTTTGAACATCTGACTACTCATCACTTTGATTTAATGGGCTCTTAGGGACTTCAAGACTTTCTGGCTAGGTCTAGATGAGAGAAATTATACTAAAAACCGCAGGTCCATAATATTTCAGCTGCTGCTCATGATAACTCAGAAAGTTCAACCCTGACTTACAATTTTGGCCCTTTACCTTATTCCTCTGTGAGCAAATTAGGTTTTACGCTATTCCATTTCAAGCCTAAATGTCTTCTGTTCTAAAGATCTGAATTCTAAAATGTTTAGGTGGTATCAGAGGTGTCTGCAACACCATTGTTTGAATGGATTGGTCCCTTAAGTGTCCGGGTTAAAATCATTTGCCAATATAAGTGAACATCCTTATGTGGAGATCTGCTCTGCATAAACGACTCTCCATTTGTAACAGTCAGCCTCTGCAACCACAGATAATTTCTTTTCTTCAAGGCGGCCACTGGTTACTTTTAAATGCTGCTTACTTGAAGAGAAAAAGTGGTATCAGCAGTTTCTGTGTGTCTAAGGTTTTATCTCCCTTTTAATGGATTAATTTTAATTTTTTATATGTATTATAGTGCAATGCTTCTGGTATAACTAGGCATTTTTTTCCAGGCGTAAATGTCCTCCTTGTTCTCATATGCTCAAATCAATATCTCATATATCAGATATAGCCACCAAAATGTTTAAGGCTCACAGCCTCAGAGTTGTCTGGCACCTGGGCAGTGACTTAACCACTATATAACTGGTCCTGTACTGGGGCATTGTATTTTTTTTTAACTGTATCACTCTGAATAACGTCACATCTAGTTTTAAGTAAGCAAAATAAGTTAATTTAGGAACATCTGTATATCCTGTGCTGGCAGGAAGCAGGCAGTACATTGAGATGTGTGCTGACCATGTAGGGGGGATTATATTGCCGGGTAATTTCAAAGCCGCATGCCATGAAAACCTTAGTGGTTGCACCAACATTTTGGAGCTAGACACTGGGTCATACTTCCTACCTCCTCCATTAAATAACAAGCAGCAAAGGCTTGTTCAAGGGTCCAAAATACTCCAACCCAACCCTGTTTCTTGAACTACCATTTATACATATGGCAGATAACGTCAGAGGCCTACATCTAAAAGGGATGGTCATTTTGCTTAATTGATTCCTTATTGCTTTATTTAGAAACCCCATTTATATACTTCTCTGGCAACTGGTCCCTAATCATGTATTCCCCCCCAGTTTTAGGATTGAACCCTCCAGCTACAAATCCACGCAATTGGCACTAAGTTAATTTAACTGGCTAACTTAAAATTTAACATAACCGTCCCTTTAACAAGATGTTCTCAATACGTTTGGTGCTAATTTGTTCCAGAACAGCAGGGAGCTACTTGAATAAAGCATGCTGTAAAGAAACATTTTGTTTCTATGATTATGCGCTAAGGAACACGGTGACATCACTATGAAATATTTGGGAGGCTAATCAATTCCTGGGAGACCTTTCTGCAGTTATAGAATTACAGCTAGTAATTGTGTTAGGGACCCTTAGAAGGGGATAATTACAAGTTTAAATCCATTACATTAATGACTTATCTTTGTAGGAGAGTTAATTAGTAGAGGTTCCAGTGGCGTTATGCCCATCTTCTTTGCGAGAAATCAGATTCTTACAGAGGAAGTCTAATGACCTAAGGGTCAAACAAGTCGCTTCCTGGATCTTTTCCTTATATTCTAATTTTTGCTATGTTCATTGGATTTTTTTTTAGATCCAGCTCAATATGAACTATTATTTTCAACGAGATGGGATAGTAGCCTCCTGCAACAGCTGATACTGTATGCTGTATTGATTTACACACTACTCAAGTCAGTCTTTTAAAATACGTTTTAAACAGGGAATAGATAGACAGGAAGTTCCATGTGACATGGTGCCAGACAAATATTAAAATGTCCCCTACAGATGGCACTGGCTAGATGATATGTTTTAGCTACTCGGGTGTACATACTTACAAATATAATAATACTCATGTCCAGGACGAAACTCAAACCCCAGAGAGAAAGGAGTAAATAGCTGGAATTTTTCAGAAAACTTCAATGGCCCATTGGGGGAGTCTGGTCGGTTGCACTCCCAGCGTTTGAACCCTTTCTGCCGGTGGTCACAGGAGGCATGGCCATCAAAATTGACCATGTAGAGTATGTAACGCTCCATTCTGTCTGAAGGCAGAGGAACTTCGTAATGGGGGCAGTAAATGTCCAGATAATCGTTAATGCTCACGTCTACGGTATAATCACCATGGTGAAACCTGCGAAAAGAAAAATAATAAAGAACAGTTAGAAACAGTCTATGAAACTTCACTCACCAACCTGTCTCTGTTTCAATCGTATTAACATGACTACATCAAATGTGATTGCATGCAAAGTAAAAGGTTGCTAATCACAGAATATATATATATATATATATATATATATATATATATATATATATATATATATATATATATACCTACCAGCTTGGTACACCACAGACTTTGGGTCCCAGCTGTTTATATATTTTACTTATTTCTATAAGTAAATGTTATGTGTACAGAGAATATTCAGCTGCTGGCTTAGTACGTCTACAGTCAGGTGCTGAACAGGTGCTATACAAGAGGATACAAATCGTAATAGATTTTTAAAAAAAAGTCTGTATTGTTTTATTTTTCTTTGTGCACGAAGTAAAAATGGCAACACACACTGGATCATATTTATAAAGAGGACTAAGAGTTAAAAATGGAGAAATCACTATGGAAACCAGTAAAAATTGCCATGCTCATTACTGCACATTTGGACACACTAGAGACAAACAGGTTGAAAACATAAAAAATTGTAAATATAATTACATTTTTTTCAAATAAAATGTTGCATGTTTAAGTGAGTGTTTGAGCCTTTATTCCTTTATTCCATCACTATGTAGTTTAGTATATATTTTATTTATAACACATGAAGGCATCAAAACATCTGGAGTAATTCCAAGTTATATGTTAGGTTGTGTATTTGCAAAACTTTATTCCAAACTGTTTTAATGCCATCCCCAAACCAAGTAATTTTGTATTATGAACTGCTCATAAAACATGCACTCATCAAAGAAACCTATCTTAAATCTAGAAAAGAAAATGAGTGCTTAGTGCTTTAAAAAGTTTTTTTTAGGGTTGCCATATCACCTTTTTTACTGTATATATACAGTATATAGCTCACATATTGCTGACAGGTCATGTAAAGTGCTGCAGCAGTATGTGAAATGTCGGTTTTTCTATTCACATATACAACCCCCAAATGTGTACCACTTTTTTTTATCCCTGGTGTACAGTGAACAAAAAAGTTCTACGATTAGGGCAAAAATTTGCAATTGTGTCTTATTTGATTCTTGTGTATAAAAATAATTTTGACAACTTCATACATAGCATATGCTGAGGTTTGTGTCTAAATTAGTTCACGTTAGCCATTCAGCGTGACTTCACATAACGGCTTTTTTTTCGGCTTTCATGTACTTTGATTTTAAAGTATCTTAAAGCTTTAAACATATAGATGTATAAACACATGAAAATGTACCTATGACATTTCTACATATCGATGGCATGGAACATGCGCCCTTACTTTGCCATGATTTTTTTTCCTATTTGTTATGCGGAAAATCAAAGGGGTTAGCGGTTCGTTCTACCTTCATGGTGAGTAAGAATACTATGGATTGCATCACAAGCACATCTCTCCCAAGTGTATACTTCCCCATTATTCCAAAGATTAATTGAAATATCCTGTATGATTTTTTTTTGTGTGCGTGAATTTGACAAAAAACGTCTGTGTCCTCCTTGTTAAATCCCAGAGAGGAATTGCTGACGTTATTCACAGCAGGGCTTCCTCACCAATTAATTTAAGGTTTCCACCCGTACTCAGGAGTTGGAGAAATCTGCGTGCTTGGCAGAGATGTCTCGGGCCTGTCGTAACAATTGTATGTCGAGCGTCTGACAGGCAGAGTAGAAATCTGCCTTAATTACCTACAGAAATACAATCGACAACTACACTCTGCACCGGCTGGTACACTTAGAATAAAATGTTTTGCTCAGGGCTCTTCTGAATGGATGCCAGCCTGAGACAATAAAAGAAAAGAAAACTTAATCCGGCGGTCCCTGGTGCTCAGAGCACACACACTGAGAAAGCTCTGAACATGTGTGCTGCCTCTGGTACAGGTAGTATGTATGCATTTCTGTGCAGCTGCAAGAAAGGTTTGGATTAATTTGTCATGCCCTAGAGGATCCTCTGAGGGATCCCAACCTTACAAATATATACGAGCGCACTCATTTATTTTACATAAGATATCTCCCTACTCTGGGGAACTGTAAGATTCTGGTCTCTAGTGACATGGCCCTTTTTAAATGTGACAAATTTATCAATGGGTTTCAACTCAAACTGCAAGAGCAATATCCTGAGACCCCAAAATAGGGAGAAGACTCTGCCAGGTACTTTTTATCAATCCCTATACTACGCACTTGTGCTAAAATGATTAAAAAAGAGGGCTGAGCGACTGATCAGGCAAGCTTTATGCAATTAAAGTTAAAATGCCCAGCAGCTTAGACCTCATACCGGGCAGAAGTGAAATCTTGTACTTGGAGATACGGCGAAGGAAACATATTTAACACTTTGAGCAGTGGGCAATCTTTTCCTATCCGCTGAGCTGGTCTAATTGATACGCAAATATAAACAGAGAGAAGAATTAACTACATTCAGTCTTCCTAATCTGTGTATTCCACCCCCCCATATATCCTGACTAGATTGACAGGCGTAAATGGGATGCCTGTTGTAATATGTTTGCAAGGAAAGACAAGTGCGAGAAGCTCTACGGGAACGCTTGTCAGCTGTCAGTCTCCTTTTAAACAACCGAAGACAAAACACTGGCAGAACCCCTTGTGTGAAGTCAGTGTCCGGGTCACCAACACTTCAACTGCAAAGCATGGGGAATAATTCATGAACCTTCCAATTCCACAAGGCCATTCGGAGCACTCCAAGAACTCAAAAGTGAACCCTATCCAGGAAACCCTAATGGCTGAGACAAATTCTCACTGCATCATATTCAAGAATGCATTCCAAAATACAAAGGCAATCATTCATTGACACACTCACCCCATGTAAATAGTAATGGTGCACTATGGAGAGGCTGGAGTGCAAGAGTGGGAATAGCACAGCTCGGCATAGTCATGGTGTACTTCCTGTCCTCCCAGTTCCATCTGTAATGCTTAGCAGTTCTGGCAGTTGGCCCAGTCCAGAGTCAAAACTACTACAACTACCGCTTCTAGACTAGGGGGGTAATAAAAGACAACATAGTCAGAACTTTGTATTGCTATATGGGGGGGTCTGGTGATAACAGTCACACTGGTACCCCTGAGAGTCCGCATCCTTATCATCTGCAGTCTGGCACTGCTCTATCCTGGTAATATGCCTCTGTCTGCACCTTGAGGCATTCCTGGCTCACACAGATGAGGATTAGCACCACTCCGCTCTCTAAAGAAACATTTATGCCAAAAAGTTACTTGTCTCTCTTCTCCGTGTGAAGAATTCATCCGTCTGATCTCTATTTAAATGGAGATTGCTCCAGCTAACAAAGAGAGTCCCACTGGGCTTGTAAGTGGCAATTCAGCTCGATGGGTAGGATCACATTGATGGCCCCTGGAAATGCAGCCTGATAGTGTGAGCAGATACCGCAGCATTTAATAGAGATGGGGAGACAGTAGGGGATGAGAACACATGCAATATTTAAAGAAGGAAGACACCAAGGACCAGAGACTTGCCTGCAAATCACATTGGAAGACTGCTATGCACAGAAAGCTATAAAGGCACATATAAATAGAATAATAAACACAAACATATATGTTAACCTGTGATCTTTTTATAATCAATATATTTTAATATTTCAGATGTTTAAGAATAAGCTTTAAAAAAAGCAGTTTTTTTAACAATCGTTTAATGATAAGTGAATAAACATATCTATCTATGCACATAATACTTGTGGGGACCTTGCCACATATTATTTGGAATGTATTTTGGACTGTTTATTATGATATCCAATAGCACACATGTTGTAGACAGCCATGAGGTTTAAGACAGCCTTCAAACTTCAAATTTTCAACTATTTTCAAACTTCAAAATCTATAGACCGACTATCAGGGCGTGCTGGGAGCGTAAAGCAGGGTGGAGAAGTAGGAGGCCAAGGTATTCGTCGTCCGAATGGTAAGGGCCAAAGGCTAACGCGAAGTCCGGGAGGCGAACCAGGATCAGGACAGGCGGCAAGGTGCAACAACGGGTAATGAGCTGGGCCAGGATAGGAGAGATACACAATGTCCAGTAAGCAATGCCAAAGTCAGGTGCCGGGAAGTCTATCAAACAGCGTAGGATAACCACAGAAGGAATAGGGTCTGAGCAGAGCACCTAATGAAGGGTGTGCAGGGTTTTTATATGGGCTGTCAGGTAAAGCTCCTCCCTCTAACTCTAGAGTGCTCCCGCCTTCTCCCACTATACTATGCAATCCCCCAAAGGGATTGCCAGTCTCCTTCTCTGCCTTCCCCGCCGGCTCTGCCAATAAGGTAGGGTCCACGGATGTCGGGACATGACCCCTTGCTGTCACCAACCTGGAGGTGGTAGGGGGAATTGGAGGTCGGGGACGTGGCCTACCCCGCAAGGGAGGAGCAGCGTGGTGTGTGGCAGAGGGAACTGCAGGTAGGGAAACTCGAGGAGCAGGCCTTGGAGCCTGACACCAACTCATTCTGCTGGAAATTTTCAAACATGTATTTCTGCCTAAAAAGTAATAATTTGATAAGCATCAGAAATTCCTAGAGATACATTTTAATCAATCCAATAGAGAGCTCAGTAAATATACTATCTTCTGATTTAGCTCAGGGCTGACAATGGTATATTCTTATGTGTATAATTTAATTCTTATACCTGTTTGTAGCCTCGAAGCGTAGATTTCTACACTAGAGGCCTTACACTTGCAAACTATATCAAAAATGAAGAAAAAAAAACCAGTTCAACACATCAAAGACCTGTGATTAAAAAAGAAATGTGTATTCTACCTCCCATCACCCGTATTAAATGTTTTAAGTGAAAACGAGTTTAAGTTACCCTGATTAACCTTCATGCAAAAGACAAATTGTTTTTATATATTCTGCCCAAAAATGATCAATTTCTCTTACCTCTACTTCACAGTATAATCATTATTAGTTTAAAAATTGTAGCTATTTTTTTTACCACACAGACACACATTACCCCTGTTTGTAAATAATTAAATGCATTTTATTGATTTATAGTTATTAATTGATGTTTGATTCCGTCTTTGTTTTAAATGTGAAAAATCTCATTTTATTGCTGCGCACTGTATTTCTCTGATTCTGTGTTTAGCATGTGGGGAAGATTTTGTGTAAAATTAGAAAAAGCCTGGGCACATACTGAGATAAAGCGTACACGTAGCAGGGATAGAGATACAGCCTGCACAGTTACATCTGAGATGAGCCGCCCAACTCATTATTACCCTCATCAGCACTCCGGTCACATCGGGAAAAAAACACTAATTAAGGGCAGTCCTCCTTTTTTCCATCCTGACAATCCAGTAGTGCCAACCATGCCCCTGGCAAGGTAACTTTTAAAATGTAAAATTAATACAAGAGAACAATTTACCAGGGCACTTTTCAAAACTCCACTTCATATTAAAGTCTAGGGAAGGAGCAAGGATTAGAAATAATTTGCATTTAAATCAAAAAACCCAGAGATCCTTGCAGACTGACAAATTTGTTAAATTACTCTTTATTAGATATTATAAATTGTACACATTGGGAAACAGATAAAAGCAGATAAGATGGGTGGGTGAGAGGAACAACCGGTATATTTATCTTACACCGTTACACTATCGCGTATTTCAGAGGAACTCATCTACAAATAGATGTGCAGCTGAAAGGCAAGATCATTTTCCCGAAAGGCTGTGCTATGCTAGGGAGTCAATTTATTATTATTTAGTGATTTATATTGCACAAACATATTCAGCACTGCCGTATAATAAGTAAACAGGACTTTACAGGTAGTACGATACATATTAAATTGAACTTCCAAAACAAAAAGTGGACAAGGGCCCTGGCAAAATGAGCATACAATCTATTGTCAATTCATCCCGTTGATGTCATGTGCAATGCAAACTGTTGCTAGACTAACCTCCCATCACCTTCAGCCAGACTACCGACAGCTAAGGATGCTAGAAGTTATGGTAAAATAACAAGCCAACAACTGTAACACCGAGTACGGGGCATATTCCATTGTTAGTAAAAATAAAACAAAAGCTGTTTTATTTTTAGTTTTGGATACTATACTTGCTATTGGAGTCAGGATTTACATTTTTTTCAGACAATGCTTTGAGCAGAAATTGTGAATACTTACAAGTAAAGGACTCAAAATGATCCTAAAATACGTTGATTTTACAAAGAGTTTTGATGGTTTCAGGAGTTGCCATAGTGCATTACTATAAATCTCCAGATACTCATTCTACCGAGCGCTGGTCATGATGTGACCAAGGGGACTACGGACTTCTTTTTTAATGATGTCCACACTTTATTTTAACAGCAAAGGGGAGGATTCTATTTTCAAATACTGTTACTTTCATAAATATACATTTAACAATGTATAACCATATATATTTTAAGTACATCAGAACCTCTGCTGTTCTTTTCAACGTGCAAAAAGTTTTGAGTTATAGAAAAACATTCCATGATTAGTTAAAAGTTTATATAACCAAGTCTGGATATCCATTGCGATGTGTTCCACTTGGTATTTGGTTTCTGAAGGCCTTTTACAGGACAAGCTATACCACAGATATAGGGCTTTGCAAGGTCTACGAACAATTTTCACACCTCCATCCAAAGCTTTTACCAAGATTATCTCTGCAGCTTTGGTAGAAAACCAATAATAAAATGAGGAACACTAGGGATGATTTACTCTGAATATATATGGTTACATGATTTTAATGAATTCAAGATGAGTTGTATATACAGCTTTCCAAAATAGTCAAGATTCAGAGAAAAAAAAGATTAAAAAAGGGCAAACTTGATGGACCAATTGGTTCTCTTCTGTTGTCACTCTCTATGTATTATAATACATTCAACACTAACTTCATAACATGATGGGAAGCAACACATTTGGTGTCGTACTTTGCCAGACCTCACAACTATTATAATGTACCCTTACCAGGCAGAATATTTAGTGTTTAAGTGTGTGTGTGTCCTACATTTCGAAATAAGAAATGCCAGCAACTAGCTTAGAGTAGATCTCTATACGCATCCTGCAAGAAAACAGCTGACTATTCGATATACCTTAATGTTCTGGGAAAGAAAATGTAAATCTATTGCAAAATAGCTAGATCCAAATCCATGGCTTTAGCATAAGGCAAGTAAAGCACAGAAAATGCAGACAATAAACTCTTAACAACAGAGGTGACCTCAATGGACATTTTTTTCGACACATTACTCAAAGACAAATCTTCCAGATGACCGTAATAAAGCCAGACTCATGCTGTGCTGTTTATTCACAGTAGGCACAAAAATGGGCTGGACAGGTATGCCCCCAAGACTCTTTATCTTCTATTACAATGTAACATTGCAGAAGTTTCTGTCTACTGACGTGAAGAACATGTATTTTCCAGCATACATGTGGAGAGTGTCATCTTTTCATCGCCAGACAACCCTTGGTCCTTCTCCCCTTTCTCTTTCATTCTGTCTTCATATTGCACAGGACGAACAAGAAAAAAAGATGTAATTTTCCAAGGGCTTTTGTTCTATGCCATTTACCTGGCAGCTTCTGGAGCTGGCTGAATGGTTAATACACATTGAGTGCACTCCCGGCTCAGATACGAGTCTATCTGTGAGATCTCTTGTTGCTTCTCCTATTCTATTCATCTCAGGAGTAATGTGATACGGCTTTCCTTTTTGGATGGATGTCTGATAGGATTCTCCCTCTGCATGCATTGTTTTCATCAAATAAATGCCATACACAGACAGGCTCTTGTTAAGAGGAAGGGATAGGGCACTCTAACAAAAGACTGTTACCTTTGCAACAGGAAATACTGGTGTACATGTACAAAATATCGTCCAAGAAATCTTAAGCCTTGCATAATGTGAAACACACACAAAAAACCCAGAGTTACATCTTTTTACAGGTGGTACAATGCAACCTTTCAGTGTCTGTTGTCATTGACCCCTTTCACCAACGTGCTACAGGCCTGCCTGACAACAAAGAGGTTAAAGTATCAACGTATTTTAGTTCTCAGGTTTGTGTGCCAATCCCTTACATCACTCCAGACCCACAGCACATGAAAAAAAAATGTCAGGCTGTGAGGCATCACCACCAGTTTAATTGAGCAATATTAGTTTTGGATGGCTCACAAAATAAATCGTACCCCCAGGACTGTGCAATATAGTACAGTACAAACTATTGATTAAACGTCACCACAAATTATGTCGCCGGAGCCCCTCAGCTTCTCTACAGATGACCTTCGTGATAGGGCTGGCTTCGGCCTCTTTTTTTACATACTATATACATATGTTGTGTGGGATTTAATGGGTACCCATCGCGTCATTGAAGCTGCCACCATCTATCCATCTGAAGATATATAACTTTTATAGAACACACCTTGCAGTTGGAAGTTCCCTATACAGAGTGGGGCGGCTAAGAGAGCAGGATTATACTGTCCTGTGTACAGACCAAAGAATAAGAGATGTACCTAGTTCTAGATACACCACTCTTGAGATGATGGATCAATTGAAGAAAATCCGTTTCTAACTGACAGCTCCTGTTTGATAGATCAAATACCAGCTTCGTATCTGGTGAAGTGAAATAAATTGCCTAAATTTCCTGTTAAAAGCCTTATTGTGGTAAAAGCCATGAATTTCGTTATTCTTGAGCTAACAGATTCCAGACCCTCTCTGACAATTACAAGAGATTGCCCCCACAACACATATCCCCCCAGTCACACTCTTGTGCTGATACTTTTTTTTTTTAAGTTAAACTGCAGTATCCGCTTAATAGGGTTCCTAAATGGGAAAGAAAAGGCACGTGTGATTGTGCAGACTTTGAGTCCCGGAGGAAAGAAGAAATAATAGATGTTCTAGGTCCACGGGAAAATAAAATATGTCTTTAAAGAGGGAAATCTGGCATCTATCCCAGCTCCAACACATTATCTCAACAATACAGTTTTAGATGCTGAAGGATGGATCTTGATATACATATCGGCGCATGTTCTATGCTATTGGCTTGACTTCTGTAAGTGTGTAAATCTAAACACCCCCTCCTGACTTTTCGTTCAGTGTCAAGTATGCAAATCACAAACAATATGTATAATTGCACAGTTTAGAACTTTCTTTGTTTTTTCCTTTGTGTTCTTTTCCGTGGCATTTATGCAGATGTTCTGCAAAAGTCGTAGTGGCGTCCTTCACACTTAAACACAAATATTCATCAAGTGCATGCTTAGTTGCTCCTGGTAAAATGCTATTTATCTCAGCCAGGCCCTGCTGAAGGTAGCACACTTAGAGCTGTCTCTAATCAGCCGGTACCATTGTCCAGGAGACAAGGTGTAATTACAGAGCACTTTGGGAACATCTCTGTCACAGGTTCCGAAATACTACGCCATTTAGCAATTCTAACCTCGGCTTTCGCCCACCTTTAAAAAATATAATAATTTCACTTGTGTAGCAATTTAAATATGATTTGCGTTGTCTCTTCCTTTTTCTGAGCAGTTTGTCATCTTTGTTTTTCATCCTTGCTTTGTAAAATATTCTTTCTGCTCAACTTGTCATCCATTATAATAGACGTATTTTTGACCGACCCCCCCCCCAAAAAAAACTTGAAGCAATGCTAAAAAAATGTAGATTGTGAATTCCAGCTCCCCAATTAACCTTCTCATGTCCGGAGGGATGTGCTACATTTCTATCTGACACAGATAGGGTAAAAAATATAAAGATAATTAACTTTAGACGTTTGAATTTCCTTTCCATGTACATCATATTTACATAGCTTACAGTTGTCTCTGAAGAAATAGATGGCGCCATAAAAGTGTATTTTGAACATCCTTTAAGAATACATATGTCAAAAATGTACATCCCTAAGTAGATATTGAGTGTCTAGCTACTTATAAAAAGAAACAAAAAAAAACAACTTAATTTCTGGAAGATATACAGCCACAATGTAATTTCACATTGGTATGAGTTCGATGACTATTGTTGATACTTTTTTATTTTATTAATTCTACTAAAGACTAATGAGATTTTACATGTTAGTGACTCATTTTCACTACAACAGATGTCGACTATTGGCATTTAAATGGTTTTGTATAATATAAACTCATAAGGTTTGCCTGCTAAAAAGGAAACATGTCTGTGTTATAGACTAAAGTTTCGATCTGATTCACTGAACAACATCAAAAAATAATCTAAAGGTATATAAATTGGCATATCTGTTATCGATACACCATGTTAGTGACAAATTCTCCACCAGTTCTCTGTTGCTGAGCTGCCAAAGGCTATGGCGCACTCACTGTTCTACATTCTGTAAGGGCCGTAATGCATTAGAGCAAAAATACTGTAATTTACAGTTGCTTTAAGTCGAACATCCCAAACGCTGTATCCGTGCAAACAGAAAGCGCCTCATTTTGCAGCAAGAGATTAAACAGGTGGATTTTGAAAGAAAACACAGTTTGTCAGCTGTGCACCCAGCAGGTACTGGAAGAATCCACAATAAGCTCTGCCACAGAAAGCCCGGACACCGAGCTACAAGAGAGCTAGAAGGACACGGAGAACAATAATCAGCGGAAAGAACACACTTCCAAATATATTCAGACCTTGCTGCATGCACAGATAAATGGTATAGCTCCTTAAGGGCAGCATATCACAATACAGACATGCAAACAACAAAATCACTGGGTTGAGGTTAAGTGATGGCAATGCTCAACGGCTCCTTACAAATCTCCCGTCCCGAAAAATAATCGTTATACCGGTAAATCCCCATCACCCATTGCTGTATATTTTTAAAATTAAAAAATAAAATCACCTGTTTAAAACGACCAGCTTCGAAATGCTACAGCCTGACATTGTGTGCCTCTTTTTATTTTGGTTAAATTTCACAACGATGGTTAAACTCATTTATGCGGTTCTCTAGAAATGTAAATGATTCCACTAATAGCTAAAGCTCTAAGTCAAGGCTGTAGCGTAGGGGCTCCCCATCCTGTTTGAATATAACTATGGTTGCATTTTGCAGTAGATGAAGACGATGGGGCATGAAATTCAACTAAAACTGAAAAGTCACCTGCTGGCTGCCCTAGCTGCAATTTCAAGTGAGCATGGCAATCAATACATTTAGTTATTTTAAGTTAACTTTCCCTCATAACATGCCTAAACATTCATTTTATATATAAACAATAACTATTATTATTATTAACAATAGTAAAAATGATTATGCTAGGGAAAACGCTATGTGAACAAGTCCTAATATTTTGTCTTAATTTTTTTCACGATATCTCGATATACAATATCTGGTACCTGATGCATGACTTAGTAAATTGACCTCATGTCTGTTAACGTTCATGTTGTGTCTGTCACATGTTGCACAGATCTAAAGTAAAATCATTTTAATGGTTGCTCTTTATATATAAATATATATGTTTGTACTTTTTCCTTTCACATGACTTGGTATCAATTTTGGTGTTGGTATCAATTTTACGTCATTATTCGTTATTACCACGTCATATATGTCAAAAGCCTCCACCTCATTTTTCATTATCTCACCTGCAGGTGGACAGGGCAGGTGTATTTAAGGCAGTGTGATGGTTAATATTTTGGCCTGTGCTTTCCCTGACAGAGATGAATGGAGCTTCTCCACATTTCACTCCAAAGGGATGTTGAGCTTGACAATTGACTACTCAGAGCTTTCAGCTCCGTCAGCTACTATTAAGGCTCCGATCACAGTTAATTGGGTGCTTCATTAGGGGCATTCGTTACTGCAAGCTCCGTCTGACAACCTGAGCTTCTCTCTCCGCTCTCATATAGAGAGGACTCAGACAAGCACCTGATTCTTCCAATTTCTTCCTCACCTTCTCCCCCTAAACTCCCCTCCAAACCCTGTTCCTCTTAGAATCGCTGATTCTGTTTCCTACGCTTGAGTCTGACAAATGAATATCCCCTGTGGTGGAGGAAGAGGGATCCTAGTACCGATCATTTACCAGAAATTAACCCCTCCTGTGTGCACTTCCTGATACTGCCACGCTATATTCTGTCACCTGCTGGACTTGGCCCTGCAAGACATCCTGCTGGGTGCTTCTGCCTTGCGAGTTCACTTAGTTCTGGATCTCATCCAGGGCTGAAGCCTTTAACCATCAGGGGGGCTCCTCTCTCCTTTGTTTCTTTCATTTGCCTTTTTTGTGTTTTAGAAAAGAAACAGCAAAGAGAAAACCAGTGCTGTAACCCCCATCTTCTCTACCTCCACCGTACTTGCGATCTGCAGATGTCCCCCATCCCCATTAAATGACATTCTATTACCATAAACAAGAGGTTTTACCTATATTTAAAGACTTGGCTTATTTATGCACAATTGACAGGCTCGACTCATATGTTGTTGAATTTTAAAAAGCCTATTTTAACACACAAATATTCCAGTCCTTTCGCTCGATAACTCTCTAGGCACCCAGGTGCTAAATTTGGCAAAATACATCTTTTTTTTCCTCAGAGGACACCTTGGGCCAGGAATTAATCTCTACATAATGATGAGCTAAGATGATTAACCTATAAGTAAAAATCTTAGGCCCAAGATGCAAAACCAGAGAAAGAAGAAAAGTGATACCGTGGGGATACATTTACCCGGAGGAGAGGCAATCTGAATGTAAACAGCAGGGTGCTGGATTTCTAACTAGTGGATAAATATTCAGAGAGGGGTAAGCCTGCCCGTAGATGTGGAACTAGCGGGGGAGGGGTGGGTCGGAGTCTTGAAGAAAGACGGCAATAAACCCTTTGGGGACCCTCCATACACAGCCATGTAAATTATTTAATTTTGCCAAACTGCTGCACCTTTCTGCATCATTAATGTCTCCTTTTGATCTGTGGTAATGATGTTCCCCGAGTGCTGAAATTTGAATTTAGCTTGATGTTCGTGAATCAGCTAATTAAGAAACTGAGTTTAAAAAAAAAGATATAGCAAGTATTTTTATTTTAGGGGCAAATATACCTATATATATATATATATATATATATATATATATATATATATATATATAATGTAAAAGGGTGAATATATATACAAATAAATAACAGAGCAGGAAAAAGAAACACTCCCAAAATTGTCATTGTTGATAAGTTAGGCAAGCCGACTGAATTTGACAGCAAGGTCTTATTGGAGGGACCCATTAAATGCATTTGTGTCAGATCAAAACAACAACTTTAATATCTATTTATTTCACCTGTGAACTCAATTTCTATCTTTCGGACAACAGTGTCCAGCCATCTGGAAAGATTGTGACTGATCCGAGCGCTGTGATGTAAGTTTGCAACAGAAGAGGCTGCATCTCTGTTAAATATCAATGTGTACACACCTGCTATCCAGCACACAGAATGCCACCAATTCTCCCGGGCTTTGCACCTAATCTATACCGAGAAAAAAAAAATGGACATCCCAGTCACAACTTTCATTAATCACTCTGGAGAACTATTGGTCTTCTGCTCTTCACACCTCTTGGTTCCTGATCACTTCTTATCCATATAGTCTATTGATTTGTATCACAGAAAACATAAAGGTGATTTATATATATAAAAAAGGCACAGGTTTTTGGCAACTTCTAAAGTAAAATCATTTGTAACATATTTTAAAAATCTTAATGCATCCTTAGCTAAGTTTGTGGAAAATAACGTTTTCATGTTATAATTATTTTGCTGGGTTCCTTAAAATAAGATTTTATGAAGTAGCTGTCCGTTTTGTAATCTGTGCCTAAATTATAGCAATGGCAAAGCTTAAAACTCCTTGAGGTTACGCCACCACATGATGTGGCAAGGTGGTATTTAACGCACAGGAGCCACAATTGTATGGCTACTCCCTGACCTGTGCATCAGGCTCCTTAATCTAGTAATGATGCAAAATGCCATCTAAAAATATTTCCTCCCTTAACATGGATTAAAGGACTTTCTAAATGCTCCAAGAGTTATTGCAAACTTCTTTTTATGTAATTTAGATTGTAAGCTCCTTACACAGAAAGAGATGCAGGATCCTATATTATTCGAAAGGTCTCAGAGGACCCTCCATAACATCTGAAGAAAGGACTTTTGAGGTCGTCACACCTGTGACGGTTTCCAGACTAGGCTGACTAGACCCAGGGGGGCCTCTTGGGCGATCAAGCCTCACAGAGTGCCGCCAAGCAAAGGGCCGGTTACAAGGCTTCATTAAAAGGGGCGTCATATCCTGCTGCTCCATTTTCTAATGGCACCCAGCGTAGCACCAGGGTAGGTTACCTGGTGCTCTGCCCCTTTTGGGTAAGTGGCTTCACCAAGTGGCTGGGCTAGTTACACTTGTGGACTAGGATCATTGTTCATAGGGTAGGGCTAGCCCAAAAAAAAACCTTTAATCAATGGGGAGTAGGTTGGAGCAGACAGGAAGTGGCAGGGGGATTGGTGTTTCCAAATGCTACTCCCCTGACCAAAGGAAAAATGAGCCCACACAGGGAACAAGAGGAGCAGATGCTTCCGGGTCAAACCTAGAAGGTTCCCAGATATGATTATAAGACATTCTTGCAATAAGATACTAAGAGAATCAGAGACCTCTAGCCTGTCAACCATATCCACATATCACTAGAGCTATGGTCTCCAACGGTTTGTTAGTGCGTATATCAGGAGCATTCAGCGCAGTGCATGTCTTGAGGAGAGGATTGTGTATGTATCTGTTCTAGCACAACTAACCATCACAAAGAAATATATGTTAAAAAAAATACTCAAAACATAAAACAAATAGAATTTCAAAATGTTAAGGACATGAACCAACACACAACAAATGTTGTGACTTTTCAGATTAGATTTTATGCTTTGTTCTGCTAAATATCTATATAATTATAGCAAAATTATTTGCTATAAAAAATATTCAGCAACGTAAAATTGGATTTAAAAATCCTCAGTTTTACTCTGGCCTAAAATAGGTTAATGGTCCATAAGTACCGTAGTAAATATGTTTTTTTCTTCCACTGAATTATCATCCTAACCTTTGTTTTACTAGTTAAATCATGTTGTTTTGGAACATGAATTTATTAGAATTAGATTAGATGTTCTAATATTTCCTTCTCTCTCTCTCTCTCTCTCTCTCTCTCTCTCTCTCTCTCTCTATATATATATATATATATATATATATATATACGGTATATATATATATATAGTTTTATTATTTATTTTTACATTTCAAAATAATGTCTGTTATCAGATTGCAGGGTAAGACAAGGTAGACTAAAGAGCATCAGCACATAGCTTTATCGTTATAAATAGTAAAATACATGACTGGAGAATTTGGGAGATTTGGGAGAATTTTAAGAAACTGAAACAAAACAATCCATAATAAAATTACAAGGGTACTTGATATTTTCCTTACAAATTTCCCCTACATCACCATGAAATTATGTATATTTCACATATTTTAAAACAGCAAGATTTTTATGGTTAACAGTGCCTGCAATTCCTAAAAAAACAAAGTACAGAAACCGACCTTGTTTCATGTTAATATTTCTTATACCAGACAGAAACCTTTAACCCCCATGTAACATGATAAATATAGTATGGAATACTATACTATAATATATGGAAAAAAAAACAAATAATAAAATATTTTCTCAGAAACTTCCGCTCCTCTTAGTAAATATATGCAATGTCAGTGGTTGTACGTAGTTATACAATACAGAGCAGGATAGCCATATTTAAGCGAGAGTCAAATCCAATATTCTTGCTGTTTTTTTATTTGTATTATTAACTCTTGCATTCCATTATGATCAAGATTAAATATTTCAGGGTACTAACCTGTAAATGCTGTGAACCAAATTGCCCAATTGCATAATTTCTACTGTGCCACAAGGCATGAAATGCAAAAGGTATGTTGCTATACTCGTATTCTCCAATTGTTACCCATTGTATTTTCATGTATCAATAGATTCTCCGTTTTTGAAATTTGTTTCTGCTGCTTATTTTCTTTCAGGAGGCTGCAAAGTGGAATACCCTGAATTTTGCAGCGGTTGAGGATGGCAACAGAAAAAGCAAAGGGAGTTCCAGCGTAAAACATCCAATACAGAAAACAAAGTACATAGTACATGGTACACTGTACAGTTTTGGGGAATATGGCCTCGTTATATAAATCGATAAATAATAATAATTAGTCATTTGAATGATATGGTAGTTTGTTAGTTATGCAAATCCTGATGAGTTTCTGGGTTAGTGAATAACAAAGCTAACCCAACACACAATAATACTAATGTCCCTATATTATATGTATGGAACGTTAAAGCTGCAGTGTCCTGCTTTGCCCCAACAGCTACAAATGAGTAACAGTGAAACATATTAAACCAGGATCTGAAACGTTTCAACTTGCTATATTGACAATAATTGCTCAGACTTCCTTCTCAGACTTCTTGGGCTTCCAGGGTAATTATTGGGTTAAAAAGAAAAAGTCTGCACACTTCACCACAGCTCCACATTTCACCCACCATTGTTAGTTTGATGAGCCGTTCAGCAGCGTGCTACAGAATCTAGAGGGACTGCTTCCCGATACAAATGAGCTATATCAGATAGACGTTAATATGGCACTCTAAAGTAAAGTATATATAATAAAAATGAAATCTTTCTTCTCCTGTCAGAGGCGCATATCACTGTGGTGTAACTTGTGACTTCAAATTATCTCCACTGCTGTGCTGTAAATTTTAGTTTTCGTACTCTTTTCAACAAGGCCTTTGTTATCCTTTTGTGTGTTTCCCAAACCCAGTTAGCACAGCCTCTCCCCATTTTCTTTCTGTTTGTTAGAATGCGGCACTGCAGAATCCATTGTGCTTTATAAATAAATCATTATATTAATACACTAGACACACCTGCATTTCAAGAAAGCAGAATAAGATGTGTCAGATTCAGCGTGGTGCACCCCTACTTAACCCCTTAAGGACAATGGGCGGTCCCTAAACCCATTGAAAACAATGCATTTTGAGCCCGTACATGTACGGGCTTTGTCATTAAGGGGTTAAAAGGACAGTCATTACCCATAACACAGATTAGACTGAACTTGGTCTAGCAGCAGCTGCCGCAGCTCACATGTTTACCCCTTATTAGCATGGATATTCGTTAGCTAAGTGCTGAGACTAATCAGTATTGCCATTCATGAACTATGTTGAATTAATGCATTTTAACCTGCCAAGCCCTGCAATCTTCAACATTTTATTGCTTCGCCCAGGGATTTGAGAAGTTCTAATGGATAAAAATGAGGTTGATGCGAGACTGGAAAAAAAATCCTTTGTTTTGATTGTTTTGTTTTTTTAAACAGCATAATCTTTAATTGCCAAAGGCAATATATTTTTCTTGGACAGAGGACAACAGGGATAACGTTATCAGTGCTAAATTCTTGTTTGATAAGTGGCTTCTTTACATCCTTTGATACGTCTATAACACAGGTTTATCTTACTCGTAGTAATATCCGACTTTATCTGAAAACGTTTAAGACAGTTTCTGTGAGCTTTCCTACCACCCCAAGATCATAATGAGGAGAAATCACATTTTCTTACTTCCATTACCCTAAAGTCTAGGATTCCAGAGGGGGGAAGGCCAAATGAAGTGTCCACAGAAGGTTTTCTTTGTAGCCAATGTTCTGAAGTATATGAACGTGAATACTAGATCACAGAGAGCACAGGAGACCTTCAGACACACTGAATCCGGAGCCATCAAGACTCTCCAATCAGCACCACGAGTAGGACAGCAATGCTTCCAGTCCTTCTGTCTGTCTGTTCCTTCGACAGACAAATGTGCTGTTCCTTACTTCCCTCCCCTGATTTCCCATTCCCCTGCTACCTCTCACTGCCTCTCAATGCCTCTGGCTAAACAAAGATCAGAAATGTTAGATCTTTCTTAGCATCTCCTGCCAGCACTGTCAGCGCCTGCCTCCAGAGGACCCATACTCTCTGTTATGTAAACACAGCACATACCCTGTCAAAGATTAAAAAAGAAACTCATTTCCACATAAAAGCTTTGAATGTGCCCGTCGCGGGCTTAGTGGCATGTTAGAAAGTCTAGAGGTTAAACTTGGTAAGGAAAAAAGCATAAGAGAAGGTTGGGTGTGTTTTATCAGCTCAATGTTAGCATTTCCAGCAATTAACTTCATGAGCACTGGAGCAGCCTCATTACCGCTCATTACAGCCACTTGCTATAACAACTACCGTCATTAGGCCAAGAAAGAGATTGTGCCAAGGTGCACAAACCTGAAGTCGCTATGTTGTATTGTTTAGCCATTGGTACTCTAGCTAAAAGTTCTATTTTTTTTTTCTGTTCAGCCATGTCTTCAAGTACAAGCAAAGACTCAATGCAATAATTACCAACTGATTTTGGAATGGCAGGGTAGATGACTACTATGATGTCCATATGTAAATCTAGCTTTCGAGGAAGTAATTTGTCCTTGTGTTGGTCATCTACAGACCTGATGCCCATTTGGGCAGGTACTGTAAACATTTTATTTCCTAAAAACTAAAAGTATTTTCCCTCAAGGCTTCAAATATCTGGCAATTTTCGAGTGCCCCAATCATACCCAGTTTCTGCAGCCAATTTCACTAACATTTTTCTTGCCATCCCTTCATATTTTTGTTATGATTGTTCTTTAAGTCTTATGTTGATGGCTTTCACCAGACCAGGACTGGCCATCTGGTGCACTAGGCAAATGCCCAGTCAATGGCAGGCAGAACCCCATACTTACCTTACCCATGTTTACCCTTTCTGCTGCTGGATATGCCTGGATATGCCCGGCCGCACCAGCAGCCATTTGGGGGAGGCTTGCCTGAAGGTGCAAGGGCCTCCTAGTCATCCACTGTCCGGCCCTGGCTTTCAATTTCTATTGATGAAACAGCCACTACATAGGAGCCCTTCTGAACACTCAGCTCTTTAATAAGTGATATTGTAATGAGTTTATAAGGAAAGCATAAACCAAATATAACCTGTATTAAAACTTAGTAGAATTAAACCATAATGTGAAACAGGTTAATTTTAAATGGCTATAAAGAAGCCTTATGGGATTGTCTACTTGTTTTTCCTGCATGTACCCAAGACTGCACAAAAGCTACCTCCAAGCCATTTAAAAAGAAACAAATCTTGACAGTTTTTAGGCATGGGCAATCAGAGTGTATGGGAAAATACAATTAAGCTCTATCCCTTTGTATCCTGTGGCATCCTGGGAAAATGTCACTCTAATAAGTACCTTTTATGGAATCCAGGGGTGACCAACTGACTACTGGCCATCTAATGGAGTACACCAGGGAATAGGAAGCGCACACCCGAACCTTCACAACCCAAATATAATTACCCTCTCATAAGGCCATTGAACTTGAGGATAGAAGGCTCTGGCTAAAAAAAGAGAGAAAACTATTGGCGCAACCAAGTCAAGGAACAATTCCCCACTGGCACAAACTCTAGGAAGAGCCTTGGGCTGCAGATAACTAGCAAGGTTAAAAGCCTGCTATATCGACACTGGTAATGACACCAGTGTAAATGGCACCACAGGAAAGCCTCAGGTCTTCTTTTTTGTGGCAGTAAAAAAAAAAAAGCAGACAGCATTAAATTAGTGCAATTTGCTGCTATCAAGTCGCCAATTATTACTGTACACATGGAAAACAGTTTATTGTGATTCTGTACACTGAAATGAAAATTAAGGTGGTTTTAGCATTCTTAAGTTATTGTTATAACTTGAAGTTCGGTCATCTATGACTGCAATGACATCCACTTGTCTGGACTTCTTGCTACCACATTTGGCAAAAGACTAAAATACTTCTCTGAAAATCTCAGTCCGAGTCACACTGTGTTAACACAGTCATAAGTTGTGGGCTCTTTTTTACCCACCTCTGTCAAGTGATGAGTTTAAATTGACCTCCTGTTGTTTTTGTGATTCCTATTTTGTATTTTGTGCACCTTTCCTTGAAAAATCCAAGGTCAATCAGTGTGCAGAATATGTTTTGTACAGAAAATCACAAGATGCAGCATCAAAAGAAACTAAAAATGTATTCTGAGGAAATTGGAGAATTATTATTTTTTCATCAGACAGATTATCATGACTTCTATAACATGCTTTTCTGTTATCCACATTACTATATGACCGATTTCTTTCACCCTAGTCTACAATGCAGTTATTTATACGCAAAGAAGATGGGAACACCTATAATAACTATTTATATACGGTAGTATACAGTAGAGATTTACAAAGTCTGCTCTGTATAGTATAAGTTTATATTTAGTGCAATCAAGTCTAAGAATCCATCCATTGATAGGCTTGCAAAGACAAAGCAATGATGTGCATGTTTGACTTGTCCTTTTATGCTCCCCAGTGTAGTTTTAGCAGCACTTAGGTTTTTATTCCCCCCACAACTATTTTTGTGAATATACGTGAAAATAAAACATTTTGTGAGGTGCACCTCCATCCTTCTGATTTTTCATCATGTTCATACTTGATAGTTCTCCAATCGGAGTTCTAATATCAGAGCTATTACTTTGTGTATTGATATATTCCCTAGCTGTTATCTGGCTCATCCTCGTCCATGTTCCAAACACACTATTAAGCTCCTTTAGTCAATAGCATTCTAGTTTTCATTACTCCCTGGAAATGTGGCTGCTGGAAGCTCATCCGTCATTCAATTACGTCCCATTTCAGTCCTATCATACACGTGTCATAAAGTTCCTTAGATCAAGAGTGTTGTTAAATCTATGTGCTTCCCCAGAGCCTCCAGACGTGACACTAACAACACTAGCATGAACAGGGCAAGGTTGTTTTGCAGTTATGAAATGTGCTATCATGATGGCCAGCACAGTGACTGCTTCTGCCCATACAAAACCAACCATTATTTTGAGTATGCAAGGGAACTGACACATGATTCTGTGCAGAGTAGCTGGCAATGGCTAATAACTCAATATATAGAATTTGGCTCTGTATCAGTACCCCCAACTTCCCATGTTATTGCTTCTATACCTCAGAGATCACTAAAAGCCACATACATCATGCATCACGTTTGGAACTGCAGAATCCAAGAAGGTCAACACAAGCTAATCGGGACAGCAAGTAGATTTGTAGCCATCGCCTACAAAGCGCGAATCAGTTTTTTGATACCAAATCCAATCCAGATAAATGCCAAAAACAATGGCACACAAGATATCATAAAAATGTAGAGGTAAACAATCACAACCAAAAATTATATGGGTATTTAAAGGTAACTAGCTACAAAATTGACTGTATTATTAACTTTTATTTATTAAGCGCCAACAAATTACTCTGCATTGTACAATTTAAATGGGGTAGTTAACACACAGAACAAATATATACATTTATACATGCAGACACATCAGGAAATGAGACCCCTGCCCCTCAGTTTGCCATCTAGCCTTATGGTACTTTTATAAAAAAAACTTCCAGGCAGGAATAGTGGACTTTTGAGGTCCCCAGGGCTGATACCACGGCTAACTTGACATGGTTTAGAAAGGCAGGTAAGAGTGCGGAAAGTGTTAAGGAGACTCACAGTGGGTCCCTTGCTGGCCATTAGCAAATTCACTTGAGCAAAGTCAACAATTTAGATCTTGTTACATAAAATTACATTGTTTACACTCAAGGTGGTTAGGGAACTGAGGGGTGAACTTCATTTGTTTTCTTGGTGTGGGTATACTGTATGTGGACTCTCTGTACCTCATCTACATTGGACACCTGAGATAGTTGTGATGAATCAGTTTCTCGCTCAGTACAGTGATTCATATTGCATCGGTGAATTTGTCTGCCTCATCTAGCGTCCACCTCTTGGAAGAATTTGTTATATACTTACCATTAAACTCTATGTTATCTAGTAATCCAATGACGATCTGGCATATTCCTTATTGTGTAAAACCTGCTAGGACCATTCACACTTTTAAGACTTTTCTCAGAAACATATCTCTTTCTTTTCCACTTTTCCAATCAAGATCTGCTATCTCAATGACGAACAGATAATTAAACACTAAATAAAATGAAGCAGCTGCTTCCCACTCACCGCCCTGGATTAAAATGTCTTCATAGATTACAATCCAATCTACTAATTAGCCATGAGGCACATCATAGGCTGGACTCTATTAGAAATATCTTTTTTAAATGATTTCATCTATGCGAACACCTGGTCTTTTAAGTTGGTTTCATTTGCAGTCACACAGTATGTCTTGTCATGACGAGGAAAGCTTCATTTTAACTCAAGTTCTTCTAGGAACATACAAGGGGCAAAAACAGGAAGCTAAGGAACTGGAAAATTCTTATTTCAGCCAAAACACCAACTTTAAAAAGCAAAATCAAGTTCAGACTTCATTAATCCTTTCAGTGGGGAAATTTTAAACGTTGCTTCTCTCTTTGCTTGAGATCTGTGCCAGGGAATCACTGATACATGAACCCACTTATTGGTGGTCAGTGTTTACATTGCCTTGTGTAGCTCTTAAGAGCCCTTCTAGAGTAGCAGGTCAGTGGGGCCAACAAAAACACACTTATTTCCTTAGCTGGGTTTTAATGTTCTGCGGATTAATGTGACCTAATTTGGCGTGAGATATCAAGGTCTCCACTTCACAAGGCACAATAGCAGCCTGGACTCCCCCTCCTGGCCTTTTCATCGCCATTTAATTCCTTTTGCTTTCTCCATTCACTTAGAGGCTAATCAGATTAAATCTTTTTTTCCAAAAGGTGCTCTCTCTTTCTCTGTCTCATCCCGCTCTTCCTCTGCCCTCCCCTCAAACTGGCTCCTCAAGAAAACTGGCTTTGGCAGCCAGATCGTTACACTGTTTTCTGCCTTTGAGTTCTATTACCTCATCCCGCCTGCAGTTATTCACTTCCTCCAGACCAGCACACTGGACAGTGTAGCAGGACCTTCAAGTGCATCTTCCTCTGACAGACATTCATGCACTAATCCCTCTTCAAAGAGTTTAGTGAATCTGGTCATTTTTGGTGAGCGTCCGCTTTCACATTCACTGTGCACACCTTCAGTTAGGAAAGCAGGAATCTTGCATCAAAGTGAGCATATAAAATGTTTCCCAGTTAACCCTGTCCATATTCTCTACATTTCTCTTTGTGTATCTATGTGAAATTATAATTTATTTAATAAAATACCACCGTCATATTCAGCAGTGTTGTACAATAGGTAAACAAGCAGTGCATCACATAACAATTTGGATTTACAGAAACAAAACAAAGCTCATAATCTAGAATGTATATGGAGCCAAATATACACGACCATCTTTGTAAAAGCAAAAGTGGCGTACATTTAGAGTAATTGCTTCATATGTATTGATGGAAAGCGCCAAAGAAATCTAAGGATTTTTTCAATTGATAGTTCCACATTTGCTGAAATTAGCAGTTTTACAATGATAAATCGGCGCAATATGCTGTTGATGCAAACTACCAGTATATCGGTAGGATGTGCTTTTCACTACATACGGCAGGGTCGCCGAGCCACAGAAAACAGAGGGTCTTAAAGTGACCAACGAGCATTTTGTATTTTTGACCAAAAAGTAACTGCAGCTGTATAAATGAGAACAATTAGGCTGAAGCTTTGTGATAAGTAACTACCTTACCTGTCATTTATTTATCCGGACTTTACATTTGCATTAGACAGTACCTCCACAACTCTGTAAACTCTGTAAAGAAACCAGTTATTAACTTTTTATGTTAACCTGCGAAACGCAGTTAGGCCTTTGCTACATAGAATTACGTCTGCATGTTGATAAATAGTACTGAATGGTGTCGCTGTATCATGATAATGCCATTTATAATACTAAACAGAAAACATTCACCAAACGCCAACCATAAGAAATTGGCTGCATAATAAGCCCCCACCCCCCACAAAATGCTCTCCTTGCTTCCAAGCCCGCCCTTCTTAAACTAAACTTTAAAAAATGATTGAAATTCAATTGGGGCGAGATCTACTCACAAATGCATTGGACACGGCACTCACTATAAACCAGGATTGTATGCAGAAGCAGTAAGGGGGGATGAATTATTCATAAGCCCCTGTCTTTTAGAATTATACTGTGAAGAAAATAAATGGGAAATTATACATGTATATACATACATGTACATTATATGGGTATGTATATTTATGAATGGAGAGAAAAATGACTAGAATAATGTAGAGACAGCACAGGGTGTGAAGCTTTGACTTGCAGGACAGAAAGAAGACTTCTCTTCATGAATAAGGAATCACTTTCTTTTGCCTCCCCACAACCATTATAGATAATGATTGAAGGTATTAGCATTGGCAAAGTATGTTCTGTTCTTTTTTTTCATATTGGCAATTTTTAGTTTAGTATTGGTTTATTATATAAGGTACATCATGATATCTGACCTATAAACTATAATATAGTTACCGTATTGGTTTGGGACTGTTGTATACCCTACCAATGCCATCTTACACATACATTAACTCAGGACTTGGCAAATCCCTGGAGCCAAGTAGCCATGGCTCCTAGATTTTTCTATCTAGACATTAATTTGTGTTTCATTTTATATTGATCTATGGGGATATGCCTCTTTCTGGCACCTAAGAAATATCAAACTGACTTCCAGCTTCAATTTTCTTGCTCCAGTCTTCTTCATAAATTTACCATGCCCTGCATTAACTCATGATACATGGCTATGCACATGCTTTCAACACTACTGTCATCGACAGCTCTTCATACAGATAACATGTTCTTATTGCTATAAAGCAATGTAAAAAGCTTAAACTAAGTCCACCAAAAAGGCACACTGAACAACCCTCTTCCAATAAAAGGGTTAACTGGCAAGACAGGAATCACAATACAGCAGGGCTCGTGTGCACCTTCCATGACTGTGAGTAATATAATGCCCTGATAACATTCCACAGAGTATAATGAAGGGTTAACTTACACAAATCTTAGTACAAATCACTGAAAGCAGTAGATTTCTAATCCAGTGTAAGCACCGGGCTGTGAACGCTATTATATCCTATGCCCTCCAGTGTGTACGTAATACTTCGTATATATTTTTGGTGAGTGTGTGCATATTAATGTGCATATTGTACTACACCTAATAACTGGGTATATTTTTAAGTATGTGTGTGTCTACTGCAGTGTGTGTTTTTCATTGTGTGCGCCTCTATCTCAAATGCTGTTTAATAATAAAAGTAAAAGAGGCTTTGAAAAGACGATGGAAATCCCATCGGACGACTTTCTAACTTCAAAGGAAGCTCAGTCTTCCCCCTCTGTTGGCATTGAGAGAGCTCAGCTCTGCGCCAGGACCTTTCTAATTGGCTGATGACTGCAGGTTGAAAGGGCTGTGTACTTAACAGAGAGCCCGAAAATGGAATTACACAAAGCGTGTACACTTTATAGCAAAAGGAGACCGATAAAGACTACCAGGAGACCGGCATGGGTTATGCCCTTACAATAAATATATAGAAATTACAGAACGAATAGGTTTCTACAAAATAACATGTTTTTAGTTTTTTTGTTCTCCTATTTAACAAATTCTGCTTTCCAGGCACACAAAGAGTACATTTGTTATACATAAAATACTTTTCAACCACAAATTCTGTACTGAGGGAATATTTTCTGCCTCAACAATGTCTTGTGTCACTATGAAACATTTCTATCACACATAGGTCTGTCCACTTTTGAGCGTCCGTGTTGTTTTAGGTCGTTTTAAATTGTTGGTGGGTGTGGCAGAAGATGGGGAGAAGCTAGTGCCAGAAATGACCACCTTACTCAAAGAGCCAACTTGCAGCACTCAGTTTCAGCATTGTGAGAAGGGAGAAGATCAGATCCTGATCCCTACCACCACAAAATCTGGACAGTGGGACAGCTACCCTGGACAAACATTGTGACTGTTGACATTTATGCCCTATAGAGAAAAAGGGGGGTAAACTGTTGTATAATTGGCCAATATGTTGGCTCCACCTATGCTCAGTGAGATGCTGACATGCCACAGCATAATCTGGACAGTTCCAAACTTCAAGCACACACCTCCATTGAAGCTCTGACGTGGCCATCTTTAATACTCTGCAGCAACCTTTTTGGGTAAGTTGGGCAGGTGGCCACTTCTGACCTCATCAACCCCCACCTCTGGCCACACCCCACACACATGTGTCCCAATTTCGACACCTGAAATGATTTACCTACATTGGTAATAGGGGTCTTAACTAGATCTATTCTACCATTGGTGAACCACAAGCTGGTTTCTGCTGGTGAAAATTACAGTAAGTGTATCTCTAGATAAATGTAATTCTCTGATATGCTAGCTGATTGCTCACATAGACTCTGAGAAGGCCGGTTCACCAAGTGCTCCATAGGGAGGACTCTCTCCACCATATAGGTAACCTAAAATAAAGCCATAGTGCCAGCTTTGCCTATATAAACAAATGGCTTCCAG
This sequence comes from Spea bombifrons, assembly GCF_027358695.1. Lineage (NCBI taxonomy): Eukaryota > Metazoa > Chordata > Amphibia > Anura > Pelobatidae > Spea > Spea bombifrons. The sequence goes on along the minus strand of NC_071087.1, from coordinate 78,902,111 downwards.
TGCCTTCACAATAAAGGGAATCTAGCAGCTTGCTATTATCATCTCCATGTATTAAACACTTAATTCCAAAATATAGCTATCATCTTAGTTGCAGTCACTGATGTTTGGTCGTATGCAGTCACATGGAGGACTATTCAAGGATAGAATCCCAGTCACCTGGCCCGGCTGTCTGAAGACTCCAGTGCACCGTGATAGATGCCACCTTTCATCCTAGAAAAGTGCAGATGTACCTTTAGATAATAAATTGCTGCTCCAGTCTCCAGTCATGTTATGAGCAACAGCATTGCTAATAGAATGTTTCATGTCTGAATGTAGTTATAGCCTATGTCACGTGTCACAAAATCTGCACCAACCGTTTAAACAGTCACAAGCTAAAAGATGGATCCATGAAATGTGTCCAGTTCACTTGAATATAGCAATACAACCCAAAAACAACACCCCTTTTTGCTGACACATAATACAAAAAACACCTTTCCTTGGGTCTATACTTGAATATATATACAGATAGATGTATACAGTTTCACAAAAAAAAAATCCAATTAAAAAAGTGCCGTCGTGAATAATAAGCCATAGTATTTGGCAGTTTAAAAAAACAGATGGTTATGAGGAAATGTCAAGTGAACGCCGAGGGGCAAGCCTCAAATATTGATGTAATAATGAAACAAACAAAACCAGACTAAGACCAGGAACACTAAGCCTTTCCAGTGTTTCCGGCAGGACAGAAACACAGATGAACATACACATTCCTTACAATGTACCCTGAAATATATTTCAAATTATATGACCTCATCCCACTTCTACATAACTAAGCAAGAAATTGACAAATATGGCGCGTTATCAATTTTATACTCGTACGATTTTATGCATCGTACTCACCTCAATGCCAAAATGCACATCTTAATCCACCACTAAAAGTAAAGCAATTACTTGTTTTATTTTATATGGAGGATATCTCTTGTGGTGTCGCACACATTGAATTCTCTTTTGGGGGGGGGCGATCACAGAAGTAGTCGCAAAAAAAAAACACACCTGTGTTAGTGTGAAAAAAAATGTCCTGTTTCTGCTGAGCTGTGAGAACAGAAAGATGCTTAGTGCAGGTTTACAAAAAAAAGCTCCGGAGTCCAGAGTCACTTCCCACATGGCAACAAAGTACATGTAATCAACCCACAGTGTTAACCCCTTAAGGACAATGGGGGGTCCCTAAACCCGTTGAAAACAATGCATTTTTGAGCCTGTACATGTACGGGCTTTGTCATTAAGGGGTTAATAAGGCATACATACAGTACAGTGGGCTTTTTTAGCCTACCAAGGAGATTGTTTATTGTCGAGTCCTGAACATTACTTTCCAAAATACTTTTTGTCTGCAACAATATTTTCAGAACGTTTTTCTCCGGTAAGGAGTTGTTTGTTGGTTTATCTATCCATTAACCCTTTTTCAGTGGACCTGCACATGGAATTACAATTGCCATTGTGACCCATGCTTAGCAAAATCAGAACTTTAGATACGATAAAAAAAGTATAGCATAAAACACGGCCGTACAGTCTACCCCTATCCTAAGAAGTCTCTTTAAGTGCCTGTTGTCAATGTTGAAGAGATGCATTCAAGTATGCTTGATTCTAGGAAACCCGGTGCCTCTGGCTGTCTCACACCAAACGATCGTGCTTCAGTCTTTAGGATGTCAATAACGCTGCTTCAGATTGGTAAAATAATCAATATACCTGATAATGCAGAAAGGCATTTACAGGTCTGCTGAGACTAGAGTCATTAATTACAAATTCAAGTGGTTTTCACAAACTGACACTTCAATAACACTTTAAAGGGAAATAAACACCTAAAATGAAAAGGGGTCAAACAAATTTAAGGACAGATATCTGTGCTTCTCTAAGACATTTGTCTTTGATACAGGTAACCTATATTTTAGCTATGGTTAGCTGAAAGGTTGGCGTAAATGTATCAGGTAATTCAGCCCTTCCTGTGCTATAACACTTCCTGTATTATAAAGGAAGCTCTCAGCAGCATTGCCAGAAGCAGTTTCATGAGAAAAGTTATTCGCTATCCCAACTGCCTTAGCCATATCATTCAGGACAGATTGCAAACATGGAGTGTTAATTGAAAATGTGTCACTTAGACCACGTTATTATGCAGTGAAACAAACTGTTTCTCTCTCTCTCTTTGATGTTTTTGATCACACAATAAGTTAACCACGGCTATAAAGCAGTTTATTGGTCAAGCTATTGGAACAAGAAAAGCACAGTTCTGTAAGAAGGATTTTAAAATAATGAAGACGCATAGAAGTTTCAAGCACCCAAACAGTACATGGTACATTAACATGTATTCTTCTTTAGCTTGGCTGTCAGGGACAGTAAACACCAGGACCTTCCAGAGCTTAGCAGTGGGCATCATATCCCAGCACTCTCCTTCAAAGACGTGCACGGATGGAAAAGAGTAGATGGAGCCAAATTAATGGGTATTGCCTAGTCAGAATACCTGGGAACCTACCAGGAGTGCTGCCTCTTTTGGGAGAATAGCTTTGTGACGGGGTAGGACCAACCCCAGACAATCTATAGTTAGCGGGGCCAAGCGCTGCTCCATTGCCCTGAGAAAAAAATTAATTGACCAGGAGTCCCTGGGATAAAGGGCTTCACCCAAAGTGAAACTCGGAGAGCTCCTTGGTATGTTGTCAGCCTAGGTGAAAACATGACACAGGAAAGGCGACAAAGTTAAATTGTGGTCCTATAACCTCCATGCCCATATATGAAGTACAAATTGAGCCACGCGCATAAGAACTAGATCAGGCTGCAAACATCAGACTAGAAGTACATAAAACACAAAATTTCAATTAGACCACTCAATAGTACAAATGTTCCTCCTTCCACTTCACAACCTACCCCTGCTTTCCCTGATGCCGAATGGGGGTAACTAATACAAAAACACATAAGTGAAAGTTTTGACTGTAGTCAATCTAGAATAATAGGAAAGTTAAGCAATTCAAACGTATTTTTCTCAAAATTGTAATGAGGGATTGCCATGTGAGCGCTCTAAAAGGAATTAGGGCCCATCTAAGAAATTAGAAGGATCAGGGCATATGTTTCAGGGGAGAGGTTGCCTTTAGGACAGTGTCAGTAGGAGAGTTGCCCAGAGCCCAAACATTCCACAAATGCCCACAGCTGCTATTCTCTTACCTCTTAGAAAAAAGTGGAGTAAAGCAAAGTGGATAAAGATGGAAAGAGGGAAAATAAGGAATGTGGTGGGAAACATGTCAATGTGGCTCATGAGGGCAAAATGGGGAACCTTGATTTTTTTATTGCCTGAGGAACTTGTGAGGGACCCTCAAACAGAGTTTTGTCAAGGGTCCCATTAAAAGATGACCTTGTTTAGGGGCTCTTACATAGGAGAGTATAATGGAGCAATGCCAACATGAAAAGCATGATCAACAGTGTTTTATGTTCCATTATTACATGTAATATTCTTTTCATTTGCCACTTTAGTATTTTAGCTAATACTAATGTCATGGTGAAATCACATTGCTCATGTGTTATCATCGGTTTACAGTGTTACATGGAGAACGTAACACAACCAAAATGCTCCACGTTACATTACAATACACTGAAGGCAGTGTCTGACTGATACTTTCTTACTGTTCGCAAGCGTGAGGGACCTGGGGCAACATTGCTACAACAATGGTATCAAGAGTAATGATATATGATATGGAACCTCTTTCCTCAGAATTAATATGTGCATTCAGCTTCCACTTAAAAGACCTCTGATTGTTACATTATTACTATATATACTCATTGAGTTCCATGATTGCTGGAGAGATCTATGCGAGCTGGGGATCATTCTGCTGCACTCTTGTTTTTCTTGGTAAATAAATAAAAACTAAATAAAGACCATAAATGCTCATATATATTTTTAAAGTTTTATATAGGAAAAAAAATCACATCACATTGGATTTTGAGGATGGACCAGGAATGACAGGATAATTAGACTGAAATAACAGTGAATCCCCTCACACATAAAAATAAAGTAGATAAAGCAAGTACAAAAGCTCATCTTGTGGTTGTATGGATGCATTTACAGTGGGGTTTGCCCAGTTGCATATACTGAAAATGGGAACCGACATCACACTAATGCCAAAACTGTCTTATGCTTCAAGCAATTCCACATATATATCTGTCTCTCCCTGCATTTATAGAAATAGTTGCAAAACATAACCTGTCATGTACACGGACTGATGGCGTGTATGAATGTGACAGACTGTAATGGGATGTTATAAAAGCTATGAGCGATGTAAGCCTGACTGGCAGAACCGTGTGCAACAAATTGTGGCTGTGGTCTAGGCTTGTCATAGTACATAGTATGGCTTGACAGATAAAACTGAAATGTAGACAATTTGTTTAACTTTGTATACATCCAAATGCTACTATATGTACTTGTACAAAACCAAGAATGACACTGGGATGGACAGATAGCTGTCTAGCTGACACACTTCTTCCATCATCTCCTGCAGTAAGCTATTAGCCACCATTGCCATCTCCTCTGTCCCATGTTCTTCCATGGCCCCTACTCCTTCTAGAACGATACTCTTGAACTATTTTTACTAAACAGAGAATTTGCAGTAGGGTTGTTGTTTCAGCCCCCATTTCAATATTCATTATGAAGGGCCAACACAGCAAGGAGGAGAGCGAGCTAGTCCTGCATAATTCAACGTATGAGAGTCTTTGAAGAAACCTTGCTCATTGAACAATACATTTTACATGCTCAACTAAGCTCTTCCTGCAGCAGAAGCTCAATGGTGTCGGCCCTTCATAATGTAAAGTGAGGATAAGGATCAGCAACTCAAGTCTCTTTAGTGAATAAACCCCTTTGTCTGCATCATGTGTATATCCTGCTTGTGTTGTTGGCATCAGATACAGATAGACAGACAGACAGATCAATCTGGCCACAGAGCATCAACTTAGTTGAATGCAACTTTTTGAAGGACATATTTCCCAGTCCCTTGAATCCTGCAAGATTTCAGTTGCTTGGGTGCATAAAATATATGGAAAAAAATATTTTTTTGTTGCAAAAAAAATCGGCCGAGCGCAATCTGTTTAGCAGAATAAGTCTACGTTTTACCAATAATCTACTACTTCCAGCTCTGAAGAAATTTCCATCTCAAGGAAGTGATATTAATTAAGGAGGAGGAGGGAGTTTTTGTGCATACATTGTCTATGGGCAAAAACCTCAGTGATCCATAATACACTGCAAATGCGGTGGCTATTATAAAACTGTAAAAAGTATAACATTCACATAATAGGGTTGATTACAATTTGAATAGTAACATTTCAATATGTGAATAACAGTGCGGTTTAGCACAAAAGCACTAGAAACATCCAATTAACGCAGCGGTGGAATCCACTTAATTTACTCAAATGTTCTTATATTTAATAGAAAGTAATGATACATGTTTAATACTGTGGTTTTTTTTAAACAAATCGGATGGCAATATATACAATTCTGACAACAAACTCACAAAAAACCTGTTTAATATATTCTCTTACTGCTTTACATAATCAGTAGAAGTGTCCATTATACACATAGTAGCTGATGAGCATTAAAATGATGGCGGTAAGAGGCCGCCTGGACATAAGCCGAGGAAGCACATAGTGGCATCCAGGTCTGTAATCCATCGCTGCATCAATTGCCGATCTGTGTCTGTGAGATTGTGATGTCAGATTTACAGATATATAGATATATAGATATATAGATATATAGATAGATAGATAGATAGACAGATAGATAGATACCAACAGGAGACTGATAGGGCCAATTTCAAAGGGGCCACTTTTGTGCCAAAATGCCTTGGAGGACCCTACCCTGGACTGCAGAAGCTGCAGGGAGAGCACCCTTGGTTACTCTGCCCTAAATATATTTAATGCCAGGGTGTGATTTCACTTGCTGGAGCACAGAGCCGGCCTTAGGCGTTGTGGCGCCCTGTGCGGACTACTCCTCTGGCGCCCCCCCTCACTACCCCCCCTCTCTGCCCCTTCAAACTACCCGCCCTCTCTGCCCCTTTAAACTACCCCCCCTCAAACTACCCCTCCCCTCTACCCATTCAAACTACCCCTCCCCTCTGCCCCTTCAAACTACCCCCCCCCTCTGCCCCTTCAAACTACCCCCCCTCTGCCCCTTCAAACTACCCCCCCCTCTGCCCCTTCAAACTACCCCCCCCCTGCCCCTTCAAACTACCCCCCCCCCTCTGCCCCTTCAAACTACCCCCCCCACTTACCTTGTTGCCGGAGTCCTGCGGTAAGAGCGGGAGGCATCCGTCTTCTCGCTCTGCCGGCATTTCATGTTGAGCGCCGGTATAGTCCGGCGCTCAACATGAGATGCTGGCACCGCGACGGAGTCACGGAGAGTAAGGGGCGCCGAGCGGTTGCCGAGAACTTCACGAGCAACCGCTCGGCGCCCCTGACCGGGACTTAGATTAAAGCATCGTTTTTTTTTTTTAAACTTTATTTAACATCAATGATGTTAAATAAAGTTTAAAAAAAAAACAAAAAAAAAACGATGCTTTAATCTAAGTCCCGGTCAGGCGCCCCTGCAACCATGGCGCCCTGTGCGGTCGCACAGGTCGCACACCCCTAAGGCCGGCCCTGCTGGAGCACATCATCAGAAGACAGGGTGAGGGAACTGCAAGAAAAGTTGCTCTATTACAAGCACACCAATAGGGTTGTGAGTTATGGCAATAGAATTAACGGTATTTACAGATTTTCTAGTCTTTGAATTTTAGATGTTTTTTTTTTTTATATAGGAAGGTATAAGGCTCCGTCAACTATGCTTTCCTGATACATAGCTGACAGGTCACAGTTTCACCTGTAATATTATTGTAATGATGATACGGCATTGTAACGTGTAATATTACCATCACAATGACAGTGTGCAATGTTACAGGTAAGTAAAGGGCTGACAATACAGAGCGACAGGCCAGTTATATAACCAGCGACAGTACAGTCATCAAATGACTGGAAGCTGACAGTGTTTAAATCGTACTGCTATCACAATGACTAAACAGTGATATAGCGTAACCTGGAAAGTTAACCAGCGTTACATGTAAGTAATTATTATTAGAACACCAACAGTGTCCCATGTAATATTGATAGCACTTTCCATGTAATATTAATGACACGCTTACAGTATTACATGTAAAATTAATAACAAATTTACGGTACTCAGTCTTCCATGTAATTTTAATGTCACTCTGCCAGTAAACAATCTTGTATGAACTGCTGGTGTTATATTCTGGATGCTTTATCTGGTGACTGCCTCGGGTACTTACCATTACCATTGGTAAGAAAAAAAAATGGTTTCACAAACAAATGCAGCAGGATGAGGATACAGATGGATAGATTGGTTGTTGGCTTTATCTGTATATCTATTCCTATAGAATAGATTTCTAACAGATCTTTTATTAAATATATGTATTTATAATTAATATATTTGTTTATATATATAGACACATTTAAACAAAAATAACTAGAAAAAAGCACTTAACACTGTCTATACTATATATTTACACACTCAGTATACATTCTATATTTATATTACGTATCAATGCCATCGGTTACAGATGCAAATATATCTGGCGTCTCCCACGTAACCTTTATTGTCAGTCCAGTGTTTTAGTATGCCACCACCAGCTGGATACATGCAGCCGCACAATGCAAAAGTGTAAGAGAGAACGGTCACTATGTGTAAAAGAGTAGTATAAGTGGCCAAGTGCAACCAGCTACAGGCAGCTACATGCAGGCCATTAATCAGCCTTAAAGCGCCAGGACCAATTTTCATCTCCATACCTATAAGTAAAAGAGGCAAAGGGCTAAGTGTGGAGCTTATCACTGCCTGCAAGATTCTCCTGGTTCTGTTTATTTTTATATCTTATAGTTATTGTTTTATGGTTGTACGGAATATGTATGTAATGTTTGTTGCAAAAAGTTGCATAAATAATAAGTTTAATGTTTACTTCTATTTTTCTTGGCAGGGTGACCACAGGTCCCGAGTTGCCTGTTAATTCTTCTTGATAGTCTTGGCAGTCTTCTTGATATGGCAACACTTACATGTTTCTTGTTTCACTCATTGGAAAAAATGAGAGCTACAATATAAAATAATAACGTTTTATTGGACTAACATTCCATTTTATAGACAAGCTTTCTAGAGTATCAACCTCCCTTTAAAGAAGGTTAAAACTCTTGAAAGTGTATCCTTAAAATGAAATTTTAGTCCAATAAAAAGGTATTATTGTATATTGTAGTATTATTTTTTTTTTTATTTACACTACTAGACTAACATATCTTTTCTAAGCTACATTGCTCCAGTCACATACATTGAAATTACATGCACTACCCCAAAGCCGATCATGTAATGTTTCTAAAATAATTAACCATGATATCATATGACGCAGTTAACTCAGATGACTCAAAAGGAGGAAACCTGGGGATTTCATAAAGCCATGCTATTTTTGCCGAATCCCCTATATGCTTTTGCCCTTTTCCCCATCCCCAGATAGTTGTGATATACTCACCTCAAATAAGCTCAGACATTGGCTCGGGGAATGTTGCAAACTCCTTAGACTCCCGTGTGCATGTGCGAAAAGTGCTCCCACTGATTTCAATGGGAGTCCTTCCCTGTCACTGGTTGGCAGCTTGAAGCAGCCTATCAGTGAGAAGAATTGGCAGACCATGGAGCAGGAGGGCAGTTCAAAGAGCTGTAGCAACTACAATAAGTTAGTCTTTTATTCCTTAATTTTTTTAAATAACGCATATTAAAGTATTCATAAAGCACTTTAATTATCATTCTTTTTTGCATGCAATATACTGAAATACAAAAGTTTATATGATCACAGATAAACTTTAAATGTTCCATTCACTAGATACCCAACCCATGTGACCCGCATAATTATCCCAATATCTGGTTCCAAACAGGTGATTTTTGTGTTTCAATTTCCCCTTCATATTAGTAATCATGCAATGACAAGTGGTTACACGGGAATTTACATAACTGATGTATAAATGCTCCTGTTATTATTTGTACAGATCCTGAAATTGGTAGAGATTCAGAAATAAAATAGCAAATATGTATTGGTGCAGAATAAATATTTAAATTAGCGTTAGAAGTATATTTCTAAAGCCTTTATTATGATATGAAAAGTCAAAAATCAGTGACAAATCTTACTTTTTCAATAAAACATGACAGGGGTGAAAAATGTTAAGTGATTTCCAGTTCAATGTTAGAAAACTGGTAACTCATGCTAACTGGCCTATTCCATTTTTGTTATTCCATATTTAAAAGTTTGTACTTGGATAATTTTTCATACATGCAATGTTGCCAAAAGTGCCGCTATTGGTGTTTTTTAAGAGACAGGTTTTTTTTGCACAAAGTTCTGAAACATTGTTTCTATTCATAAAAGTTTCAACTGCAAAATCAGTAACATTGCTATGTTAGGATACCACTTAAGTCCACTAACATCAAATTGTAGCCTTGAAATTCAATTACAGCACAAAGTTACTTTCGTTCTTTTAGTTTCTATTACCTTTCAAAATAATTTTATTGTTTCGAGGCTCCAGATTGTTTACAACATACAGAAAACATATAAGACGACCATGTGGGGCAATCCTTATTGTTCTCGATCTGGGATTATCCAGTAGCCAGTCCACCGCAATGAAGTAATTTCAGTGGGGACTTTCTAAGAGCATTATGTTCAGCAGTATTACCTTAGCAGCATTTTTTACGCATATTTTTTCACTCACATTGGATTTATATAAAAGTGGGTCTGTCACCTTCCCAAACCAAACATTTTAAAATGATTTAGAGATAACCCAACTAATAAATATATGAATTTATATCAAAAGAAACACACATTATCTGTAATGCAGTGCCATGAACTGATTGATTATTCCTTTTAATTTTTACTAGGTAAAAACTGGTCAGTTCAGGCAGCATTAGGAGAAGGGGATTGCATTCCAGAAAGAAAAGTGATAACCGCGCAGATTTGAATTCACATGCTACTGACACTTGTATCCAATAATTCTTAAAACTGATTATGCTTTATGCTAACAAATGCAATAGCGTAAAAAAAAAAAAAGCTGTGTACGGTGTTGGTCCATTAATTAGAATTTTCACATTCTAATTTGCATTAATTGAATATAATCTGGCATCAAGCTATTCATGATATGTCATTGAGATGAAGGTTGCATCTACATTACCAGCAATTATATATCACTTTATTATTGCCATGCCTTTGCCACGGAGAATGTATACCGCAACCTCACACGATAAGGGAGAACTACAGCCTAATAGCCGTCCATTGAGGAAAACAAGTTGGGGATGGAGAGGGGGGAGATTGATTAAGAGAAGAAATGATAAAAAGGATAAGTGGAGAGAGCGTAGAATAAAGCCTAATAAAAAGAGATCAGCCACTTACAGTGATAATGTTATAGTTTGGTTTTCAAAATAAAAAGAACCACTTACGCTGCAAATGTAAAAGGTGGTGCTCTCCTAAAAAGAATAATTTCACTCTCTAAAATTAAGATTCATTATTGTCGTAGCAGATCTGCCATTTTATCCTTTCCTCTTTCCTTAATGGCATTAGGACATATTATGTTCTATACAAAATGGTATAGATGACCCTTAGGGCAAAGTAATACTTCCTGTTGTTTTTGCATCAGTGAGGAAATTTCCCTGCTGGTACACAGGAGTTCGGACTGTCATTAGACAGCCTGGGGTCACCCCTATCAGCAGGAGCCAGTTATCGACTGATCCAGTTTAATGGCACTCAGTGTGAGTGGCGGTTACACCAAAATAACAGAGAATGCCCAAAGTTCCATTCAGGCATTCTCTGTCCGCAGTGTAAGAACTTGGTCAAGCCCAATCCCCACCCCCGTCAGACCCATAATGTTATCATGACATTATAAGGAGTACCCTCTGATTCAAAGTAAAAAAGTAAAAAAAATGTACATTTGGTTATTTAGAATTATTCTGTAGATTCCTAAAAAATGCAACTCATCATCTGTCGAAAGTCTGTATGACTGAATTGCCACCTAAGTTGTAGAAGAAAGGTAAAATTGCAAAGATGTGTTTTCTCTCTCTTATTTTTTTAACCTATTGATCAAATGAAATGATGGATTATGCAAACAAAAAATGGTATCAAAAGAAAGGTCTTTTCTGAAAAAAAAATTGCGTGGGGACACTAAATATTAAAAAGGGGAATCGTGATTAAACATATAGTAAAAATGTCCAAAAAAAAAGCTTCAGTCACTAGGGTTGGAGAACACCTGGTCGTGAAGGGGTTAAAAATGTAATCAAACTTTAATCTCACAAAAACTTCCAAAACACTATCAGTGTCACACGACAATTAAGTGATCCGAAAAAATGTATGAATGCAGTAAAATGTTACTTGATTAACACATTTTCTAGAAAGGGTTTTGGTATTAACCAGTTCTAGGAATAATGTTTCTAGTGCCAGATTTAGTTAGAAAAGCGCTACATTCAGTCAGTGGAACTGCTGCTCTAAAAATATTGTTCAAAATAATAAATATGACAGTGGATTTTTTTAAGTTTTAAAAAATTATTATTAGGCACTTATTACATATCAGTGTTGGTAAAGAGGGTTATACGGTAAAAAGATTATTATATAAAAAATGTATCTGTATCTTCAAAATATTACAGACCACTAAGGACTAATAAACTACTAGGGTTAGGACCATTTCAACTCGGCACTGTTCTCTATAAGGTGAAACCAAAGCCATCCTTAACAGAATAAAAAGTATCTAACTGGTTAGATAAATCGCCCGCCATACACATATTTGCCTCAAAAGCACTGAGCTAATGTTATCCTGTGCTATCGTTCCATTCTAAATTGATTAATGGAAGTTGTGTTTTAATGCTCCAGTGGAGCGGGAAATTCTCCACATATAAGATTATTTGATAACTTTTATTTTTCCCGTATATATTTTTTTTATCTTCAACAATCTAGCAAAAACAGATAGCTATATGAACAGACAGGGTTAACAGGTTTAAGATCATTATGTCTTATGTTAAACCTGTTAACCCTGTCTTCACATAGCTAAAGACCCTGGAAGGCTTTTACAGAAACCAGCATAAAACGTATTTTTATAAATATATATCAGCAGTTAAGTTAGGTATGTATACAAAGACGCTCTAAATTTAATTCTTAAATGCTACCCCATTTGGAACCTTCCCGCAAGACAAAGGTCGCTTCAATTCAAAGTTATCTTGAAAGTATCGACCATTATTTGAGGTTTACTGGAAAAAAAGAGCATCATCTGAGCATAGGAATACACAACATAATACATGGATCCCATAATGAGGGAAACAAAGATGGGAATTAACCTACTTTGACCTGCAAAATATCGTAGCAGTAAATATCTCCATGCTAGATTAGTAAACAAAAGCAGTGACTTTCATTTTACAGTTTAAGCAATATTCAAAATGGTCAAACTCAATTATAATTTCCCTGTGTTAATAGGTACCAAACTTCAATATGATTTAATATGCAGCATCTTCTGTAAACGTACATTAAACTAAGAGACATTTTTTGCAAAAAATATTTTGATTTGTACCACGTATGATCCACAAGATATTTTATTAAGTATGCTCGCAGCTACCTTGTGCTTTTGGCAGAATATGTAATTATGGTAATTTTCCCTTAAAAGTAAAAAATAAAGCTGTTTGATATAAGTAGAGTTGAGATATTGTGTTTTTTGGATTTGGATATTTACTAGCATGCCTGCAACTACTGGTGGATCAGTGGCCCCGATTTATAATTTCCTAATTTCATAGAAAGTTTTATAAGTGGCTATATCTGCTAAGCAAAATAACAAATTTAATCCCCATCCAAAGTGTGTCCCTTTTTCAAATTAGGCCGAGCTTCTTTCGTTAATTTTTGATGGAGAAAACTTTTTTCTGCGCAGTTCACTTGGGGCAGTTCATTGTTTATTGTTTTGTTATGTACAACTTTATTTAAAAAGCAAAAAGAGACATTCCATACATTCTTTTGGAGCCAGCAGGATGCCGCTTGGCGCTCTTCCCAGACCCATGCTGAAAGAAATGTATCAAATTCATAGAGGGGGAACATTGCTTTGTTAAGAAATTTCTTAAAGTGTGCACTGAAATATCTAACTATGGAGAAATCGGGGCCTGTTGCTATAGTAACAATACCACAGTTTGCCAAGAAAAGACTAACGTGTGCTATACAGCGCTATGGAATGTTCTCTCGTTTTAGAAATGTTAGCATGTGATCACTCCTCTCTCTCACACACACACACACACACACACACACAAAAACAACTTTTAAATGACCTTGTAAACAACAAAGTGGTCAAAACTAAGATTGACAACAACTATAACTAACTGCTGCATGATCATAAATGGGAGAATAGGGTAACACATGTAGCATGATGAAAGAATCCCTATACACTTTATATATCCGTATAGTATACAAAGAATGCTACCTCCACAAAGTACTGTGTCTTTGTAAGAAATATTTATTAAGTAGCGGTTTTTTTTTCTTCCCTGCGGTGGTTTTGCACATAGTTTTTAGTGAAATCTAAAACAGGCTTCATTTAGTCCGTTCTGTGGGATATGCAGTCTTTTTTGTGGCACACCATTACACTTTTTTTTTTCCAAGTGGTGCTTAAATGTACCTTATTGCCTTTATTTCCACGGTTCCAGCAGAAAATACGAAGTCTAATTTCCTGCTATATCCTAAAGCTACTGGGTTGATTGAATTGGAAAACAGCGGAATAGGTGGTTAGTAAACAGATAATGAGTTTTGAATATAATGTTAACTCCAGGTGTTTTGAAATGCAAAAAGGTCTCTGTGACGTAGTTCCAGATCCTCTAAAACTATCATAATGTTGTGTGCGATCATATGAATTTAATGAGAATGATACCAGTGACCTATACACTTGCGTTGTGAGTTTGGTTGTGTTAATGCAGTCACACCTCCCACCAGAATCAGTGATCAGGGACACAAAGTGGATAGACTTATTTGTTCCAAGTGATTAACTATGTATGTGTGCCCAGGAACACTTACTTGAGACAAAATGTAAATAACTAAAAGCAAGGGTAGCCCACAGAGATGCCACTCATAATCAATGGGGGAAAAGGTGCTGTTCCATGTAGACAAAACAGTTTCCAGTTGATGTGGAGCTATACAACTCCCATTATGCTCACCTAGCCTTACACAGACCTTTAAATACTAGTTGATCGTCATGGGGGTTGCAGTTCTGAAACAGCAGCCACTCTAACTGTTGGCTGCCCTTGCTTTTTTTTTGGATTATACTTTATTGATTGATTGATTGATCTAGGAGAAACTAGAGTCAAATTTAGATTATATTGGCTACTGTAAAAAAAAAAGGAAGTGGGATTTTTTTCCCCAGACCTATCCCCTACATCTTTCAGATCCCTTATTATTACTGTTATTTTGTCTCTTCGGGTTCTTCAGAAAATAAACATGTTTAATTGGTAGTGTGGTCTAGTTTTAAATTTCATTTTTAGAAGGTAGCCACCTAATTAATTCATATAAGTTTTACCCCCTAGATGCAAACAACCAAAATAATTATACTAAATAATACAATATCAAATGTTATGTTTAGAAATAGGTAGCATGTTTGCCGTTATTATGGTTACTTAATTTGTTAATTTGCCTATTGTTCCTGAACCCTAAAATATATATATATATAAACATCCAGGTGCTTCATTAATAAAGTCCAGAAAGTCCCTGTGGATTAACCCCTTCATGACCAAGGATGTAAGGGATATATCGCAAAAAAAACTGGTCCTAGAGGACCAAGGACATATCCCTTACGTCATCGACATTTTGCACGTGCAAAGCTAAATCCCAGCTAAATCCCTAAATGCCGGTGAACGAGACATCAGGCTGTCAAATGAAAACACGGTCTCCCCAAAATGTGTTGCCCCGAGTTGTCATATTGAATGTAACAGCGCTGATGTTGCCGGGATAGCCTCATGATGTGGCAGGGATTTGCGGGGTCTCTAAAAGACCCCGACCGGGTCTCCTGCCACAGTAACTCACAGACTGATCACAAAATGCGCGATCAGTCAGTGTACCTGCTTGAACCGGACTGCACACAGCAATCAGAGGGGGGGGGGGATTCTCTCAAATGTAGCAAAAAAATCACGAAGTGCTCAGCAATGTACATAAATTAGTGTAGTTTTATTTCCACACGAGTGGCAACATTTCAAACCAAATAGGGTTTTTCCTCAAACCTGGAGTTTGAAAGGTTTGTAATATTTGTAATCCTGGGCATATAGGGTGGCTTCTAGTTCAGAGCAAGTTAATGAATATATTTTGGGTATTTCTACCCCATTGGCTCTAGCTCTGTGTAACTTATATATGTGTAAAACACATACCGGTATACAATTTTTTTATTTAATTTTAATTATACAAAATAATGTCTTACATTTTTGGAATATTATTTAAAAAGAAAACCCTACTTGTACTAAAAAACGATATCTAATTTGTGTGGGCACCAACTGAGAAAGAGGGACATTACAGTTGAACAGTGACATAGTACACATATGAAAATTGCTGCTGTCCTGTAGTGTAAAGAAAACATTGATGATTAAGGGGTTAAAAGGCAGTGCAGTCCCACGGATTTGGACATAGTGACGGGCTAAAGAATATATGGCCATACAGTGTAACGAAATCCCTAATGTTTATGCTTCAGATTGGTGCTTTTAAATAGTACTTGTTGGGTGTGATTTCTTGCTTAACAAATATTTTCCAATTTTAATGACTTGGTTGTGTAGAACTGTGGCCACAAGAAATTATTTTTCGCTCTGTGAGTCATGTTAGGCAGATAAATAATCCTTCATGGAGCATTGTTTCTTAGTGGGATACACTGGTAAAAATCAATATCACACTAGCGATACAAAGGATTACATGTAATATTATATTACTGACAGCAGGCCCTGTAACATGTAATAATAATGTCAAAGTGACATGTAATTATAGCATGCCTACATTCCACATTGTAACACAATATCGCTTGCACATAGGCAATGCACACTATAAATACTACGATGAATTTTAACTCACATGCTAACATACATTTTTACTATAATATATCAAGACCATGCTGGAAGGAAACAATGCTTGGGGACTTCAAAATCAAAAAAAAATTAAAACTTTGAAATATTCAATACTTCTTGTCAGAGTTTACAAGATTCACTAGGAACACTAATACCCCCTTATGTATTTAATTTGCCCTTAATGCTTATGAACGAAAACCTGTTTTTGTCAGATACAGGACGGGAATAAGAAAAATGGTGCAAAATGCTGTCCATACATGAACAACACAAATTTAACGAAAGCTGCAATATTTTTTTCAGAGTAGAATCAGCTGATGTCTCTTGATACACAGAGCTTAAGGTAACATTGTTAGGTCTACAGAATCTCAGGGCCAAAAGGTCTATCTTAAGACGACAACCACTTCCAGACCGTTTTTTTTCATTATTCCAGAAGTGAGCGATGGGTAATATATTGTATATCTTTCCAGTTGTTGTGTGTAAAAACTACTACCAGCCTTAACCAGCTCCCTGGAACTCAGACAACTGTTGGATATATAATAGCAATATTCAGTTATACAGGAAGGTATATTTATATTACAAGCGGATTCAACGGCAGCCGTTTCCCCTATTACTACCTTTCTGGCTTAACGTAGCTCAAGGACTGTGAAGTATCCGCAGATCCAGATACCTTAATCTTACCCATCGTCATGATTGTTTGTCTAATTCTCACATATTTTAAGGATATATATGCTATCCATAATTAAATTGGCATTTTTAGATTCACCATGATGGTGATCGCAATGCTCGTATTATCTTGTATCACAGTTTTCACCAAGGAAAAGAATAGACTGTTTTTTTGTTTTTTGTTTTTATCTCGGTGATGCTATTTCCACTAAAAGTTTTATTCTACTTAACTCGCATAATAAAATCTGGTGTCAGCTTGTGCATTTCAGCTTACACTGCATATCTTTTTGATGGTGTCAACATACGTTGAGATACTCATATCAATGTTGAGCTGGCTTGACAACAATCCACAATGCTTTTAATTAAGATCCACCTCTGACACTAATCTCTGGGGATAGTGGTCGTAATTAAAATCAAAATTAATCGATATCTTAACTGCGTTTGGGACCAATTTTCACGATTTGTTTAAAGTTAGCTGGAGCGCCAGATGTTTGGTGTATATCACACATACAGCAGTAAAACTCACAGTAATGTATGCGCTGGAATGCACATACATATAAAGTAGTTTGGATAAATAAAATATTCTGGTCTTCTACAGAACTGAGTAATAGAAATATCAATAGCAGATGAAGTGACCCCCACCTCCGCCACAGAAGAAAATAAATCTACGCAAACCACAAACAAATGTTCCTGTTTAGCCATTTAGGATATATGGAGGTATTATCAAGAGATCATTCTTGAAGTGTTACCCAAGGGGTTTTAGGTGGGCGTCTCGACAAACACATCATGCACATGAATGACTCATTGAGTCGGATCACGCTGATGACATTATATGGGGTAGGGCCCCAATTTAGACCCAGTTTAATTTTAATTCACACATTTGTTGGCATATCTGCAAACGCAATGTATATGTTGTCCTTTTTTGTTCTTTACACAATGCTTGGGTGACAATTAACATAATAATTCTATGACACAAAGAAAACCCGCACTGATAATTTGTTTTTCCTTATAGGGGTACTACAGAAGCAAATAAAAATTTAGAGGGGTAAAACTTGTTAACAGTTTGGAAGATTGTAGGATGTTCTAGATGTTTCCTCTGTTTCGTTGGCATTTTGACTCACAAAACTAATCATACCATCCAGGCTAACAGGATTGACAAGCAAACTGCAGAACTTGTCTCTATGGCTACTAAATTCTAAAAGGCATTCTATTAGTTAGAAATCATAGGTTATATGTATGTCATGAAAGATACATGTTTGTATTGTCGGAGTACTTCTATACCTTGGGGTTCCAAATTGTATAAGTATCCTGATCGACCAGTGAGAAATCACACACATTTTTGTATAATAAGATTCCTGTTGATTATGACGCATTATGGATATATTTATATAATTATACCGGAAATAACGCCCTATCCTAAACCAATCATAATACATAAAATAGCTCTATGCCCTTATTAGTAAACATATTCATACAACTAATAGCGAAGAAGGTCAGGCTGATGTATCCAGACAAACCTTGTGCTTAGTATCCAAACAAACTGGTGTTCAGGAGAACAGAATATGGGACATAGGTCATCCTGTATTCTTCCACAATAAAATGATTGTTACAGGCATCTCAATAAATATGCACTTATAATGAACATAGCAAGTCCCCTTTTTTATCTTTTTTTCATGAACAAGAAGAGAAGCTGCAATTAACATGTTCATAGAGCTGTTCCGTTTATACCATACTCCCCAGATGCACACTTATGAACTACATTTATACCAAAAATTACAAATTGCATGTAAGACCATTGCCCCTTAAATCACAGCTACAACAGACAGAGATTTCTGATGAGGTTCTATGTGGTGATAATAAACAGAAACATATTGGCGGATCTCCCCAGGATTCTGATCTACAATACATAATAGATGAGTTTACTGCTTCGACACTAAGCTGTTAATAGCAGGGGCCAAAAACAATGTTATATGGCCAGATCTCGTATAAAGAAAAAAATGCCAAAACTTGCTTTCGATACTGGTGTAAATTTATAAGTCAACTACACCTTGCATCTCAACTGAAGGGTTAGATCTACAGAAGAGCTGAATGCACACGATTAAGATACAGTAATATGTGGAAATTGATAAAGCAAATGAGTCAAACAGAAGACACAAGGGAGATTTCCACAGGCTACGTTGTTATAAGTTTATTTTAAATTTTCTTACTTTTCTTCTCTTACAAGTTTTCAAATCCATAAATGGGTGCTGCTTATGCTTTATAATAGAGTCTACATCAAACAGGGTCACAGAGGGATATAGAGTGAGCAGATGGCAAAAGCAAAGACACATCAACGACCAGGTAGCCCTTTTAGGCTGCCATTTTATCCCTTCTGATGGATTATCCCTCGAGAGACCAGTCCACGCCCACAAACCCATTTCGTGTGATAAATTCTATATTGCAGAGCAATGAAACACATATTTTGCAGTCTGTACAATTGATGTGTTAATTATTTTGTGGTAAATTGGTCATTCATATATTAAAATAAAGTACCTCATTGTCACCAGAGAATGTAAAGTTTCTCACATGATGAATAGCGCTGCAGTGAAATAGGCTTGGTTATTTCCCACACACACAGATTGCCAGATAATAAGAAGACCTCTTTTGGCTGAAGACTACAATGGTGTTGAAGGTTCTGAGTGCTCTCTATTTTCCTGTTTGCAGACCAGTTCCGAAAAAAAATAGTCAATATAATAAGATAATTCTACAAAAAATTCTAGTAGAAAAATTCTACTGTTGTCACCAAAGCCCCTCAAACTTATAACATTTAACTATAATATAGTTTGTGTAAATTTGTTGCTTTCGGTTGTACTAAACACTGTTTAATTACTACCTTCCCACAAAAAGGTTACGTCCATTCTCCCTGTACAGAGGACTCAGCCACCACAGCAAACTCTTTCATCCGTCCTGTGGAACCCCAGTCATCTTCCAATCATTCCTTCTTATATATCACTTGAGATCCAGCTGAGCTGGAGGCCTCATTAACTGATAATTAGCAATCACGAACAAGTCCCTTAAACAGTGCAGTGCTAAAGGACATTCTAAACACTTAACAACAAGTAATAATCAACTAAAAACGAAATAGGCTACAGGCTTTTTGTAAGAGAAGACATAGGTCAAAGCATGCAACAAGTAAAAGAAGATTTATTCTTAACCCACCATCATTGGTCTCCTCTGACACCATCATGTAAGTGGGAACTTCACTGTCTCTCAAATATTAGCAAATAAAATACTTCACAGGCAGGGAATGTGGGATTGTATAGGGGTCAAGCACATTTTATTCATCAACAAGCTGAAGAGGCCTGAGAAAGGTTTGCTTCGTAACAGGACAATAACGTGCTGCGGTAATTAAGGTATGTCATTTTGTATCCAAAACTTCAGACACAAAATAGGAAGAGGGTTTTTTTTTTTTATTAAATTGGAATAAATATTTTGTACTTACTTTTTTGTCAGATGTGACTAAAAAATATAAAATAATGTTTGGAAGGTCTAAAGAATGCCTCTTCTCTTTACAGCAACAAAATATATTTCAAATATTTATTAAGATTCATGTGCAGACAAGCACAGGGAGGTGAGATAATGACAATGATCGGTTTTCTAGCAATTACTAAATGTAACATTGGTTTTAATTCAAATGTCCTGAAAGCCTATAGTAGGCATGTGTAAGTAGAGCAGAAACTGGCATCTTAACAATATAATAATACACACTACTTTGGATTTTTTGTTTGATATTACCCCTACATTGATGCCTATAAGAGGTGCTAGTGATACAAACCAGTGCGAAGAAGCTGTGAAGATATATCTTAAATGGTAAATAAACTCATTCTCAAAATAGGAACTTTATTTTTTTTTAAACTATTTTTATCTATATATTTAACTATCTCTTGCCAAGGCTTTAGGGTTCAATTGAAGACGAGTTGCAATTCAAAAACATTTGAAGGGCCATCCTACTGCATTGTGGGAAATATCACATTTTTATATGATTTCACAGATTTCACCGTCGAGTACGATACAGTTTTTTTTCTTTTATAACTAACGTTTTCTAACTAATTTCATCGCGTAAACTTTTTCTGTATTTTGTATTTTGTAATTTTTAGATTCCAAATAATCTTTCCATTGAAGGGAAATAAATAGTTCCAGCCACCACCTTTCCTAACCAATTCCTCAAAACATGTTTGTGAGTTGCCCATAAAATATTCTAAAAAAAAAACAAAAAAAAAAAACGTTTTTTAACAGCACAAATAAGTTTTGCCTTAATTTGTGGACAAGCCAAAACATTTGCTATATAACAATTTATAACCAGAGTAATCACATATTTATGGCCCAAATGAATGACTTTCCAGACCAGAAATGCATTATCTTTGTAAAATCGCTAATTTGTAAAATGGTTTTTATTCCCCTATTATTTTTTTTTAAATCATGTTTTTTTACGTGATTTCTGGAAGTCTATTCCACCTTTATAAAGTGACATCATTTTTCAAAACCGTGCAGACCACTGCAGACCAAAGCAAACATTAGCACAAGACATCTCAGCCATGCCAAAGTGTGTATGTCTAGATACTGTGAAGAAGACCTTTTATTTGGCTTGACCTTCTCAGGGTTTTGTGTCACAGTAAATTTTGTTACATTTGTTGTTTTTTTTTTAACGGGAAAAATTAAACTAATAAAAGCAGTTCTCCTATCAAATGTATTTGCATTCAAGACAAAGGTCTGTTTAGAATACTGAAAATCTATATAATAATGAATATGAATTATTTTCGCTTTTTATATTACTTTCTATCTTAGAGCACGTTTCACTTTTCTCATTTTTATATTTCGAGAGAGCCATTTACCTCCATTTATAGGACTCATAGGACAAGCAGTGATCTATTTTATTAATGATGTTTTGGTCCCTTGGGTCTACCGTGATAAAGGATCGCAGAGGAACAACATGTCTGTAAATGAAAGACATCACTCAGATACCTTTACGTTCCAGAACTGTTGTATATTGTAAAATCTCTAGTATTATACAACCTAAATTAAATGTGGTTTTTAAATTTCCTGTTTGTCTGTATTATTTTAGCTAGTTAAAGGAGAAGGAATTATAAAATATAGGATGTTTCATCGAAAACATGTTTTGTCTGTTTTTTTACTACATTCACTAATACTGGTGTTTTTTTTAAGGCTACTATTTAAAAAATGGTTGGTGGGTTGGTTGGTATTTAAAAAAAGCCATTGAGCTAACTTTAATGTTTTTGTATAATTTATCTTTAGACTTAAGAGGGTTCCAGGGAACAACTCTGGGGACAAACAGAACCCAGGGACAGAAGTCTGTTCCAAGAAAATGCGAACACCTATCTAGTATTATATGCATTTGCTCCGATGAATAATAATAATAAAACAATTTTTGCAACAGATTTTCCCTAAAAATTTACCTGATTCTTATAAGGCAAAATTATGGTTTCCAATAACAGATGCTGCACCAAACTCCTGCACATATATGACGAAGATCCCAAAATTAAAATGTTGGTGAATGCTTTGTGATCTGGGCTAAAGCAGGGAAATTAAAGAATTTTTAATTTTAAAGGCATTTCATTCTGCATTTCTTAGTTTGTAATTAAGTACGAATCAGCCAATGGGTGTAATGATGATATGTATGGAAAAGTAGATTCTTGCACGTTTTACTCTTTTGTAAGAAAATGTCCCTCAGGTGTGATGTGAATGATTTTTCCACCGAGAATAACATGACAGACAACTTCCTACACCGAAGCTGAGAGCAAACAACATTGGCTGCAGATCAAAGGAATGTGTGTACATTGCTACAAAGAGGCTATCATGTCTACCAAGGAAAATACAGAAGAAATTAAAAGGAATAGCAAGGCTGGGGGTACAAGCTCCTATTGTAAATGGTTGTCAGGTACAGCATGGGTTCCCAAGTCATGCTACACTTACAGCAGGGGACTATGTTAAAGTTGGTGGTGGGCACAGGGAACGTGCTGGTGCTTTCTAAGTAAATGGCAATAAAAATCTACTAACATGTTTCCACGCTTGGTCCATACCATACGCCCCGTCAGTGTAAGATGGCAGATGGCTATGGCTAGCAACATTTATTTAGCAATGTGCTTGCGAGACGTTTGGTGGTATATGGATTGCTATTGGGTCATTTAGGAAAGAAAGGGAGTCAGATACACCAAGATACACTCTGCTCTGCAGAGCCCCCACATATTACATATGAACTGCTGCTACTACAGAAGAAGATTATCACTTCTAAGGAGATCCAGATTATCGACACGCACACAAACATTTATACATATACCTAAGGTTGCTACTATCCAAAATGAAAGATTCCAAGATTATCTGTTTTATGTTTTCATAAGACTATTAATTACGAATAAATGACAGAGGAACACAGAACTTAGTGGTACCATTCAACCCATCTTGGCTGAATGTCTTTTAATGGTTTGACCATGAGTTTTTGCCCTTACTCTCTTTTGTACGTCCTGTGTTCTTGCCGTAACTAGTAGGTCCTTGCAAGACAAAAAAAAGTAAGTGAAGGTTCTTAAGACAACCTGGTCCTCAAAACACAGAGATTAAGTATCTATCCAATACCTCCACTTTTCCCAGACTAAAAACTCAAATTAATAAACCCACAACCACAGTTGAAGATATGGGGTATATTAGAAAATTGTGTTTCAGAACAAAAAGCCTCATGAGTTACAGATTCACAGTAAAAGCAATTTTCCCTGGCAATAATCAGTTTTTAAAGATGTCAGATCTTTAAAGCAGCTTTATTATTGTTATTATCTTTCATTTATATAGCGCCGATAAGTTACGTTGCTCTTCTTACAATACATACTGTACATTCAAAGAGTATGACAAATCTAAAATTAACAGATAAATTAACGATAAATTAGGCAAAGAGAGCTCTGCTTGCAAGCTTTCAATGTAGAGGGAATAGGGGGTAGGAAAACATGAGTATAAGGTATAGTAAAAGAGGAAAAGATACTGCCATAGACGGATATGGGTGTATTAGTGGCAGATAAGATGATAATAGGAGTAAATATTGAAGCGCACACTATACCTCTTATAATTTTGAGGATGGCTCATGATGAGAAAGCGGTCTCTAATAAGTGTACTTATGGATACTGTATAAATGTTCCACTCTTGATAAAAGGCTGCTTTTATTAATTCAGGGTACTATGCATGACACAGAACACAATGAAAGGTACAATGCTGACCAGCCTTACACCCAATCAATGCACATCCAGAACAATACGTACGTGGCATGAAATGGGGAAATACAAGTAGAAACACCCATCCCCTTGTTTATCTATTGTTTTTTGGGGAGCACCGTACAAAAAAATGGTAAATTAACATTTTTGCAAAGTCTAAGCCTATAATCATCACCATATATACACACACATGGGGAAGAAAAATACCTACCTACCCGTGAGGAATACCACAAAACTCATCCCTTCCCAGGGACTACATTTTCTAGGTAGTAAGACAAATGTATCTGTACCAAAAATGTAATCCTTGTTTACTCTATTAACCTTAATTACAAAGGAAAACTTGTATATTTAGACTTTATAAGACACTTCTTGACCTTAGTGTGTATTCTCGGCGAGTAGTCATGGCATTATTGGGCATTCAAGTTTAAGCAATAAACCCTATATCTTTAGATGTCAGAAGCTAAAACAGAACATAAATTAACACATGTAAGTTAAGGTATTTTTCAGTAAATACCATAATATATTTGAATAATGAATACACCGCGTAGAAGAAAAAATATACTGCAATGTTTTTATAAAATATATAACCAGTTAAATATCTTATTAGCAGCGGCTGACCCTAATAATCTAATTTATTTAATGCATGAAACATGTATTAATAACATATATATATATATATATATATATATATATATATATATATATACACACACACACTGTCAGGCAGTCACATTTAATTACAACAAGTAATTTAAATAATATAAAATTATTATGAATATATTAACATGCACAAAATATTTTTAAAGAATTGTGATTTATTTGGTTACTCTGACAATATGCTCTTTGGAGGAAGGAACTTTGTGGACTTTGTTGCCAGTGCGTTCTCAGTCCGGTGGGTGAATCATGTCCTTAATTGCGTACGCTGCATGCACTTGTGAACTGTGATCTGTGATCCGGAAACTGTACAGAAGCCAAGGGTTCTTGTTGCAGAAGACACTAACTTGTGTGTATTTATAATGCATTTCTTTCCAACCTACAGTCCTATGTGCCCACTTCCCCAATACCAAGCAAAATAAATAAATAAATAAATAGGATTCACTGCATTATACTTAATAGGAGGATTTATAAAATTCATTTTGGTGAAAATACTAAAAAAAATATATATTTTCCCAAAGATTTTCAGAAAAGCATTTGATGCTCTGGGTCCACTCAAAATAGATTTACTTGTGCCAGCATGGCCTAATTTTAGTGCAAAATTGAATTATAATACACGATAAAACAATGCTAAAAAACAATTGAATGCCTACTATGAATAATTATGGTGCAGTTCTCCCTAACTGTATTTTGGGTGAATATAAGACTTTTTTAATGTCTGTGTTCCTTGCGCCTTATATTCCAAATGCAATAGACGGCGATTTACTTCTACATTGCTTTCTGCTAAAAGTTTATTGCAGCATATTCTGAAAAATATTATGAACTCCAATGGGGCCAATTTTATTTCTGGCACAAAACAGATACTAAATCAAAGTATACAAATTAGACAAAATTACTAAAAACAATAATCTATTTTGTTTTGTATTTGCTCTGCTTGCACCAGGGTGCAAATGTTTGAAAAGTTATATCTTCAAAAAGAGTGATTTAGCCGGCAAAGCGAAACGGGTAATCTACTGAAACGCAAATAACAAAACTGCAAAATTCACCTGGCTGTTTTTAAGTTACTATTGGAGACTTTTTATTTGACGGCATCCATTATTTTTTATTTTCGTCGTGCTAAATGCTCCATGGGGCTTATTTTCATTAATTGCCACAGTTACCAATTAATACATGTTACAAAGGATTTACAAGTTTACCTGTGAAGATTGCTATCATGAAATATGGTAGAAAAATAATAATTAAAAAAAAAGGGAGCAGGATGAAAGGTTTCTTTTTTTTTTTATTTATTGGATTTTTTTCCCCCTGAAAACCTGTCCTGAACACAAGTAAGTAAGCAGCGCTGTTTTTACTGATCGCTATCAGTGTGTTAAATTATGTGAGGTGCTTAATCCTCTCAGACTGTTCTCTTTTCATTTAATAACTCAAGCACTTGGAAAGCAGCCGGCAGGATCTAGAAGTGCGGAGCAAAAAAAAAAAAAAAAGGCTTCGATCCATGCCAGAGCCGGACCTGGGATTCTTTAAGAATTCTAACATATGTTGAGCATTTAACTGAACAAAAGAAATATCCCAGGCCTGCAACACAGACGGGAGGCAGAAACCCAAAACTGGGACAAGGAATAAGAAAAAAAAAAAAAAAAAATGTGAAGTAATGTATCTAATAAAATCCATATGTGAAGTAATCAGCACAGAAAAGGAACTGCTTGCAGACAAAGAACCATGTACCACAGTCTGAGCTATACTGAGACAAAAATAGTCTCAGTCATTAAACTAGAGAAGTAGTGTGGTGATCATAGTTAAATGTAACTTTTTAGTTGCAGTAACTCCTATATTTTATTACAAACTTTAGAGAGTTGAATCTTTTACTGGTTTCTTAGCATTGCCAAAAGGAAAGTACATTAGATTTTAATTGAAGACTTTTTCTCTCTATATTTTTTCTTTCTTTGTTGATTTGTTGGGGAAATTATATTGTAATTCAAATACAACATGAATATGCATGTTTGGGGGATCCACGGTATTATAGCATCCAATAGTCCTTCTAATAACATATTTACTATGTTTTGGAATGTGCGTGAGTATGGATGCACATTATGGACATAATTAGTTGAGTATTGAGTATTACGTGATTCATGTATCTATTATTCACAATAGATATATATCTATTGGCTATCTATATATCTAAACATATGCTTTGGCTCCAACTTTATCGTCTGAGTTTATGGTTGGGGAAAACTATGGCTACATTCACTATAGATAGTGATACGCACCTCTGGACAAAGTGTCAAGCACCATAAATGTAAATGTTGGTGTATATTAAATAACATTATCTGTTAAATACATAATAGAAACTCTACTTAAAGTTAACAGACTGCTGTGATTCGTATTTTGTCAAGATCCGTATATTTTGAAGAAACCCATCAAATTGTGGTTTTTGTTATAAATTTACACACGAATAAATCTATAACTGCCACATTACTTTGACCATGCAATGCAGACAAATTGTCTGTATAATCTTGTTTAAAAATGTCATGGGTTTCTACATTTATTCGTGGCAATGAGTACACAAAGTAAAAAAGAAAAATACTGATGTGAAATATGCATGAAGGGCATGCATGAAGTTGGGTATACATTTCAGCGCAAGAATATAGATCAATAGTAATGTTATGATGCACATATTATAATCATCTTGACTGGCCTCAGTTTTGATCGCACTTTTAAGAATGTATGAGAATAATGAACATTTATGTCCAGAAAGCAACACCATCACTAAAGGATCCATTCATCTACTCAAACGTATGAGAGCACATATCAAATGAAGACACAAAATGGTTCACTTACCTGGATCTATGCTAGAGGAGGAACTAGTGTGATACAATCCATATGGAATCCCCGCACATACCACATATTACGCAACACGCACATATGATTCATGACAATATGTTCCACACAATCCGAACACCAGTTCTAACAATTCCTAGCACACAACAAGCACACTAATTATGTCAATGCATAAGAAGCGAATGGATTGTGTGTGCTAGTTCTTGCGCAACACACATATGCATTGTGCCAACATGCGCTACACAATGCCAACCTATGCCATGCAGTGCACATTAAGTCAGCACTCAAAATAGGCAACATTAAACAATTTGATTAAAAGCAGACCATGAAGCCACATGAAAGAGTTTACAAACATCATATATTATATAAAGAGTGCCGTGGAACAGAAAAATTTGGGAAAATATGTTTTTGTATTCCTCTGGGAGCACACTGTAAAAAAGGTGCTTTGTGCATTGTTTTATACGTGCATACAACTTTCCATCACATGCTTTAGTACCACAAACGAGTTAAGACATTAGGGAAAGTTATATGTCTCTAGAGCTTCTCGCTGAAGCATGTGAAAGAAGATCTTGAAAAATACAGAATGCCTTACACCCAGGGCAGGGAAAAAAACAGCTAGCCCTGCTGCCCAGCATAGACAACTTAAAAAGTTATCACTATGAACTTGGCGCTCAAGTAAGAAAAAAGTAAAGGATGCCCAAACAGTACTAACGTTTTGTCTGCTGTATGTATGCCAGCAGTCTACAGAAAAGGTAGGATAGTCCTCCAGCTATCCAGAAACCACTTTTTATTTCTAGTACACTCGGAATTGTCGTTTTGCTTCAAGCAAGTCCTACAAAAACGGATTCAAATATTCTGACCCACAGAACGTCCACATACAAATACTTACCTTACAGTTACTCGATATGTATTAATTGCATATTAATACATATCGTTCATAGTTACTAAGTTTGTGGGTTCTTGTCATTTACCACTTAGTACTGAGAACTGCGTGAAGTTTTCAGCTAGTTTCCACACACAGCTATATAGGTGTACATAGCAACATAGAATTTGATGGCAGATAAGAACCATTCGGCCCATCTAGTCCGCTTGTTAATGGTACTCACCCTCCACGCCCCCTTCACCATTTCACACACTCACACTTACCTTGGGTTGCTCTTGTTCCAGTAGACTGCATATCGATCAGATATCACTTTGCTGGGGTCGTCTGTCCAGACACAGACCCAAATCAGGGCCCCTAGAAGCAGTGGGACCAAGGGCCCCATACTCAGGGACCAAGTATTGTGCTCCACTCACAATGGACTCCCTGGCCCCATGTCCGATGGTTATCCTGTATAAGAGTGTTTCAAGAAACAAGTGGATAGGCAACACTTTTACAAGTAGTTGTCCTTCTTTGACTGTCACTTTCTCTTTCTGCCCAGTCCCGGGGCAGCTTTCAGCTCCACTCCATGGTGTCTCTCTCTTGTGCACCAATAATTTGTCTGGCTGTCTTCCTTGCAGGACACTGTTGGGTTTTATTCAGACCAGGTACGTGCAGCAGACTCCGGCTCAGCACAGTCTCTCTCTTCGCTTTCATGGTCCGGAGCTCAGGAGGAATCAACTCCTGAGTCCGGGATATGGGACCAGTCAGGACATCCTAAAGGCCAGGAAACAAACCAATCCCTGAGGGAGACAGAAGAGGGACCAAACAACAGGTATCAAAAACAATGCTGGACCCAAACTAATGTTCACAGTGATAAGGACAATTCTGTCACGGACACCAGCACCACTACTGCTACTGCCAAACCCCCTCTGTCCTCACTCCATCCACACACCAAAGTGCTCCCCTCCCCTCTCATTGCATCCCCCTCTAGCCAGCCCTCCTCTCTCCTCCCTTAGACTACATCACTCCTGTCCTATTCTCATACTGCATCTAAATGGTGCTTCAGCTTCTCATCAGCTTTGCTGCGCCATCTAGTGGATGCCAGCAGAAATTCTTATACCCTAATGCACACACAGCACACCTCCTTTTTTTTCTTTGGATTACTTTTTGTTCCCCCAGCAAATTTACTGCTGATCTAATTTCAATTGGCTCAGTAACCGAAGGCTGGAAATGTATTGGTTTCTACAAGGAAATACATGAAGTTATATTGTTTCACCCTACAGTAAAGAATAAAAGTACTCTTCCTGTATGCCTTAATTTTCTACAAAAAAGATGTAGATCTGTTACCTTCTAAGCCACCAATAGCATTAGACATTAGTCTAACAGCAACTCCATCAGATATTTTGGGGTCCCAGGCGACCCCATAAACAAACGATGCATATACTTTGTAAGTAACTTCCATTTGCATTGTTCAAACTGGAAAAAGGGTACTTATCAAAGGGAGAGACCGCCAGTGCAGAACTGCAGATGCCCTCGTACTCCGTGGCCCTTCACAAATGCTGCCTACTGCCATGCCTGTGAAACCCATTACAGTAGACAGGCCTAGATTAGCCATTTGGCAAACCTACCTTTCCATCCTATACTGCAAAGCCTGGAGTTGCATGTACATCATTTATCAGTTGCTGGCCTTAAATAACCAGGGCTGATTTTAAAGCCCAGTCTAGCCCTGACAGTGTTATATCATTATCTGTTTGCATAGGGTGTACAAAAATAAATACATTTTCCAGATGTCCTGCAGTGTGTTTTCGTGTGGAAAATGTCTCCCCTGCTTTCTGGCCATGTCTCCTTTCATTACCTAGCATACTAGCCTGGGTCACAGCAGGATGCTGTACAGAAGTCACTTAGATGGCTAGCATAATGGGGGCCACAGCCCCCACATTACGATGGGGCCCCAGGGGCAATAGAGAAATTGGCCCCAGGCTGGTCCAAAATTTTTTAAAAGGGTCAGTCTGATTTGGAAAAGCAAAGGGTTAGAATGAGTGTGTATGTGTGTGTAAGAGGAAATGATTGTTAGCATGAATGCCTATGTGTACAAGTATGTTTCCACGAGTGTGTGTTAGCATGAATGTGTAAGTGTGTGCTAGAGAGAGTGTGTAAGTGTGTTGTTAGTTACCGGGTGGGGATGGAGGGGCCAACAGAGTTACTTGGAAGGCCCACAATGCCAGCATAGTCAAACTGCCCCCTCAGTGTTTCATTGCTTGTTTTTTTAACCAGTTGTTTTTTTTTGTTTGCTGAAGGGTGATGTTTAACAGGCCAGCTGATGTTGATGCAGGCTCCGGCACAAGGATCATCTATAGTTGTGTGACCCTGTGCATTAGTGTAAGTGCATGGGGTCATGAGACGGCAAATCAGGGTTATTTAGAAAAGGTGATTTTAAAATGTGGTCTTATCACCATAGAAACCTGCTGACGGGACAATTCCAGTGGCTGTAATGGGGATGTTTCAAACTTTTTTCTTGAATCAATTTGCGTATATAACCCCAACATTCACACAACAAACACCTGATATCCCTATAGTTTCTGCATTTTTCCACTTATGTATATTGAGGCGACCATCAGTGGGCACTACATCCGTGGGTACTGCCCCTTAACAGTTTTTTAGGGTAAGTGCATTGCATATTTTGTGGGAACTAGTTAAATCCCCAAAAGATAGGAGTTAATTAAAATGCTACAAGTTTGCTCAATACCCCATTAATATTGGACAGAAACTATAACCTAAGGTGATGTTATGGGTAGAGCTGGGTAAAAAAAAAAAAATACCATTCTCTGAAAAAAAGAGAAAAGGCTTGTTTCCTGCGTTGTGTTTCCAGACATCACAAGCATGATGATATCACAACATATGCCAAGTTTCCGTAAATGTTACATTTGCAAATAGCCAACGACCATCAATTTTGCCCATCAGGTGAGAATGAACTTATAATTAAGCAGGTACTATCACAGAAGTGATTTAGATTTTTCTTCTCAGCTTTAGCAGTGGTTGAACCGTTTTCCAATGCACCTTAATTCCAGGTAATTTATCTTCAGAACTAGTAACACACATCTTAAAACGCTACTCACCAGTTCTGTGATTACCAATTACTAAATGTTCTTTTAAACAATATGATAAGTGCAGTCCCCTCTGCACTTTTTGCTTCCTATTAATTCTTCAAGATAGCTTTATGCTCTCCACAAGGCTTCTTGCATTCATTTACAGTGTTTACTTTCACTGGAAGTCTATTCTATATATCTACTACCCTTTTTTGTAAAGTCAAATGTTTTGATTTCTCCCACAGTCTTCCACCCTCCAGCTTTAGAGTATGCCCTCTAGTTCTAGTACTCTTTAGTACTCTTTAATTTAAATTGCTTCCTTAATTACATTTTTTGCATATTTGAATATAATATATCTCCCTTTTAGAGTGTACATTTTAAAGTGTCTATGCCTTTCCTTATATGGCAGTTTAGTGCTCTATCTTTGAATTCACTCTAGACTAAGTTTTTTTCTGACGCCATGGTCTCCAGAACTCGACACTGTATTCCAAATGAGGTCTTACCAGTAATCAACATATTTTTCCCCTGGTACTGATACCTCTTCCTATGCAATAAGGCGTCCTACAGGCTTTCCCTTCTGCTTTAATATACTGCCTGCTTAAGTTATTTGAAATGATAACTGCTAAGATTGTTGTGTCCTAGATGCATTATTTTACACTTGGTTAAACTTTAGTTCCTAACAAAAGGCCATTTTGCCAAGCACAGCTAAATGGCTCCCTGATTAGTTTACCTCATCACCACACACAGTACATCCATATATAGCAGTTAATAGAGGTGCTTCTACTCAGAGCCGGCCTTAGGTGTTCTGGCGCCCTGTGCGGACTACTCCTCTGGCGCCCCCCCATGCAAAAAAAAGAAAGGAATAAAAGTTTGTAACAAAACCCCAATCACTATATACTACGCCAAACATTGATGTGGTGTAGGCCTACCACTTCATTGTCTGGCTTAGTAGTAGGGATGCACCGAAACGAATTCTGGACTGTAACCGAAAGTGCAGCATTTACCTGGCCAAAACCGAATATGACCCCCCACACCATAAAAAAATCAAACACTTTTATTTAAAGTAAGTAACACACCAAAATAGGACAAAACAATTAAATAACAATATTATATATATATATATATATATATATATGATTAACAGCAATCACATTCCTATCATGCCCAGGCATACCCAGATTCCAGGATGTACTCGCAGACTTGGCATGATAGGAGTATGATTGCCCTATCTACCCCTTCTCACTCCCTTCTGCCCTATCTACCCCTTCTCACTCCCTTCTCCCTATCTACCCCCCTTTCCCCTGTCTCACTCCCTTCTCCCTATCTACCCCCTCCTAACTATCTACGCTTTCCCTCTTTGAAGTTCACTTACCTTTCAGGAGTCCTGCGGTGGGGGTGCAAGGCCTCTGCCTCCCAGCTCTGCCACTGTATGGAACAGTATAGAGTTATGGGAGTTATGATGTACTTTTGGAGCATGAAAAAGACATTGGAAATGGTACAGCATAACACCCATCACTCTCACACACTTACCAATCCACACGTATACACCAATCCACACGTATACACCAATCCACACATATACACCAATCCACACACATACCAATCCACACATATATACCAATCCACACATATATACTAATCCACACATATATATATACTAATCCACACATATATATACTAATCCACACATATATATACTAATCCACACATATACACTAATCCACTTACCAATCCACACACATACCATTCCACACACATACCATTCCACGCACATACCAATCCACACACATACCAATCCACACACATACCAATCCACACACATACCAATCCACACACATACCAATCCACACATATACCAATCCACACATATATACCAATCCACACATATATACTAATCCACACATATATACCAATCCACACACATATATACCAATCCACACATATATACTAATCCACACATATATACCAATTCACACATATATACCAATCCACACATATATACCAATCCACACATATATACTAATCTACACATATATACCAATCCACACATATATACTACTCCACACACATATATACCAATCTACTCTCACTGAATGTTTTCCTACCTTTCCTCTTTTCTCCTTACAGCTCCTCTTCCTTCTCTTCGCTCCTCTTCTTCAGTTCTTCTGTCTTCTTCCGGGTCAGAGGGCATGGACATCGGTGGGCGCGGCTTCAGTGTTGTGCGCCGGGATCTGACAACAAACCCCGGCGCACAGCAGCTGTTGCCGGGAGCGTACCCCGCGGCGGCGCCCCCTGGAGTGTGGCGCCCTGTGCGGTCGCACAGGTCGCACACCCCAAAGGCCGGCCCTGCTTTTACTGTAGGGTTAGGTAACATTACATGAGCAGGCCAGCTTAGGGAGAAATGTCACACTTTAAGAAATCCAACCTGCCATCTATGAAAGTTTTTAGACCTGCCATGGCCTGTTAAATCACAATCTCCTGCCACAAATGCAGTAAAAATGTCTCTTAAAGGAGGACTCCAACCCTAATTAGTCATAGTGGATTCCATTTTGCATGGACTCCAGTGCCCTTTACTGTATGCAAATCAGTGTAGATATTTAATGAAGTTAGACAATGAGAGTTATGCCCCATTTAATTTTTTCACCTACCTCTAATGCAAGCAGGGAGCATTTGTCAGTATACTTAAAAGAACAGATTTTTCTCTAGTTTTAATGCCTTCTATAGTACTTTTTGGTACCATGTCATCCTTCACATAAAGACCAACTTCACCTTTTTTCCCCAATCTTTCTTTTCTCTTCTGGTATGACTACACCTCATAACGACGGTCAGTACACCATGAATCCTTACTCGCAACCAAATCCAAATTATCCCTATTAATAACCGAAACTACAGCAGTTCAGGAAGCTTTTTAGTCTATTTTCAATGCCCTCCTTATTTGACCCTTCTAGGTCAGGGCTTGACAAACCAATAGTCAAGTCAGAGTCAACATGTATTCTCTGCATGCAGTCATGAAATATCATGTGACCTTGTTCAAGGAAGATCAAATGCCATTTGGATTGTGGCCAAGTGGTAAGTCCCTTATTCCATTATTAGTTCCCTTATTTCATGCATTAGTTCAGGGGTGTCCAAGTTTTTTCTGCAGTGGGCCACTTCATCAGAATTGTATACGTGCGAGGGCCACACTCATTTTTCACTGTGAGAAAATATGGCCTTTGATAAGATACGCAGAGTAAATGACACAAAACCTTTACTTTTCCTCTCAGTGATTTCTGGGCCTAGAAAGTTTTGTGACTACAAATTCAGGATTCTGGATAAGTAAAAATGAAATTGTTCTATTTATCCTAGGGATACACCGAAATGAAAATTCTGGACCAAAACTGAAAATTCAGTTATATAAAATTCATTATATACTAAGGCAGACATTGACAGTGGTACAACATAACTGTTATCATTATATACTGAGGCAGACATTGATGGTGTTACGGCATAACTGCTATTATTATATACTGAGGCAAACATTGACCGTGCTACAGCATAACTGCTATCATTATATACTGAGGCAAACATTGATAGTGGTACAGCATAACTGCTATCATTATATACTGAGGCAAACACTGACAGGGGTACAGCATAACAGCTATCACTATATACTGAGGCACGCACTGACGGTGGTACAGCATAACACCTATCATTATATACATAGGTACACATTGACGGGGGTACAGCATAACACCTATCACTGATGGACAATCAATTTCACATGCTGTTGTGCAAATGGAACAGACAACAGGTGGAAATTATAGGCAATTAGCAAAACACCCCCAATAAAGGAGTGGTTCTGCAGGTGGTGACCACAGACCACTTCTCAGTTCCTATGCTTCCTGGATGGTGTTTTGGTCACTTTTGAATGCTGGCGGTGCTTTCACTCTAGTGGTAGCATGAGACGGAGTCTACAACCCACACAAGTGGCTCAGGGAGTGCAGCTCATCCAGGATGGCACATCAATGCGAGCTGTGGCAATAAGGTTTGCTGTGTCTGTCAGCG
The DNA here is from genome assembly GCF_027358695.1 of Spea bombifrons. NCBI lineage: Eukaryota > Metazoa > Chordata > Amphibia > Anura > Pelobatidae > Spea > Spea bombifrons. Next base: position 78,866,600 of record NC_071087.1, on the reverse strand, counting down.
TAGTGTCCAGAGCATGGAGGCGCTACGAGGAGACAGGCCAGTACATCAGGAGACGTGGAGGAGGCCGTAGGAGGGCAACAACCCAGCAGCACGACCGCTACCTCCGCCTTTGTGCAAGGAGGAGCAGGAGGAGCACTGCCAGAGCCCTGCAAAATTACCTCCTACAGGCCACAAATGTGCATGTACCCACTCAAACGGTCAGAAACAGACTCCATGAGGGTGGTATGAGGGCCCAACGTCCACAGGTGGGGGTTGTGCTTACAGCCGAAAACCGTGCAGGACGTTTGGCATTTGCCAGAGAACACCAGGATTGGCATATTCGCCACTGGCGCCCTGTGCTCTTCACAGATGAAAGCAGGTTCACACTGAGCACATGTGACAGACGTGACAGAGTCTGGAGACGCCGTGGAGAACGTTCTGCTGCCTGCAACATCCTCCAGCATGACCGGTTTGGCGGTGGGTCAGTAATGGTGTGGGGTGGCATTTCTTTGGGGGGCCGCACAGCCCTCCATGTGCTTGCCTGACTGCCATTAGGTACCGAGATGAGATCCTCAGACCCCTTGTGAGACCATATGCTGTTGCGGTTGGCCCTGGGTTCCTCCTAATGCAAGACAATGCTAGACTTCATGTGGCTGGAGTGTGTCAGCAGTTCCTGCAAGAGGAAGGCATTGATGCTATCGACTGGCCCGCCCGTTCCCCAGACCTGAATCTGATTGAGCACATCTGGGACATCATGTTTTGCTCCATCCAGCAACGCCACGTTGCACCACAGACTGTCCAGGAGTTGGCGGATGCTTTAGTCCAGGTCTGGGAGGACATCCCTCAGGAGACCATCTGCAACCTCATCAGGAGCGTGCCCAGGCGTTGTAGGGAGGTCATACGGGCACATGGAGGCCACACACACACACTACTGAGCCTCATTGTGACTTGTTTTAAGGACATTACATCAAAGTTGGATCAGCCTGTAGTGTGGTTTTCCATTTTGATTTTGAGTGTGACTCCATATCCAGACCTCCATGGGTTGATAAATTTGATTTCCATTGAGAATTTTTGTGTGATTTTGTTTTCAACACATTCAACTATGTAAAGACGAAAGTATGTCATACGATTAGTTCATTCATTCAGATCTAGGATGTGTAATCTTAGTGTTCCCTTTATTATTTTGAGCAGTATATATATATATTAACAGCAATCACACTCCTATCATGCCCAGGTTCTAGCATGTACTGATTGCCTGGGCATGATAGGAGTGTGATTGCTGTTAGCAATTATATATATTAATATTGTTATCGAATGTTCTGTCCAATTTTGGTGTGTTACTTACTTTTAATAAGTGTGGTTAACACACCAAAATTGGGCAGAAAAATTAACAACAATATTATATATATATATATATATATATATATATATATATATATATATAATTGCTAACAGCATGATGTGGAATGTGATTACAGCCTCCCATTGCCATGCTCCCCCCCCACTTACACATCGATGCTATCACACACACACTCATTCACAAACATTCAGCATAAACTACAGCATTACACCCATCACTCTCACACAAATACTAATCCACTCTCACTCAATGTTTTTCTACCTTTTCTCTGTCACTTTTCCTCCTCCTCTTCGTTCTTGGCGGTGGGCGTAGCTTTAGTGTTGTGCGCCGGGATATGACATCAAATCTCCACGCACAGCATCAGTTGCCACGCGCATTGCAAGGGAGCAGGATCGGAGGCCCCGTTGATTGTTTTTAAGCCGGTTAGCGGGATATCCTTGATCTCCCCAACCAAGCCTGCTCCTCTAGCGGAGGTCATTACTGTCAGTCTCTGGAGGGGTGTGGTATGCGCACAACCAGTAGCAAACCGCCACCCCCCTAAGTACGCTACTGGTTGTGCGCACAATGTTCCAACGTGTGCGCTTCCTCTGAAAGCTATGTGCGTGAGCACAAGTGCACAGCTTAGAGGGAACACTGGTTGTAAGAGCTTCACTGTTGCTCTATTACTTTGAGAAAGAGTTTATTTTTTGCAGTGGCTATTGGACCAAAATTCTGCCTCTCCAGAATTTACATTTCTGTTGTGTCGTTTTTGCAAATACATGGGAGACTGCATCCGTATGGAGTTGCCCACCTCTCAGCTATTTTACATGTACATATACACTTACTGCCACTCCTGCTCCATTGCTGGCTCTATGAATGCTGTAAAACAATTTAAAACAAGTATGGGATAGGCATAAAGGCATCCTGATTCTAAGACAAGACCAAGCACTGAATAGGGTCTGAGTCTTTACATCAGGAAAAATGGGCAGACTAGATGGGCCGAATGGTTCTTATCTGCCATCAAATTCTATGGTTCTAAAGTAAGTTTCTAATGCCTATATAGTATTAATCTATGCAATGTACTAAACTGAAGATAAAGTTTAAATGAAAGATTCTAGTTTACCACAATTAACTTCTTAGGATAAGAAAGCTGAGAAACATTTTACCAATACAAGCAAGGTGATTTATGAGTGGCTAAAAACTAGATTCATCCTCATTATACAAGGCAAAATGTTAGGTATCCTTTGACACGAATGTCCCGAGACCCTAATGGCAGCCTAAGAAGATGTATGAATAAAAGAAGCATGCCATATAATAATGCCATAGGACATGCTCACTTTCTAGAGTTTCTAGTCACCAGTCCTACTTATTCTTTTCGAGTATACTATTGTACCTGCTATAAATGAGGACTCACTATACACAGCATACTTCTGTACAATGGGCCAAAGTAACTATAAAGGAAGGTTCTCATGGAAACAGGAGAACGAAATTAAGGGAATTAAGGGGAGGTGAGTGAAGGGGTCTTATCAAACAAAGTGCCTATTTTTAAAAATAGCATACCAGCATTACAATAGAAAAGGGAAGGTAAAATTCATGATTATTTCAATGTACTTTCCATTTCAAACATCAAATATTCAGAGACAGAAAAAATATATAAATTGCTATTTCAAGACTTTGTAAGCCTTAAAATGTTTAGTATGCTAGGACCAAACCCTAGCCACTGACGCCAGTGTCTTGAAACACAATTTGCCATAATACATTAATACATATGCCACCTTGCATGTACCAAGGATGCATTGAAACTACGTTCCGTTCCATACCACAACAGCAGCCGCAGCTCACAGGTCCACTGCCTGGTAGACAATTATAACCCTGGTTAGCTATATATGCTTACCATATCCAGGTGTATAAAATAACGTCATAGACTTGTGGCACTACACATTTGGAAGCAATTATGCTAGCACAGTGTGGACATCACAAAATCAAGATTTGTAATTTATGTTGACAAGTGCATGTGTCCGCAGTGAAAAAATACTCCATGCTTGCCAACAAAATGCACCAATGACACCAGAAGTTGGAACTGTCAAACGCACACTATACCACATTATATAGCAGCAAATATTGTAGAGGGGATGAGAAAAAAAAACATTAAAAATGAATATGAGAATTAAAAGCTTGATCTAAAAGTCTCTAAAACTGTTTTCCCAACAAAACATAAATGAACATGAATGAAAACTGACACTCCATACCATAAATCAATAGTGCACTATTGCCACTGACGTTTATTCACTGTTGAGATCGAATCACACAATAGTTTGAGGTGCAGGAGTCAGCACATTCACAAAGAGGTACCGCAACCCAAAACTTTTGTTTTGGTCTCAACAGTAAGTAAATGTTATAAGTGCACCAGCAATGGGACTTCGTGTCCTGGGTGCTGGCAGCCTCAAACAAGACCTCTCAACAGAGTGGATGTGCTGAATTCTTTTTCAGAGAGAAGAAAAGTTTGCATCTAAAATCCAGGCAAATTAAAAAAGAATGAAAAACATCTCCCAAATCTGCCCATTGCTCACACAAGAAACGACCAAAATACTAAACTATAACTTTGTGATATCCCGCTCCAATCTGTCCTCAAAACTGAAGTTAGATTAATGTTTCAAATTAAAACTCCTGACCTACAGAGCCCTTAACAATTCCGCACCCACTTATACCTCTACACTGCTATCCAAATAAACCCCTAAAAGCCCTCTTCATTCCTCTCACAACCTTTGTCTAGAATGGACAGCAGAAAACATTTTTTTATTCTTCTTAACATTAGATATTGTATGAATCAATTTGTTATTAGAATGACAAATTGTGAGTGAAAAAAGATTAGTACATATAACAATCTTACACAACACACTAGCATCAATAATCTACATGTATTCATGTGCACTATATAATTTATTTATACAGATAACTATTTGCGCATTCCTTTACACAGTACACAGGGTATGAGCAACTCAAATCAGATACATAGAATCTAGAAAAAATATCGAGTTACTTGTTTAAAAAAAAACTATTGAAATCATCCTTTTTCTGTAAAACACTAGGATATACACTGTAAGTGGTAACTCACTTCCAGCATGTGCTTTGATTACCAAAATACAGCTTTCTGTGTACAGTTTTATTTTGTACTGTGCTTACACCGACACAGTTCAGTACTTAGAAACCTACCATCACTCATACAGTTAGCTGTGAAATAGCTGTGAAATTCAGGGACTCTCTGATGGGAGGAGATGTATAGCTCAATAACACTGCTATGTATTTACCTGGACTATGCCCTGAAACATTTTAACCTCCTGGAGTTGGCAGATTTTCAAATCGCCGAGCGGTTGCTAAAACGTTTTCCTGAGCGACTACTTGGTACCCTTCTCTCTCTTCCGTCTGAGCAACTTGGCCTGGGAGGAACGGAGTCGCCATGGCAAAGGTCAGGGCAAGGTACACCACGAGCAACGTGGCCTGGGAAGACAATTGGCTTTGTCGCCAGAAGTTAAAGGTCTGTAAGAGGGACTCTACTGTTCGCAGGCAGGGGCCTCCTCTGGCATCAACCAATGAAGGGCAGCTACTCTTCATCGGTTGATGCCAGAGGAGGACCCTGCCAGGGACCAATAGAGTCGCTTTTACGGACCTTAACTCCTGGAGCGATCCTACGGATTCCCATTCCCGTTAACCCCTGCAATGCTACAAAGACTTAAGGTAGGCTAATGGCAGTGACTTGTATGAGGCAAAGGGACTGGGTAGATTAGCTAGGAGATATTTATGAAGAACATGAAAAAACGAAGATTCTTCGTGTTGTGCTTCTCCGTCTTCGTGTGCGTTTACCCGCTGCCATATTAGTTTATTCGATATTCGGTTTGAACAAGATTCCTGCTCGTTTTCATGTGTTCCCAAATACGAATCCGCAAGTCTACTGGCAAGCAGGATATGAGCTTGGACAAATGCAATTCCTGCAAGCCCTAAGGGGAAATGTTCAATTAATGACATATTTCATATACATGGCTGGAGTTGCTCTTTGGTGTATTAGAATAAAAAAATTAGACTTTATCCACCAGCTGTCTCTAATAAAAGCAGAAAAGTATTGTTCGAGGGCCGTTCGAAAAACTTTGTGAAAATTGCATCGTAAAGAAAGGTGACTATGTAGAAAAGTGATGTAATTCATTTTGCAATAAATAGAGTTAAAAAAAAAAGTGTGAACGTCCCTCGTATATGCATGGTAGCTCTCCCATCTAAGGAAGTAGCAGGAGCTACATAAATGTGTGCTGGCCGAATGCTGTGATTGCCTGTCAACAGGAAAGGACATGGGATTAAAATTCATTGATTTGCAAGCTGTAAATGCAATGGAGTCAATTCACAAGGAACCGGAAAGTGTTTTATACGTCATAGAAGCTTTTGTGCTACTAAGATTTCCAGGCAAAAGAGAAAATTAAGATTATCTGGTATATGATCTTACCTAAAACATACATACAATTGTACTAGGTATGGGGACAGGTCATTTTTACTTAACATTATGAAATTTACATGAATAAAAAGTAGTTAATAAAAATGCATTCATGCACCTTGTATCAAGGACCGAATGAGGTTTATTAGAGATGATGTGCAAATCACCCTCCTGGCAAGAAATGGTGCAACAAACGAAGTAACAAGTACATGAATATTAGGTTATCACACTAACACCATACTGATTCTGCTCCTGCCTCCAACTACCTTATTTCCTGAGGAAGCAAAGACCAGCTTGTCCTGATTGACTGTCACGCTATATGTCGTGATGTCACAATTCCCCCCAGATTGCCCATTGGGGTAGTTAATAGTTTAACCTGTGCTAAAAGCAACCATTCGGGGTAGTTATTATTATTAGCATACGTACACTTTGTAATGATATAAAATGAGGTGATTTCAAATGTGTTGGATGGTTATTAAAGGGGCACTCCAGCCATCACAAGGACTTTCATACATACTATTACTGAGTGTCCCCTTTATATTAACTTTCTTTTTACTTGCAAATACATATAGTATAGTTTTTTTCCTTTTTTGTGGGGTAGTTTATAGTTCAGATTTTGGACAGTATTTCCTGTACTGTTCGGTTCATTTTCCACTATGTCCACTATGCAACAGGGTAATACTGGCCAGGGATGCCTATGTTTGGGTCATTGCTTTTCATTTTTACTGTACCTTTTTATGGGACCAATAATAATAAAAAAATAGATAAGAAAACAAGAAGAAAAATAATTAACTGAAAAAAATATTAAGTTATAAATATAGATTCCAAAAGTTATTTTTTGGACAAAATGCCGGACAGTCCATTTTTAAAGTGGCAATCCTCTGTCTAAAATGTCTTTGTTTGCTGTAAAATTACTCTTCACTGAAACTAAGGGGTCTAGCCAAACCCTCAAAACCAGCCCCCGGGCCATTATCCCTCCTTTACCAAACTTTACAGTAGGCACCATGCATTCCAGTAGGTAGAGTTCTTCTGACATCTGCCAAACTCAGATTGGTCCACCAGACTTCCACCTCTCTAGAGAACATTTCCACTTCTCCAGAATCCACTGGCGGTGTGCTTTACACCAGCTGACACTTGGCATTGCGCATATTGATCTTTGACTTGTGTGCAGCTGCTCAGGTATGCCCATTTCATGAGGGTCTCTGGCTTGCTAGCTGAAGAAGTTTGGAACTCTGTAGTGAGTGATGCTACAGAAGACAGACATATTTTACACACTTCAGCAGTCCGGACTTCTGCTCTGTGAGTGTGGGTGGTATACCAATTCATGGCTGTTTTTATCTTCTAGATGACTTCACAAATAAAGCACTTACAGAGGACCTGGTAGATCTAGCAGAGCAGACATTTTACTAAAGTGACTTGGCAAAAAAGGCATCCTATCACAGTGCCACATTTAAACTTACTGAGCTCTTTAGTAGACCCAATAGTCACCACTGCCAATGTTTGTCTATGGAGATTAGATGCCCCTGTGCTTGATTTTATGGACATATTAGCAATGAGTGTGGCTGAAACGGATTAATTAAGAGGGATGACCGCATACTTTTGGTCATATAGTGTACCAAGATGACTGGCTTTACCTATGTAGATTTACCCAGCAATCTCTAATTATACACTTGCCTATAAATATATATATATATGTATATATATATATATATATATATATGTATATATATATATATATGTATATATATATATATACATATATATATGTGTGTGTGTGTGTGTGTGTGTGTGTGTGTGTGTGTGTGTGTGTGTGTGTGTGTACAATGTAAAGGAACAAGCACAGTGTTGCTTCTGTCTTTGACAGAGACATCGCAGAACAAAGCTGTCTACACACATTGACTGGACCTGTGAAACAAAGAACTGCCACCCCGAAAAGGAAATGCATTAGATGCAATAATAGGTTATATATTCAAGCACTTGTTTATCTTTCACTTTTTATTTTTTCCATTGCCTGAAAGATTACCAGAGACATCCTTTCCCTAAATAAAATACTGCAAGGGAATCAGGGACTCCATTCTCCTCCAATAATCTTTCCTCAACAATGCCAAATCTAAATGTCAGTAGGTTGGATTGCACCATAATGACCTGTCAGAAGGCAGTCTCAGAGGTAACTTCTTTTTTTGGCAGAAATTACAGTACAAATACTAAGGCTCCACAGACCACAATATAATGGTTCTTTCTATCCTATGACATTCACAGGCATAGACCAGTGGCGTATCTATAGTGGAGGTGAGGGGTGAAAGCAGCAGCCGCCAAATGTTTCAGTCACTCAGCTAAATAAATAGGTTTGTTGCCAGATACCCCACTGGCAACTAAGCTATTTACCTGATGCTGAGGGACTGAAGTTGGAGACAGAGCAGCAGCTGAACAGAATCAGTTTCTTCAGTTTCAGGCAGCGTCCTCACGCAAGGCTCCTCTCATTCAAATGACGACGCAACAGATGCTTGAATGGGAGGAGATTAGCGTGATGACGCCGGAACATAAAATCAACTACACAACTGCAGAGATGCCATTGCTGATCCGATTGTGAATATGTTCAGTTGCAGCTGTGTGTCTAACACTGCCTATTAGGCAAAACAAATATTATTAAATTGAGATCCAGACCAGTGACACCTATTGGGCCGAAATAGCCTAAATTGAGATCCAGACCAGTGACACCAAAAAACCTAAATCTAGATAAAATATATATATAAGAAGGCAAATATTTAGAAACCATTAGAAATTAGGTAGCTACAGCCTAGTAGCCCGACTGTTTGATTAGGGACTGTAGAAGTAAACTGTCCATCTTACCAAAATTTAAATTTAATATCCTTCACTCATTTTCCTGAAGATTCCTTTCAGTCAGCTAATGCTGATCCCTTTTTTGTTAGGTAGAAAAAAACAGACTTACCATATTGGCTCGATTATAGGCCGCACCGGAATATAGGCCACAACCTAAAAGTTAGGAGCTTTTTTAAAGAAATTTTTTTCTTAGTAAAAAAAACACTTAGTGGAATAGATATGCTGCCACTCTGCCCACCCCAGATATGCTTCCACTCTGTTCCCCCAGATATGCTGCCACTCTGCCCACCCCAGATATGCTGCCACTCTTACCTCCCCCGAGACATGCTGCCACTCTGTCGTCCCCCTCCCGAGATATGCTGCCACTCTGTCCCCAAGATGTGCCCCCCCCCTCCTAGACTTACCAATGCAGACTCCCGGGTGTCTTGTGGGGCCGGCAGGGGACATCTACGCAATAAGCGTAGACAACTTCCGGTGCCGGCACTTCCGCCCTGGGAAGTGCTGGCAAGGGAGATTGTTAAAGCGAATCGTGCAGACGTTCACCGGCTGTGGCAATGCGAGCGTAAACCTCCGCTGCAGGCATGTCTGCAGCGCCCTCTGAACGTGCTGGCACTTCCCCCCCCCCCTCCGTGGAGGGATCTGTTTCCTAACCCTGCTGCCTGCCCGGGCGTCGGGCCATACGGATTGTGCATTCCTGCGCTAGACCCAGAATATAGGCCGCACCCCCACTTTAAAGACTTAAAGTGTGTGGGGGGGAATGCGGCCTATATTGGGGCAAATACGGTATGCAACATTAAATGTTTCATGAGGTATTGTGTTCACAATCAAACGGTGCATTTTACCAAAATTTTAACACTTGATATCTGACACACAGGGAAGAAAGAGGCAGTCAAAAGAGATGGAGATGGGCACTGGTATGTGGCTGCACAACCCTAGATGCCCACTGGGAGAGTGCAGTCGCCCTGCACCGGGCCCTGTCCAACTCCTGAACACCATTTTTGGGCGCAGTTCCTGACATATGGCCGCAGGCAAAAGGCCGGGAGTTCACGGAGTCTGCAGCACTTGCAGCCAGTCCACTGTGTTCCTGTTCTCCTGCCCCTGTTATGTAGAGGACCTGCACCTTGACCAGGGAATCCGTACGTGGTGACTCCAGCCAGCAAAGCAGTAGTGCTGGTTCTCAGCGGTCGCTCTTTAAGGTGTCTACGAGAAGTTCCACCAGGCAATGACATAGTTCCATCGCTATAGATTACCGCAACCAGCCAAGTGGTGGAGAGTACCTTCACTCGTCCCAGAAAATATGCAAGAGACAGCTTCCTCATTCCCGTTCAGATATGCTGAATGCTGACTTCTGTTTTGGTGAGGCATCACCCAGAGTCCCACAGACCGCAAGGCGTGGCCGCCCCTTTAAGAGGCCTGGCTGGACTTAAACTCACTGTATCATCACCTAGTTCTGGTATGGACTGAACCCTCCCTCTCTCACCTGGCCTCGTCATCAGGCTTTAAAAGATCAGCCTCACCTCCAGCCCAGTATCTGGTTGTTGTTTTTGCTTCTGGATGTGCTGTGATTATATGCCTGATTTCCTGGACTGCCTTGATACACCGTTTATGAACCCTGTCTGCCGGCCCGGCTCTGCTTACGTTTGACTCTGCTTCTGGATAGCCCCTGTCTGTACCGCGTACCTGTTTTGCCCCCGTGCACACTCTCACTGCTCTAGTGATTTCTCCATACTGTCACTCTGAGCAGTGTTATTTTGCAAGGGTGTTGGTCTTCTAAGCGGTAGTGCTGGTCATCGAAGGACTCCTAAGAGATTGCAGACTCCTGAGTAAGCTGGTTCCTGGGTTGCCTTGTTTACACAGTTCTTCCGTCAGAGAGCGGGCCTTCGTTCTGTTGATGTTCCTGTTCACGTCCGGAGACCGCTCATTCAGGGGGGGGGTTACTACTCACGTTCTACCCAGGCTGCGGAGTGGCATATCTCTTGCTACAGTTTCTCTGTTTTGCTACAATCCATTCCTGGATTTCCTTATGCTCTGTTCTGATGTTCCATTCCTTGCTTCTAGTTCTGCTCTTTGCTTCAGTTATGTTTCCTTTATTAGGTGTGCCCCACCCGTTTGTCCTGTTTGTCTCAGCCAGCAGTGTAAAGTTATGTCCTTCTTGGTTTTGTGTATAGATTCAATGTTCGGTTTATTAGTACTTCCGTAGGCAGGGTTTAGCGTTAGGACCCACCGAATATTGGAGTACTTTGGCGTAGTGGTGGGCTAAGCATACTATGGCCATAAGATGTGACGGAATCTCCAATTGTTATCTTATAGTCCTAGGCTAGCCCTGTTTGGTTCTGTGGTTGCTGTGTACTCTTGTCATGTGTAGCCTGGTCAGTCTTGTCAGCCCTGTGCTTTGTTGTCCTGTCTTGTGTCTTGCCTTGAACCTCGTCTAGTGTCCTGTCTAGTATCCCTGGAAGAGGGGTGTCCTCTCTTGTATCGCCGGTAGAGGGGTGTCCTGTCTTGTATCCCCAGTAGAGGGGTGTCCTGTCTTGAATCCCAGGTAGAGGGGTGTCCTGTCTTGAATCCCAGGTAGAGGGGTGTCCTGTCTTGAATCCCAGGTAGAGGGGTATCCTGCCCTGAATCCCTAGTAGAGGGGTGTCCTGTCCTGAATCCCTGGTAGAGGGGTGTCCTGTCCTGAATCCCCGGTAGAGGGGTGTCCTGTCCTGTTTATGTCGGATTGGTCTCCCTGTCCCTTGCTTGCTATGTTTCCGCTATATACTGTGCTTAGCTTCCCTACTCCCAGCCTGCAGCATCCTGTACATGATTACAGTGCTATGTCTCATGCCTGCTCCAGGGTGCCTGCAGGATATCTTTAAGTTCTGCTCTGTACCGTCATCATCATCCGCTGCTATTTCAGGGCGCTGGTATGTGGCTGCACAACCCTAGATGCCCACTGGGAGAGTGCAGTCGCCCTGCACCGGGCCCTGTCCAACTCCGCTACTGCACAGCAACTCCTGAACATCTTTGGGCGCTCTGAGTCGTAACACTCGTCTGTATGGACCCAGTTCCTGACATAACCTTTGGCATCCTCTCATAATGTTCCTTTCTGTCCTAGCTGATCTGGGCTATTGGGCCAGAGATGATTGAAGACAGCTTAAAAGTTTAGTTAATCGAAAGAGGGTTTTCATCTGTTCATAATCGCAATGGGCCATTCCCAAAAGACAGCCATAACAGATAATTTTCAAGTGATTGGTTTTACAAAATACTCAAAAACCGTAAAAAGGTTGAACGATTATGGCTAGTGTTTTCTCTAGTCAAAAATGCGGCATTTCATGGAATGAAAGGAATTAGATATGAGACTGCAAAACCAATTGACTATTGATTCAGTGTTTCAAAACGAACGACAAAAAGAATACCAAAAGTAGAGGAAAATTTTGAAGAGAATTCTTGACTGTGTGCTTTTTTTGGCTCAACAAAATTTGGCACTTTTGCTGGTCACAGAGAAAGCATTGACTCTAATTACACCAATTCTGGAAATTTACAGTTGATGACATTGCTTGCAAAGTATGATCCTGTGACATTTTTTCATATGAATAGGCTTACAGAAATGCACCCAGATAACCAAAAAATCTCTTATCTGTAGCCCTTAATTCAAAATTAGTTTATTGCTTTACTAGGGAATCAGGTGCGTTCTGCTAAAATAGAAAAAATAAAGAAAGCAAAATACTATTCTATCATATTTGATCGCACACCTGATACATCTCATGTCGACCAGATGTTGCAAGTTATACGCTATGTAGATATCGATGGTGACAAAGTTGCTGTTGCAGAGTCATTCATTGATTTTTTTCAAATTGGATGGGAAAATGCTGAAGAAATGACTACCGAGATTTGTAACAAACCGCTTGTAGACGGTCTCCATATCCAAAAATTTAATGGTTAAGGGTATGACAATGCAGCAACAATGGCAGGGCATATCAGTGGTGTGCAAAAGCGCATAACAGACATAAACCTTAGAATGTTTTTCATCCCTTGCAACAATCATTCGCTAAATTTAGATGGCATACATGCAGCTGGTACATGCACAAATTCTACAACATTTTTGGTACTCTTGAAAGGTTGTACACATTTTTTTCAAAGTCTACACACAGATGGGATGTACTGACCTCCCGTGTGGCAATCCGAGTTAAAAGAGTGGCAAACACAAGGTGTTTATTCCAGGCATGACGCAGTGCGTGCGCTTGCTGACCATGTAGATGCTATAATCACATTAGAAGACCTGAGAGATGGTTCCAATAAAACGGCAGACACCAAAAATGACGCCAGATGCATTATTCCAAACTTTATGAATTACCCTTTGCATATTTGTATTAATGGAGTCCTATTTTGAATGAAATTAATGATGCTCATCTGTACGTTCAAAAACCAGGCCTGGCCTTAGATATGTGTCATCAAAAGATGGACGTTTTGGCTACATTGTTAGCCGAAAGTCATGAGACGTTGGTGAAAGAGGCCAAGGAAAAGGCCCAAACAATTTGTCAGGCCAACAACATTTCATGGGAGACCCAGAGAAAGCAAATGTCTGGGGGAAATAGTGCATGAGATGCTGGTCTTACGTTACTTGAAGAAATTGAGCGAGAGCAGTTGGAAGCAATTGATTGTTTTACGTAGACATTTTATTATGTTTTATGTAGACATTATAAGACGGACACAAGAGCTAAACGAATATGCTGCTTAGTGCAGACGAAGATCAGTATATTCAGGATCAAATAGAGCATGTTTGCTCTGTTTACCTAGAGCTGAATGCTGCAGAGATGCTGGAAGAAATAAAAAGATTAAGAAGACAGCTTACAGCTTTTAAGTCTTCTACACCAGAACTGGAAAATAAAATTATAGGATGGGGCGTTTTGGACCTTTTAAAATTCATTGTAAAGTAGCATTTGGTTGAAAGTTTTACCAACATAGCTGTCGCACTTAGAATATTTGTAACAGTTGGAGCGTCTGCAGCCAGTTGTGAGTTTTTAAAGCTCAAAATTATTAAGTCATACTTACGTTCTTCAATGGATCAGATGAGGCTACTTCAATGGGTCAGATGAGGCCATCAAACCTGGCCATACTGTCAATAGAAAAAGAGCTGTCATCAATAATTGATTTTGACAAAGTTATTGACCATATTGCTGCTGAAACATCTCGCAAAGTTAATTGAACTAAATTTTCGTTTTCTAGCTATGACTAGAATAGACCCAGTTCCCCTTTATGTAAAGCCTTCTGTGGTTAAAATATTTATATATGCATATTCAACTATAAAAAAAGCTCTTCAAACAAAGACCATATTAATATTTGTTTTCTAGCCTAAAATTTCCATTTATATCACGAGTGGTGTTGCAACTAATGAAATGAGCAATATTAAAGATTCCTCAGTGGTAGTGGAGCTTTAGTACAAGCCTTAAACTACTGCATTCATAAAAACCTTTGGGATTTTATTTTTCCCATGTTTGACTTTCCTGGGTTGTTTTCCTAGGTAGACTCGGTGCTAGGATCCCTTAAAATTTGGGCTTTTTTTTTTAAACAATAATATTAGATCAGATTGGTAAATGTAGACAGGGTCAATTTTCAAAATGTTCCAATATTTCTTTTAAATTTTTCTGAATTATCTAGCTTTGATATTATATGAGTAAAAGGGCAAATTGAGACTCAAAAGGGATGGTCTAATCTCCCTACCTCTTTTTCTATTTCAATCAAAATCTTCCCATTGTAATGGTTTTCTAAAAATCTATCTCTAATAATTAAACCTTGTTGTAAATACACATTAATATCATTACAATTTCTCCGGATTATCCAGTATGGTCCCCTCAGAATATTGTCTAGCCACACAGGTGGATATATATCCTTAAAAATGACCTAGTTTTAACTACTGAATTTTCAATATAGAAAGCAACATACAAAATGAATACAGGTATCATTAGATTCAAACATAAATTGTATACTCTTAAAATTAGAATGAAGAGACATTTTAAAATTATGCATCTACATCTATGGATGTATCATGGGGTAAGAAAAATGGATTCACATGCTCCCATTAAAAGGTTTTAGCATAGTGTAAATTTGGTCCCCATACCAAAATAAAAATATATATGTTAAAATAAACTGCCTCACAAATAAAATAAATTTATTTAGGATTCATTTTAGATATACATTAATATATCTCATAGATTGAAGACCCTGTTTATATATATATATATATATATATATATATATATATACACACACACACAAAAGTATGGGGACACCTGACCATTGTACATATATGAGCTTGTTGAACACCACATTCTAAAAACCATGCACGTATGGAGTTGGCCCCTCCTTACTGTAAATTATAAAAATTGCAATAAAACCTGGGGAATTTGCAGGTGAGTTGGCTCCTTGATATCACTTTGCATTACATATAAAACATAAAATGTGATGGCAGATAAGGACCAATCTAGTCTGTCCATTTTTGTGGGCCTGAAAACGCCACCATGAAACATGGGGCTGGTATTCAACGATTTCCAGGATTGGATTTTATCGCCAGTCTGGCCCTGACATCCACCTTACATGTATTGAAGCAGAATGCCGTCTCAAAATTGCAACTGTCCTACAGATATGCTTCAGATATGAAATGCTGCCAAGTAAAGTATGGTTAAAACTGTTTGAAATACCGTATGTAGGAGTCAACGCCAGGCTGTGCGACCCTGAGAATTTACCCACATTCCTTGGGATTGAAGTAAAATTCTGAGAATTCCAACATATATATATATATACTAGTGTCTAAGTAACGTAAGAATGCTTACTAAAATAGACACGTAAATAGTTTATCATTTCATTATCATTTTCATAAATATTGATTTGATTTCGACTTTTCTTCGGTTCACTCACTTGGCATTTTGTTAAATGATAAAAGTAAACTATTAAGATGTCTATTTTTGAAAGCATTCTTACACCTACCTAAAACCTTTGCACGGTACTATATATATTTTTTTTTTTCATTGGATTAAAATCCGGTCACACTTCATTCACACATATTGTCATGTCTAAAGCATCAGCAACTGTGCTGCAACTAGGTGGGAGTAGAGGTGCATTGCAGTCATAGTACTATACACATGCAACAGCAGAACATATTGCACAATACTGGCTTCTCTCTGTCTTTTTGATCCCATTAGCGCTATAATGTTTCCCCCAAACTCCCCCTCACATCACCTCCTCTCAGGTTTTCTCTTCACTGGTAATTTGTTTCACCCAAACAATGGATTCCTGTAAGAGTTAGAGCAGAGAGGAGGAGGCCACTGATAAGGACAGTTTTTTATCATTTGTGACCATCTCAAGACTTGCTCCACTAACCTGGCCTGGTTTCAGGATTCTTTTCCTGTGAGAAAATGCCAGGGCGTGCTAAGAAAAAGAATGAGGGAGAAGTCATATCAGATGCTTTGTGTTTGACCTGTTTTTAAGAACTTTTAAATTATACCTGTTATAGTGGGACATTGAAGACACCCGAGCAAACTACCAACAAAAGTTTAGTTATTGTAAGTAAGCATTCTCCGAATGTATAAATGATGGCGATTCAGACTAACAAAAAACGGAAGCCCCCTTCATTAAAATGATCACTTCATATTTTTGGCGGGAAGGTGGTCCACATTGAGATTTTTTTTTGTCATTCCTTAGTTTAGAATATCAACTTTGAAGAATTAATATGAACTGCATCAACGCTGCTTCTGAATGAGCTTTCGTTTCACTGCAGTCCCAAAGCACTATATAACAACTCCAAAAGAGTGATAAATGTCTGCACGTTTCTGGCCAGGTACTAATTAAGCAATACTCCCATCTAGTGGTCATTAGATGTATCGCTTTAAATACCCCGGCACTGACAACACAAAACTGTAACTAGTTTCTAATGATGACTGTTAAGTACTTTACTTCTAGCAGTGCATCAGACCATTTTATCAGTGTTACAGAGGCTACCCACAAAACCAAATTTACCAAAATATATATTTAAGTTGGCGCCGGCATAAAAAGCTTTTAGCGCATGCAGGTCCTAAGTGCTTAAAACTCTCTACCGGTCTGGCAGTCTTTTTTAGAACCTCTGTATAGGCATAGCCCACATTAATGTACACAGTCCAGTACTCCACCTACTGTAAAGTTTGGTGGAGGAGGAATAATGGTCTGGGGCTGGTTTTTTTTCAGGGTTTGGGCAAGGGCCCTTAGTTCTAGTGGAGGGTAAC
Organism: Spea bombifrons; assembly: GCF_027358695.1. NCBI lineage: Eukaryota > Metazoa > Chordata > Amphibia > Anura > Pelobatidae > Spea > Spea bombifrons. Next base: position 78,849,730 of record NC_071087.1, on the reverse strand, counting down.
CTTAATGCTACGGCATGCAAAGCCATTTTTAAACAATTGTATGCTTTCAATTTTATGGCACCGCTTACCTGTTCCAGTATGACTGTGTCCCTGTGCACAAAGCAAGCTATATAAACACATGGTTTGATAAGTTTGATGTGGAAGAACTTGAGTGGCCTGCACCCAGCCTTGACCTTAACCCCATTGAATATCTATGGAACTAATTAGAACGTTGATTGTGAGCCATGCCTTCTCGTCCAGCATAAGTGCCTGTGTTCACATATGCTCTCTTACTGATTGGGCATAAATTCCCACACACTTCAAAATCTTGTGGAATGCCTTCCCAGAAGAGTGAAAGCTGTTATAAGCCGCAAAGTGGGGGCCAACTCCATATTTATGTCCGTGGTTTTTAATGTCCGATCGCGCGATCGGTCATTCCCTTCCAGGTCGCGTCACTGCTGACGTTACACGAAAGGTAATCGGAGGACAGGATATCCCCTGCAGGGTCTGTCTAGACCCTGTTGGGATATCCGATCGCTCTGATGAGGCACACATCACAGGCACTGTGATCTCTATGCAAGTCTATGTTGCGATCAGTCCGGGACTCAAAAACTCAGACTCGCAAACATTTACTGTGATCACTTTGAACCCAAACCCTGACCTGTCAACATGTATATAATATAGCAAAGGATCACTGCTTATAAATATGAACGCCACTCTGTAAGCAACAACAATAAATATTCAAAAAATATTCATTCCGGGCTGAGTCTTCTGCTTTTTTTTCATATTTATTATTGATGGTGATACACCTGTATCCAGTGAGTACCTACTCCTCTGTTCCCCTGTCTCTCCCATTGAGAGATTTTTGAACATGTATGTAATACCAGTTCTGCTGCTTAGTATTATACAGGGGAGTCCATTAGGACTACTTCTTCCCTCCTGGCACGGAGTGCCACATTTCCCTAAGTACCAGAGACTCTAAAGACTGTGGAGCTTGGACAGAGATTTGAGGTTCCCGCATTTTGGGAGGGGGTTTATGTGTGGTATTACTCTCCATCGGGCCAGGACTTACAGGACAGTATTTGCACCTGGATCTGATATCAAGCAGGTTTCAGCCAGAAGTCAGGGAACCCGCCGTGTTTACCATCTTCCCCACAGACTACGATAGCGACCCACTACTGGGCTGACTGCAAATACTGAGCCGTGTGCAAAGGAGGACCTGATGAAGAACTTTCTGTGGTTTGTCATGTCTACTGTATGTAAATTACCCCCGTGTACTGTTTAAATACCCCTGTGTTCTGTTTTCACATCAACATGAGTGCTGTCTGATGCTTGGGGTGGTGTGCTATGATCCCTTATTGTCCTTTACAGGACAATAGCCAAACTGTGTAGCCAAGCTTCGGCTAGCCACAGTGCCAGCGCAGCTCCAGTGCAGTGGTGTCCCCCCTTCTCCCTACAACACTGGTTCTATCTGGTGCTGAAGGGGTTAATCGCTGGTGTCCTGGCAGGAGGATGTAACATTTGGCGGGAGACCGGTCAGGGTACAGGGCGTCCCGTCACAGTCAGTGTGGAGGTGATTGAGGGCACCCTGAGGCTTCTGTATTTGGCAAACCACTTGCCCACAGAGATGGCTCCAATCAGAGTTCTTGCGTGGTAGTGCTATACAGGCGATGTCAGAAGGGATGAGAGATTGGACAAAGATAAATAGAAACTGCTCTCAGGTTCTTGTCTATAACATGTTCGACATAGCATGAAGCAAATAGCATCAAAGGCTGCCCTTTCACCCAATCCTAGGGTATGTACGTATATATACTGTGTCCCAGAGGTCTTCATTACAGAGAACAGCTCTAGCATTGATTAGCACATTGTCCTCAGGGGATGTGCTACCTGCCACAAATAACACAGCATTGTTTGTCCGAGCAGCTGCCAGTCTCAGAGGCCTTCATTATATTACACACATCTGTGTTTAATATCACACGGTGCTACAAACACTTTCTAATATATACGCCGAGTCCCACATACACATGTGTCAGTGAAATGACCCAACTACAGAACATGATATCTCTCTTGGGCACCAGTACTTAGCTCCAGTAATGGCTTAGAGGAAGAACAAAAGTAAATGGCATTTCCAAATGACCCATGCTTAAAGAAAGATATATAAAATAAAAACAGCTGAAATAGGCCTCCACTTCAACCAGCATGAAATATTAACAGCATTGTCAACTGAAATATTATGTAGGAGAAAATATCAGAAAAAGAAATTCATTCCAATCAACTCTGCGCAACTGAAGCTTCCGTTCGGGGACCAAACTGACCTATTATTCCACCAGGACTGCACAAGGATGTTAAGATCTCCCTTCATATATTACTTAAGACTGTAAGCTCTATGGGGCAGGGACCCTCTATCCAAATATATTTGTATCTACCGCTCAAAATGTGTGACTACTGTATTTATAATGCAACTGCCGTAATTGGGACATGCCTTTATTATACGCTAAACCGTGCCCTAATTTTCTGTTGTCACTAGTTTTAAATTTGTTTGTATGTTTAGCTTGCTTTATAAATAAAATTTGTTTCAAAATCAAGTGTCTGCATTTACTGTTTTATATGTTCGTTTTACAAATAGGAAGGCTACTAGCTTGGTCCCTGGAATCAGTGCAATTATGCAAGAAGATACCAGGTTAAGAGTTATGTGCAGTCTGAACACAAATACTTACACTGGAGATTGTTGTGCACCCTGGAGACTCTGACGTGACCTGCTTATTAGATCGAAGATATGCTAAGAAGAGAGGCAGCCTTACAAAAGCAATGATGTATGCACCCCCATCCTCAAGGCGCTGGAGATTTCTCTCTGTGAATCTGGCTCTTTAATCTCTGGAAGTCTTTGACAACCTGTCTGTTCATCTCCCTTCCAGACACTTGCTAATGGTGAATTAACCTTGGCGGGTGCCTACAAATTACCGGTACAGTAACCCTGACAGGTTTCATGGAACAGAAGGAATAATGCTTAAAGAATTCACAAGCAGTCCTTAAGGGAACAACTACTTGCCTGAATTAACAGCAATGTCAGGAATAAGTCATTTCTCACCTGTGGGAAGAAAATTATTATACCATGAAATGAAAAAATAAAAAAAAATAAAGATAAAATTCTTGCTGTTGTTTGATTAGACCAATAAAGATATAGTCTTAGACAGGTACTGATGTACATTAACCACATATAGCTTCTCAGTCTCTCTTAACCTGAAGCTCTGCATCACTCCTAAGACAGAGTACAGTACCCTGCTGCCACCTAGTGATTTTATCTAGGATGTTACAGAAATGGTGTACACCCAAAATAAGTGCAACATTCCAGTCAAACAAACGCTCAAAAAAGGTATTACCGCTATATTTGCAGTTCAACCAAAGACTTGTAATGGAGACATACCCTGACAATATTGGGATTTACAATTCAAGTTTCTTACGACAACTAATCACTGTAATTGAAAAAATAAAACACCACAAGTGAGCAGGAGGTACTTTTTTTGTTAATTTTTTTAATTAATAAAAATTTATGTTGTAAAAATAAATGTCTGTTACAAAATTAGCCCCCATTATAGCAACTATGAGAACACCAGTAGAGCTGGAAAAACTTCTACTCCTCCCATGCCTCAACATTCATGCCGATCTCACAGACAGCAAAGGGCAAACAAGCATTTAATTATGTGTTCTCTGATAGATGCAAAACTGATGAGCTTTAACAAAGACGGAGCATAAAAGAAAAAGCCTCTTGTGGGATAAAAGGGAATGTTTGCATTTGTGCTGAAGACAGAGCACCGTTTCTTCATCTTCTCATTAGGCACTACATGGAATTCCACCAGCAGTATTTTCTCCACATGGTACGATGTCACAGTCTGTTAATATCTATCCAAGCCCAATTGTTTCAATTAGTAGTATCAGGTCACTAGCATTCATTTCCTCTCAATACTCTTCACTGCCAGTAGACAGCCTGGGCCATCACAAGAATAGACTTATTCATAAGCATCAATGGGATCTCTAGCTGGAGGGACCTGCAAAACCTCTGTAATGATCACCTGTGTAAATAAGATGAACAGAACACAAGAAAAAAATGTGAAGCTTCATACAAAAAAATAACTAAAGTAGGTTAAGTGTGTATGGCAATATACAGCCCTTGTAAAATTTGCTGACCTTCTTAGGCTCTTGGCCTCGTAGATCTTCTCCTCATCACTGTCAAGAGATCCCATCTCCATGTTCTCATCGTAATCTGACAGGAGGCCGTATTTCTTTCTTAGAGGTTTCTTCTTTAATCTGAAAGATAACAGGGACTAAGTTAGACATGGGAAGGCAAGTTGGGTTAGTTCTATGGACATTACAGATGCAATTACTAAAGACTATGGTGCCTTATATACCGGTTATTGTGTTGCATAGGGACTACACTAATGTGCGGGCCAATATTAGTCTACCATGCGTGATTTGCAATACATGGGTCCAAGATTAATGAAGACGCTGACTGCTCTTCGTATGACTGAATGTTGTGACCTAGTCAAACGACAGTGTATTAGCTGTGTTTTTTCTTTTATTGGAGACATAATTCAGCAGAAGTAAATTATGTTATTTGATACACAAGGAGTCACCACTAATTTCAGTAAAGGCTGGACTTGGATGAACTTTTGCTGAACTACATGAAAAGCCAGGTACCCCGAAGATGATGACCACAGAGTAGCCAACCCTCTGTGCCTTTAAATTTTCTTTCTCCAATTTCAGAGGTCTGAGTTTAGTCTACAAAAATACCCCAACATGATATTTTATTTAAAAAAAAACAAAAAACAAAAAAACATGATTTACCCCACTAAAAGCTGCTCTTTGTAAAAAAAACAAAAAAACATGCTATTGGCATAAATTGGAATAAGGCTGACATTGCAGGGTTCTCACCGTACTGTCCGGATGACGAAGTAGAGCACAGCCAACACACTGACGCCTATCAGTACATAAAAAGCTCTCTGCATCACCTGGAAGTTGTTCCAGAAGTTCATTACTACGACATGCTGTGTTGGCAAGGCAGTAGCTGTGTGAGGGGAGGCTGTACTGCTTGTATCATTGTTACCCAGGCACCCAACCACAAACAGGCTAATCAGGCAGCTAACGCAGCACAACATCTGTAAAAATGAAAGGAGACGACAATATGAGGGTAAAACATGATAAAATCCTTAAGGACAGAGCTGTTATTTTTTGTAGCCTTTGAGACAATGGCTGTTTTTATATTTCTGCAGTGCTCATGGTTGGCTGTAAAATTCTTCTCTCATTTATTGTACCCACTGAAACTATATATTGGGGGTTTTTCAGGACAAGAAGGGCTTTCTCTGGATACCATTAATTTACTATTTAAAACAATTATAAAATAATATGATGGGAAAATTAAGTGTTTTTTTCTCTTATTTGAAAAAAAGCTAATGAAAAAAACCTGCTAAATATATTCTACTACTTGTCCTGAGTTTAGAAATACCCAATGTGTTTATGTTTTTTGCAAGTTATAGGACAATAAGTAGAAGTTGTATATTGTTATTTCAAAACTGGTCATTCTGCTCTCATGTCCTATTCGGGACATCTTTGAAGCTGGTCCGTTCCTGGTATGTTACAGTCAAAAACCACCCCAATTTGTGTTCAGCAACATCTCCCAAGTAAAGGGACACCACCCACGCATAGGGGTAAAAGGCCACATGTAGTAGGTGCGCATTTTTTTGGGGGGGGGCATCTGGTCACACTGTGCCCATGTCCTATTTGGGACATCTCATGATGTGCAAGGCACATCGATTGTCATTAACGGTATGTATTTCTGTGACGTGCCTGGCATGTCAATTGTCTTCAAGAGATTAATCATGATCTTTTCTAGATGAGCATTGTAAGCCCCATTTGGAGTATTTGTCAAAAATTCTTACAGTACAACCAAAAAAAACAAATCACACAAAATTAAGTTATGCTCAAGTTTAACTAGGACAAGAGCTATGTATCACTAAGCCAAGATGCCTTCTACACAAAGTAGTGCTCTTGTGTGCATACCAGCAGCCTACACACTACAAACTGTGAAGTGCACCCAGGCATTCATTGGGGCTCAAGAAGCATAGTAACATAGTAATTTAGGTTGAAAAAAGTTCAAGAAAAGTTCAACTTTTCTACCTATCCTCCCTGCTTTTGATCCAAAAGAAGGCAAATAAAAAAACCTTAATTTATTTTTCAGATTTTGGGGGGAACCAAAATGCAATCAGATTTCTTCAAGAAGGTCTAAAATATTGATGTTTATTGCATCATTTAGAGTACTGTATGTTCTGCTTGATAGTAACACCTCTCTTGGCAGTGAATTCCATACCTTTATTGCCCTTACTGTAAAAAATCCCTTCCTTTGCTGCCGTTTGTCTAGCATATACAGATGCGACATTTTTGGTCTCTCTTCATAATATTTTTTTATCCGCTTATTAATTTTGTGGCCCTCCTTTGCACTTTTTCTAGTTCCAAAATGTTCTTTCTAAGGACCAGTGTTCAGAACTGCACTGCATATTCAAGGTGAGGTGTTACAATTGACTTATAAAGAGGCAGGATGATATCTGATGAAAGCTCTTTCTGCATATTGAAGTCAGGGTCTGATTAAACCCCTGGAAATCATGCGTGTGTGGTGAGCATACCAAGCATTTGCAGTAATAAGCCAGGGATGGGTTCAGCAAGTCAAGGGACTGGAAGGTGGGTAAATTTGCATGAGAAAGAAAAAAAAAGTTAAAAGGCTACACTAAGCTTTCATATGCGTTAAGGACATATGGCGGCTGGAGTGTCCTTTTAAGCATAAGCTTTAACAACACTGTTTTTAACTAAAACCTGAAATCCCACAACTTGTTTAGTTCCTGCACTTTTCACATACCAGTGGTCTGTCATGCTAGTTGCAGGCGAGTTGAGTTAAATCTTGAAAAATGGGCTAAGGCGCATGACCTATAGTACCCACTCACTTAAGTCAGGAAGCAGATGCTGGAAAAACAAGTTCATATCTATGTGAAAAACTGCCTATTTAGCTGAAAGACCGGGATCAGTGAGACTAAAGTATTAAATGGACAAAAAGGCTCAGTGGTGCCCAGATCTTTCTTCTAAGCCAGGGGTGTCCAACCTGCGGCCCTCCAGCTGCTGCAGGACTACATCTCCCACAATGCTCTTTCAGCTAAGGGGCTGGCTGAGGAGTATGGGAGATGTAGTCCTGCAGCAGCTGGAGGGCCGCAGGTTGGACACCCCTGTTCTAAGCCATGTTAGCCTCACTAATAACCATCATTCTCCTACATGAGTCCCGTTTCATTGAGAAATGCCACCCATTTAGCTCACTGGCAGGCCCTTGATAGGCAGCAGTGCCGGGTCCGGGTGTACTGTACATACACAAAACTACCCCACAGACACAATAGGCATGCAATACATCCCTACTTTAAATATGAACACCAACAACAGACTAATGCGTCAATGGGATTTTTGCACGGAGCTTGGAGGGGGTTGTTAACGTTAAAACCAAACCGACTTTACCGTTCCTATTATGTGGCAACCAAAGCCAGTATGTATGTGTATGTATGTGTATGTATGTGTGTATATATATATATATATATATATATATATATATATATATATATATATTATAGTGGGGGCACATGGACCGAGCAGTGCAAGTACTATAGTGAGAACAGACTGTACACAATGGGCAGCGGCCAGCCTACACACAGAACAAGACACGGACGACCACTATGGAGGACACACATACCCCGCTACAGCAAACAGTATAACTCACCCTCCAAACGGTGTCCAGTCGCTGCCTCGCTATATACCAGGCCTGGCTACAGTTTACCTGCCAGCACCTTACACGTCTGTTCGTCTCTTCCGCTTTCCTGCTTGGCCCCGCCCATTGCGTGACGTATACCGCGATATAATCGGTTGTGGGATGACTGTGCCTGCAGTGCTGATGTGTCTCTGATTACCGCGTTACCAGCCAATTGATAATCAAACAGCAGAAGTTATAGACGTCAAAAAGTTAAGCGTGTATTGGCAGCCTCTGTTTTTTTTTAGAGGTAATTAACATGTAACGCTCCAGCTGTTACAGCTCCCGTGATACTCAGCCAGTACTGGTTGTCTTTGCGAATACTTGCTAAGGACTATGGGAGTTGTAGTTTTCCAGTAAGATTAACGTTGCTTTTTGGTATCAAACTCTCCCTTGTAACATTGTATTTATCTGAAAATTATTGTACTTATTCGTTAACATTATCGAAGTTACACGTATGTAGCATACAGTAGTTTTTATCTCCCCCATAGTATTGTTTTAAATGCTTCATACTACATAAGTGTAAAGATAATAAAGCAAGGAGGTTATTGCTTCAAATGTTTAGTTTTGCCACAAATTTTGTAGCCTTGAAGCAGACCTTTCCTGCTTGCTGTAGATGGTGAGTAGGTTGGAGTTTATTTTTGGGGGGTTTGTATAAGTTTGCTTTAAATATTTCTTCTTTAGTTCTATTTTAAAAAAATCTTCTGTTTAAATCTTTTGTATATATATATCGCTCTTCAACCTTTTGACAAAGTTGTCACTCAAGTATTACTCAAAGTTACAGGAACTTGCCAGTTTCTGTCAAATACCTGCATAGCATTTGTCTCCCAGTGCTCAACGCCTATTGTAGAAAAGGAATTTTTCTGCTAAAAGGGTATTTTATATTTCATTTTCATAATGTTTTATCTGGAGCTTTCTCTGGAAAAATGTGTTTATCGTAACATTGCAAATAATTGCCCCTATTGTTTGTCTATCTGTCGGTTTCAGTAGCTGTATGTCCATCATATAGTGATACTATTTTAAAAATAAAATGGATCATCCACCAAATAGCCACACATACAATAGAATGATGAATAAAACAAATGTAAACAGCATCTTTAATCCCTTCCTCTTCTGAAATTGACCCTGTTAGGTCTTCTGTATGGTCTTTCGCCTATCTTTTCAAAAATACAACTGGTCCATGAGAATCGTATCCATCTTTGATTAAAATCATAATTAAAATCATAATTTATTTAACTTTTAAGAAAATGAGTATATAAAAATCACATACATAAAAAAAGTATCTAAACTATAGTTAACTTCTCGAGCATCAATTAAATCCATACAAAAGGGTTTTCTCAATCGTAGTAATATAATCAGAATCCAATGATTGTCCCAAATTAATATGCATTGTATGACATGTCCAATTTATTGTAATAATACATGTGATTGAATTGTTTTTAGTAAAGAATGATATCGATAACTTAAGTTATTAATTGCAACCAAAATACAATAAGTATGATGGAGCAATGTCATCCACTTCCAGGAGATTAGTAAAAATACAAACATTTGTATAAATAAACACATAATCAAACTCAGAAGAATGTTTTATCGATACATAAGAATTTGGTTTAAAGAATACAATGTGATTTTCTTCTTATCTCTCTGACCATCATGATTCAAACAGCTGCTTGAGAAACTCTCTCCGTTGATCGATATCGAAGAATACTGTAGAGTAAACCTGGAAGTAATAAGAGTTATTGCGCAATTGAGATTAGGACTGAATATAAGGGAAGAACAGCATCAGAGTAAAAACAGCCACTCTGAGAAAGCTGCATTGGGGCGAAATGCATTAGTGGATTACTACTTTACTTGCACTGGTGGCAACTTAACAAAAACGCATCCCCTCATCTGGTAAAAACAGACATATACGGACTGACCACCTGTAAGAGGACTGTGCTGACAGTATAGCCGTTACCAATTTCCCGTGATTTCATTCAGATGAACTTCCTTTTTACATGTTTTATTGTGAGTCCTATTTCACCTTTATCATAGATATAACTATAGACTGTAAGGCCCTCCTCACCTGTTGTCTCTGTCAGTCAATTTGTTATGTTACATACTACTTGTTATGTCCTGTCTACCCATTTTACAGCGCTACGGAATTTGATGGCGCTTTATAAAACAATAAATAATAATATAACTCAGTAGACAGTGAACACTATGATTATTTCTTTTGTTCAGTTGGATGAGATTACAAGGAGCCATTTCTGACCCTTTATTTGTGAGTGCAACCACAATGCATAGTTTTTTACACAGTATACTTTTTTTTTTTACATGTTTGAGAATCACCATCTGAAAAATCAGGTTATTATAAACTTGCTATTTTCTTTTAACACTTTTTTAGGCTAAGCTAAACTCCTTTGACAGCAATTACCTCAAAAAAGCGATTCCGGTAGCTGCGGACTCAATGTTCAAGAGGCATGTTAGACCATTCTCTCTTACAGAATGTCTTAAGCTCGGCCATATTCTAAGGATGTCTGGTGTGAACAGCTCTCTTGAGGTCACTCTACAGCATTTCGAATAGGTTAATGTGTAGACTCTGACTGGCTCTGACCATTCTTTAGTAGATTTGCCTAGATGTTTAGGGTCATCGTCCTGCTGTAATACACAACTTCTACTGAGCTTCAGCTGGTGGACATTATCCTATATCAGTGATGGCGAATGCACCGGTGCGGGGAACTCTCCTCACTGACAGCCGGGGAAGGTCTGCGCGATGGACGCAGACAACGCCCGCTACTAACCGAACCTCCTTCTGGCTGCAGTGGAAGTTGTCTACACGCTGCCCCGACTATACACCGGGGAATCAGAAGCACAGAAGCACCGGTAAATTTGGGGGGGCTTAGATGGGGGGGCATAAGGCATTTCTGTAGGCAGAGTGCTCTATGAAATGCCTTTAACCCCCTTAATGTCACTGCCTCCAGAAATGCCTTTTACCCTCTATACGCCATTCTGCCTCCTGAAATGCCTTATACCTCCCTATATGCCACTCTGCCCCATAATATGGCTTTTAACCCCCTAAATGCCAGAGTGGCATATAGGGGTATAAAGCATTTCTGGAGGCAGAGTGGCACATAGGGGGTCAAAAGGCATATCATGGGGCACAGTGGCATATAGAGGGTTAACAGGCATATCATGGGGCACAGTGGTATTTAGAGGGTTAAAAGGCATATCATGGGGCACAGTGGCATATAGGGGGTATAAGGCATTTCTGAGTGGCCAGCCTGGGGACAGATGTGCATAACTGGGGGGGGCAAAATATTTTTCTCAATCATAGCTTTTATTTAAAAAAATTGTTTACATAGTTTACATGAATTAACATTTACTGGTAAAACTTTTTTTCCTATAGGGTCGTCTTATATTCGGGCTTTTTATTTTTTTTCCTAAATTAATATTCAGATTTTGGGGGGTCGTCTTATAATTGAGCAAATACCGTACTATACACAACAGCGTGCACCAATTTGCCCATATATAATTATTTTTGTTTGTTTTTTAAGCATAGAAACATAGAATGTGTAAGCAGATAATAACTATTTGGCCCATCTATCTGCCCAGGCAGAAAAAAACACAAGAAAAGTATGTTTGTGAAAAGGATTTTATTAAATAACATTAGCTTTTGCACTGAAATGATATCAGTCTATAACAAAAATAAATGGAGCCTAACAATTCACATTACTTGTCCTGCATAGTCTTCCAACTCTTCTAGATGAGGATCAAGAACTTTACATTACTAAATGTCTTAGCAACATTACTAAAAGTAAGAGAGACATATGAAGAAATTTAAAACTTTCCTCAGATTGGCTTCAATGAGTTTTTAGCAGAAAGCAGCTATGCCAGTGATCAGAAGCATATATGATGATCCCTCTGTCCACTATAAAAAGATTTCATGGGATAATACAAGTTAAAATGCATTTTCCATAACTCTTAGTTCTTATATACTTGTATATGCAAACACCAGGAAACAGCATTGCAGGCCTGAATCAACTGAATTAGACATACAAATCCTGTATTTGCAGGTATACATACAGTATCTCACAAAAGTGAGTACATCCCTCACATTTTTGTAAATATTTTATTATATCTTTTCATGTGACAACACTGAAGAAATGACCCTCTGCTACAATGTAAAGTAGTGAGTGTACAGCCTGTATAACAGTGTAAATTTGCTGTCCCTTCAAAATAACTCAACACACAGATATTAATGTCTACACCTTGGCAACAAAAGTGAGTACACCCCTAAGTGGAAATATGCCCCACAAATGCTCAATAGGGTTTAGGTCTGGAGACATGCTTGGCCAGTCCATCACCTTTACCCTCAGCTTCTTTAGCAAGGCAGTGGTAGCCTTGGAGGTATGTTTGGGGTTGTTATCATGTCGGAATACTGCCCTGCGGCCCAGTCTCCGAAGGGAGGGGATCATGCTCTGCTTCAGTATGTCACAGTACATGTCGACATTCATGGTTCCCTCAATGAACTGTAGCTCTCCAGTGCCGGCACAATGAGTCACATGACACCAGGTAGGGGAAATGGCTAATTGGGTCCAATTTGGACATTTCCACATTTATGGCTGTGTGTTGAGTTATTACACTGTTATGCAGGCTGTACACTCACTACTTTATATTGTAGCAGAGTGTAATTTCTTCAATGTTGTCACATGAAAAGATATAATAAAATATTTACAAAAATGTGAGTGGTGTGCTTACTATTGGGAGATACTGTATATTGGCAGCAGGGTGTAATATTAAAGAATGAAACCTAACTGTTATTTTGAAATCTTATTTCAATCACAGTCTTTACTTCAAAGAGATAAGTACATATTATGTAGTTAAAAATGCATATCTAATGCATATATATATATATTATACCTGTTTCTGTAATCTCATGCGCTTCCTGAATGGCAGAAATAAAATGTGGTCACCCTAACCGACACCCAAACACACACACACACCAGGACAGGCTCTGCCACACTGACACCCAAACACACACACACCAGGACAGCCTCTGCGACGCCGACACCCAAACACACACCAGGACAGGCTCTGCCACACAGACGCCCAAACAAACACACTGGGACAGGCTCTGCCACACCGACACCCCCCACAGGGCCTCACTCAAAAGATCAGAGCAAAAGATCAAAGGCAACAGCTCAGCTACATTGAGGCCAGAATTGTGAACATATCACAGAGAGAGCGGCGTTTGTAAACCCGATACACCTGGTAAGGGGTGTAAGCCTAATAACAACTGTAAGGAAAACCATTCTGTGGATTGGAGCAAATTAAGGAGCAAATTCTGTATTTGGTTATCCAGGGTAGCTAAATAAGTTTACCAACTAGTGAAAAAAATGTGTTGTTTTATTTCCCCTATGTATAGTAGCCTCTGCCCAGTCCATTTTAAATATATATAATGAAATCTAGTGAAAGCCATGTCCAATGAAGGGGGTATTATGTATCCACTGGGACAAGATTGCCTTCTGAACAATAGCCAAGAGGATAAGTAGCAATGCTTGCTCTTTGGATGTGGTGTACCTAGGTTCTTCTTGCTGTGAACACCCAAATAGGGCCCAAAGAGGTGCAAGATTAAACTTGAGCTTCAAAGTTTGAGTGGTATGATGTACCTGGGACCAAAAACATATCAGAGGACAAGCCCATAGACAATGCAGAAGGTCTGCAGAGGCAAGATTAAAGCAGACATCTTTTATGGGTTTTCTATGTATTCCCTTTTCAGTAAATTGTTTTGTAAAGGGGAGTGTCTTTTTATTACTGGCCACTAGGCTACACTGGGCTAAATGTTGCCAGTTCTCCCCATGGGATAATCTTGTATCCTTTACGACAGGGGTGTCCAACCTGTGGCCCTCCAGCTGCTGCATGACTACATCTCCCATACTCCTCAGCCAGCCCCTTAGCTGAATGAGCATCATGGGAGATGTAGTCCTGCAGCAGCCGGAGGGCCGCAGGTTTTGACACCCCTGCTTTATGAAGTCCTGTTGATGAACAGGTCCAGTGAGTTTTTTCTATTAAACTTGCATATATTTATATAAAGTTACTACGGTCTCTCAAAACATCTGTTTTTTATTGCACAGCTTTATTACAGCAAAGAAGATAATGCGTGTTTTGCCACCTTGTCTCATTGATCAAAGATTTACCTTTAAATAATTCCTTACTTTTAATCAAATATAGTGTCTCATAAATGATAACCAGAGAGAGTTTGAATTTATGGTAGAGTCTCATTGGGTTAAAAAGGGTCCGGTGCCACATTCAGCTCCATGGTGAGCAATAGAGCCATGTAAGGATTAGATAGGATTTGCCAAAATTGTACTATCTGGCAATATACTGTGACAAAGCCCAATATTTATGCTTCAGGTAGATGTAATTTCTTTTGCTATGTTGTCATATTGGTCGTTTCTCTGCAAAACTTAAATCTATATGCTTCTTAGGGTGTGCTGCTTTTTGTATTTTGTGTGTATAGATTAGGGCAGAACAGCTAATCCTCACAAAATATAGATGGCAATGCGTATAAATACCCCTGGCATTCTCTATGCTGAGGTGAGCTCTTTAATACAGAAATAAACCATAACGTGACTATTCCTGCTTTCTCGTTGGCTGAAGGCACGAAGTATTAGACGGGTTAACTAGTGACATCAACCCAGAGTGCCTTGCACTGTTTTCTGGTTTGTAGACAGTTGCTTAGGTAACCATGCAAATGGACAAATCCCAGGACGTCATATCTAACCAATCCCTATGCTGCTAAGTGTCATCATAGCATAGGGAGGGTATATAAGGGGAGTGGACAGCAGTGTGGCTCAATATAGCATTAGAGTTCTGAAGAGGAAGTGGGTGGAGCAATAAGTAATGCAGCAGCAACAAACTGACAACCACAAAGAGAAGTGGCGACCACAGCTGCGGAGAGAACGAAATATCTACAAGTGCAACCTAAGAATAATAACAAGATCCAGCAAAGAAACATGATAAAGGAACATTTACTGCTGAGCTTTCAGGTAGAGACATTCACCCTAAGTGGTTTTAATTAATAATTTGCGCAAAATATATTTGAAGACTTCTTGTTTGAATGTGCTTTGAAGCATTGCGACAATCTTGGTAAAGCTTTCTCCACATGGCTGAGTGTCGGTGGGGGGAATCTCCTTATATTTCATCTCTCTGTGTCAAGGAATTATGGAAATACCCTTTTACCATGATGATATGATAAATCTGCAGCTGTACCCAAGTTCTGCTCTTTCAACAGTCAGTAGGATGATGAAAAAAGACCTGAATCTCAATTTAGCTGAACAAGTGACACCGCATATGAAACCTCATCACCACGACGAGGAGGATGTACTAAACTCTCCTGACTTAGGCCTACTAAAACTTTCCTCTCCAGAACTAGAGAGGCTGATTCGTCAATCAAATGGCATGGTAACCACTGCCACAACTAGCAACCAATTCTTGTACCCTAAAGCAGCTAATGATGAACAGGAATTTGCCGAGGGATTTGTTAAAGCACTGGAGGATCTACACAGTCAGAATCAGCTGGGTAGTGGCATGAAGATGAGTTCACTGTCTACTGTTGTCCCCGTACAATCATCCATGCCTTCTAGTGCTCCAGATTTTGTCAATTTCAATGGTTATAACGGCGAAGGAATGGGCACCATGGTTAACTACAATACAGAAGCCGTTCATTTCCCACCAATGCCATATGATATGGGAAAACACCACCCTCACCTTCTCCAACATAGGGTGCATGCTATGAAGGAAGAGCCTCAGACAGTGCCAGAGATGGTGAGTTTTGGAGACAGCCCACCCATGTCCCCAATAGACATGGACAACCAAGAGAGGATTAAGGCTGAGAGAAAGAGGCTGAGGAACAGGGTAGCAGCCTCCAAGTGCAGGAAGAGGAAACTAGAGAGAATTTCAAGACTGGAGGAGAAGGTAAAGAGCCTTAAGATACAAAACACAGACTTGGCCTCCACAGCTTGTTTACTAAGGGAACAGGTGGCACAGCTTAAACAGAAAGTCATGAGTCACGTCAATGGTGGGTGCCAGCTTCTTCCAAATCAGGTCCATGCCTACTGACGTGGAGCCCAAATCCTTGTGTAATGGAAAACAACTCCAGTTAAAGGGTGAGGTTGAAACCGAAAAGACAGAGTTATAGGTGTACGTTTCGGATTAGGGCATGGTCTTCATTTTTTAGTATTTACTTTCATCTACTCAACACACGTCTAAATACAATGCAATGTACGCGCTATATATATATATTATTTTCAGAACAATTTTAAAGTTGCCCTTTTGGCTAAGTAATTTTACTTTAAAAGTGCTGATGTCAAATGCAGCCTTGGTGTAGATGCACTAGAGGTATCGCTTCCAAAATAGGCTACTACCAAGTTTTTGTTACATAATGTTGTAAACACGCCAATTAATATCTTATTTTCATTTGAAGAACTATTATAGAATTTTTTCACTATAGATAAAAATGTTCTATTTCTCTCTTTAATACATCTCCCTGTCATATCTTAACTGGCAACAGCTAAAATATATTAAGGATTTGGTAAAATGATTTCCTGTCAAATACTTTTACATTCTGTCTAAAATGTTTACAAACCTAAACAGCAAAAAACTGCCATGGAGTATAGCCTAATTTTGCAAACAAGGCATGTTCAAAACAAACAGTATGTGCTCAATGACATATGTGTGTTATTTTTACAACTTGCACTGGCTTTTGTATTTGTACAATAATGTAGATATATTTTAGAAAACAAAACTATTTTGCCTATTTAAAAAAAATATTTTAAATGCAAAATGCAACTTTCTTTTTATGTAACACATTCCAGGTAAACAATACTAAACAACACTAGATAATAAAGCACTGTTAATATTTTTACTTTATCACATATGCGTTCAAGGTAATTAACTAGTGGCCAACATATTAGATTTTCATGTTGATTTCCTGCATGAGTATCCAAATTGTGATGTAATAATTACATTGTATAACATTGTGTGAGACTTCAAGTTGCATTTAAATTTGTTGTTTCGCAAAAAAATAAGTAATTGGAGGAAATTAACATGCCGGCACACATAAGAAAATGTTACATTGGATATAGGTAGAAATAACAAATGTCCATAGGTATGGCACCACTGGCGTAACTGCTTTTGAATGTTATAACTCTCATCACCATCATCATTGTGTCCGAGAGCGATGGGAGATGTAGTCTACAAAAGCTCACGAATAACAACTGTTTGAATCTATGTGGCTCTCCGTGTGCTTGTGTTATTTTTTTAATGTATCCATATATGGCTGGCTCTTGAGGGGTTAACCGTATATGTTTTATGCCCTGTTTATATATTGTACGGCGCTAAAGAATATAATAGCCCTATATAAATCAATAAATAATCATCTTCTATAGTATCGTGTCTTGGCTCGTGCAAAGAGATGGGCCATTAAAAAAAAAAGTTAATTTGGGGGTTTGTCCTTCAATTGACATTCATATTGTTGTTTATATGTATATATTACACTAGCGTATATGCACATTTTTCTTTTCTTTTTGCTTCTCTTATCTACCTCCCTCTTCCACTTCTTATGACCCTCCATTTGGAATTACCTGGTTTTCTGCATTAATTGTCTAGAAAATGTGATCTGATCTACATCTAAGTCACAAGTATAGACAAACACAATGTGCTTAGCTTATAACACACAAACAACTATAATCTTTCATGTCTTTATTGAACACTCCCATTAAACATTCACAGTGCTGATAGAATAAATTAGTGAACCCTTGGATTTAATAGCTGGTTGAAACTCCCTTGGCAGCATTAACCTCAAAAGTGCTTCCGGGAGCTTCAGATCAGACCTGCACAACATTCATGAAAAATTCTTTCTTACAGAACTGCCTAAGCTCTGACTTGGTCACTCCAAAAGCCAGATTTTCTTTTTGTCTTTAAACTGCATCACCCAACTTCTACTAGGCTTCAGCTGGAGGACAGCCATCCTGACATTATCTAGTATGATACCTTGATAAACTTTGTACTTCATTGTCTCAACTATGATGGCAAGTTGTCCAGTCCTCAAGGCAGAGCAGACCCAAATCATCATGCTCCCTTTACCGTACTTCACTGTTGGGATGACGTTTCCATGTTAGAATGCAGTGCCATTTTTACACCATACATAGTGCTGCCTGTTGTTCCCGAACAATTCAACCATAGTTTTAACAGTACATTTTCCCAGTGGCATTGTGGAGTGTCAAGGTGCACTTTGGCAAACTTCATGTGCACACTAATGTGTTTTTGGAGAGCAGCAGCTTCCTCCATGGTGTCCTGCCATGGTCTCCATGCCTGTTCAATGTTTTGTATATAGTAGTCTCATGAACAGAGATGTTAACCAATTCCAGTGATTCCTTCAAGCCATCAGCTGTTACTCTAGGGTTCTTTTACCTCATTGAGCAGTCTGCATTGTCCCCTTGGTGTCATCTTGACTGGGTAGCTACAGTACCAAATTGTCTCTATTTATGAACAATATGTAAACTCTTTGAGATTAATTTTGTAACCCTTTCCAGCTTTTTGAAAATTGTGGGTTTAATGATGTGTGGAAGTGAGGATGCTAGTTACCGGAGGCAGCAAGTAGGATGGGGCCACTTGGCTTTACTGGCCCCCTCAATCAGAAGGTGCCAGTGATCCTCTATTATTATATCCTGCATAAGGCATACGTGACGGGACGCCCTGTAACCAGAATGGGTACACCCATCAGCTGTTCGTTGCTTCCTCCCGGAACCGCAAGGGTTAACTGCCTCCAGCTCTCGATGATACTGCAATGAAAGGATCAGGAACCGACTCTGTATCCTCGGTGTAGCAACACCGTAGCCCGCTGAGACGTAGCCAACATGGTGTTGTTATGTCCTGAAAAGGACCCTCTATGATTAGACGAGACTAATGTCAAGGTGAACAACAACAACACTTTATTGGGGAACACACAACCTTTTATACACTACTCTAACAATGAAAGAACATAATCACATTAGCACAACTATACCCTAATAAAGTTTAGTAAAAGTTCAGGCGCTACACAAACAAAAATTATATATTAGTATAAAGTAAGTGAAAATTAAAATATATTATAACAGGTGCTGCAAACACTTAAGTATAACCCCTTTCTACCAAAATACAAAATAAAAATTCAATAGTGTTGCGCAAAGATATTTATGCCAATTTAAAAGGCAAAATATAAAGTGATTATATATAATATAATGTGATACAAACAATATGTATAAAAAATATATATTAAAGAAACAATACTTATATTTTTCGTTTCTGTGTTCTGTCTTTTTTTCAATTTCTCAGGTGTGGTTTTTCTCCCAGTGTTTCAATGTATACAAGAAAAAAAGAAAAATAACATAGTGTTTTCCGTAAAGGCAATAAATTTGTATCAAATATTTCGAATGCGGTATCCCACTCACATTGGTGAGAGCATTATAGTTTGCTTTGACTTTCTATACCTTGCCCAGACAGCCTGGCGCCATACTCAGGCCACCAAGCCCGCTGTTTTCGGGGTGATCCCGAGAGAGCGGCGGCCATCCCGGGGTACCGATGGATAGCTCGGAGTCCCTAGAGTATTCTGTTCAAAAAGCGACACGGTCCACGGTTGGGCGGTAGTAGTTGAAACACAGCCGGATGTGCGTTCCATGACCGTGTTGGCTGACCCCGCTCTCATGGGAGTGGTAGAACTGGAGTTCCATGGGAGGCTCCCTCTCCAAACCACCCATTGCCTGTACCCAACCACCTGTGGATTAAGACTACAAAAGAGCGCTCTGGTGGGGTCAATCGTGTCTGAGTTATTAGGGGTTAAAGTTGGCAGGAAAGTGCTCGGTGTCACACCAACTTGTGTAGTGCATACATGGACTTGCTACCTGGTAGAGATGGTATGGCCAATTTCAGTATGAGAGGGGTTAATTTGATTGTACGGGCATGTGGTGCCAAAAGGTCTTGTGAGATAAATTTGTCCTTTGAAGCTCGGACTCCAACCGGGGCCTTCTGCGGGGTGTGAGGTCCTGTAGTGGAGCTGCCGCTTTGTCTAAGTTCAAATGTAGACGACCATATGCCTGTATCCCCTCATAGATACTGGATTCTTTGAAATGCTAAGTGACCACTAGCAGTCAGGAAAACCATTTCATATCCAGGTCATATCCAACACATATCAATAATAACTCATATATTCGTTATCATACCTCCTTGTGTGCATACCTGGAACGGGGAAAGCGCACCCTACAAAAAGAGTACAAACATGGCGGCGCCACTTAAACAGTTTGGAAGGAATTGTGAAGTCTATGATGTTCAGTCATAAGTAGCAAGTGTGACATATCCATGGACTTCACAATTTACAATAAATTCATAAATGCATGAATTATTGCTGTGGCGAGCACAGGAGGGACAATAAAATGGAAATTAGTTATTTTGACGGATATGTTTCCACCACACAAGGGGGAGGTCACTTATGGTACACCTTCCCTCCGCTTATACCACCTCTGGGCCGGCTTGGAAACTCGAGATGACCTGGGAAAGAGTATAAAGTTTATGAGAGAAGATGGGTCAGTGTGCTTACTAGGGGCCAAGATCTAATTTTGAGTAAGTCGCCATCTTTCCTTGCCGGAGCCCTACGGACAGAAAAACTGTTACTTGACCATTCAGTGAGTAGTTAGATTTTCTGTAATTTTCTCCTTTTTATTTTATCTGTTTGGTGTAAATCTGTTTATCATCTTTTTGTGTATGCACTGTGATTTTTTTGGTCATACTAAATATTCCTTTTAAGTTCTGCCTTTGTCTGGTAAAGACTCACGTTACCTGAAGAGACCGTTTTATTGGTAATTTTAAATCACGTAATTATTGTGTTAAAATATACTGTGTGGGTTTTTATAGTCTAATTCGCTTGGGGTACCAAGACACCCCATTTCTAAATTGTCTTGGTGGTGGCAGCGTTATTTTGATATTTGTTATATCATTATAGTTAATTGTGGGTGGATATTTGTATTTTTATCACTATTTTCGGTCTAGGGCAGACAGATAGTGAATTTTAACCCTTTTACCACCAGAACCACGTCACGCGCACGCTTGGAGTAGAGTGCGTTCGTGACACTCGGGTCCTAGCCGAGAAACAGTTCCAGAGGATTACGATCAGGAAAAAGGGTATGTGCAAACCGGGCTCCAGTGTTATAGAGATGTGATTATGTTGGTGGGGTAAGAGAAGGAAAGAAACCACATACCAAAAAAAAATTAACAGATGTCTGCAACCCAGGGTTGTGACAGCATAGTTCGGCCAGTGAGGTTAGTCTTAAGAAATCTTACTGATTTAAATGTTGTTTTCACTATAGAAGAATTGACACATTATATTTAAAAGCAGCTAGTGCTATAGGAGAACAATGAAGATGGTGATAACCTTTTGCTAATGTGTAAAAAGGCATAAAAAAGGGCTGCTGCTCATCCTAACTTTTTATCAAGTAAACATATTGATGAACATGATATTCATGTAAATAACACATGTAAACAAAATTACGCAAATACAACCTTAGATGAACAACAACACAAGACAAATTACAGTGTGTCATGATTTATTCAACAAAAATAAAGCCATAAAAGATAAAGCCTCACGCCTTCATTCGGGCCCTGATGAGGGCTGGCCTTAGGTGTTCAGGCGCCCTGTGCGGACAACTTCCCTGGAGCCTCCCTCGACAATAAAGGGAAAAAATCTTGTAACAAACAACTAGTTTTATTTAGAAATTATTTATGTGCAAGTGCAAACAAGTACAATAATATATAACTGTGAACACTGGTAGCAATAATGTACCTTAAATACATTAAATATAGGGGGGGGGGGCAGCTAACAGTGCAATCTTTGTAACAAAAACATTTTTCCTTTAAATATTGAAAAAAATGGACCCTAGGCAACTACCGTATTTGCCTGATTATAAGACGAGGTGGTCTTCTAATCTACAAGACTACAAGACTAAGATTCACATCCCCCGCAGCGCTTCAGGGGACCTGGATCCTCCTCTCTGACAGCCTCTGCTGCTGCCAGCACTTCCTCTGGAGGCTTCTATGACGGAGCGCCGGCATCACATGACCTTCCGGTGCTCCACCATAGAAGCCCCGGCAAAAGTGCCAGCAGCAGCGGCGGAGGTTGTCTGTGTGCATCCCGCAGCCGGTGAACGTTTGCGGGATGCACACAGACAACCTCCTCTGCTGCCGGCACTTCCACCGGGGCTTCTATGGTGGAGCACCGGAAGACCACACGGCACCCCTCTCTCTCCTCCTCTCCCTGCAGCCTCGGCACGGCCCTAAGTCTGACACTCCCTCGTTCAGAAGACACAGTTGTCTACCATCCCGTCACCCCTTACTCTGGTTAGAGACAACCCTGATTTCCCTCCAGGCATGGGTGTTGATCTTTTCCCAGCAACTCCTCTGGTGGAGCGCTCTGGGATCCGTGGATATCTGGCGACAAGTGGTCTCAAACCGCTGGAACATTTGGTATCACAGAGGCCACCCCTCTCTGCGAGTTCAAATACGTGCAATTTTTTCCGCTCCTTGGTGCAGAGGCATAATGCACTAAGGGACCTTACTGAGTTTGAAGACCTTCCCGCTCGTGGCATATCCCTATTATACGGCTTAATACTGGCTGCCTTGCATCCTGAACCCCTGAAATTTAGTGAGGAAGTGGGAGTCTGCGCTGCAGGTCGTCCTTACGGCAGAACAATGGGAGAAGTTCTGCGTTCTTGCACACTGCTTTTCAATAAGTAATAAAGACCAGGAAATGTCCTATAAGATGATCTATCGATGGGATATGCCTGATGTGCTGGAGTTGTGGAGCTACCCCAGGCTCTCTTCTACACTTATGGTGGCAATGTCCACAAATAGTTCCATTTTGGACGGCGGTCCATTCACACATACAGAATCTTACAGACAAGGCCATCCCATTCATAGAAACATAGAAAGTGATGGCAGATAAGAACCATATGGCCCATCCAGTCTGTACAGCTTCTGAATAGTTTTCCTTAGTATCTTGCCTTATCCTATCCCATGATTGCTTAAATGTCTTCACATGTATTAACCACTTCTGCTGGAAGGCTATTCACACTGGAATTTTACCTTTTTCAACATATGACTTGCCCGATTGCCTGGTACAAGAAATCAATAGTCCGCCACTTATTGACAGCAGCAAAAGCCCTGATACCTAAGGATTGGGTCCTCCGAGTGGAGCAGAAGCGAGTGTTTGAGGAGTTGGCTCTGACAGCTGATGGGGCGGCAAATAGATATCGGAGTACTTGGTTCCACTGGTTGGAATTTGTTTCTGGGCCTCTTGTCCGTCCTTTATTAAGCTACAAAGTATCAGACGTGCCACCGGAGGCTGCTTTTTAAATAGCAGTAGTCAGTGGAAGATTGAGTAGGAATCCCGGGCTCCCCTTTCGCAACTCACTATTCTATGGCTGCTATGAACCTATTAACGCCCAGAAGTGTATTTTTACGAATTGCTCTGATTTGTATCCCTCTCCCTAAAGTGCAAATAAGGAAACAATGATTTACCCACAAAAAAACAAATATATGGTGGTAAAATTGAAACAAAAGCACTTTTTATTTGAACATAAGATAATGACATACAGAACAAGTCATCATTATTATGTACTTATATTTGAGTCAAATAGGTTACTTTATTCATTTTTTACAGTAAAGCATAATTAAAGATTTTTGGAAACAAGTCTTAGAAGAAATAAAAATAATTAAAAAACAAAAACATATTTTCAGCAGAAACGATACTATTATATTGCAACTTTTCCAAAGTTCCCCGCTCACACATATATGTAATAACCCACATTTTAATGGCACCAAAAATTGCTAGAAATTGGTTAATAACCCCTAGCTGGATCCAGGTTACTCAACAAATTGATTATCAGTATATGATGGAAAAGGGTATATCCATTCAAAATGATGGATGGGATTCCTTCTCCAAAAAAACGGTACCAGAATTAATTATATTGGGCTTCTATTGCTTTGGATAAACTCCATGTTTCTCTCTTCTATTCGACCAATGTTATGTTTGTAAAATCATGATTTATACCATATCTCCAAGTCAATTTCTTTGCCTAAGTCTTTTTCCCATTGTCTCCATGACATTGGAACCATATTCTCATAATTCATAAGGTTTACACGTTTAGACATCAGATTTAGTTTACCACCATCATCAAAAACTAGTCATTGAGGTAACAGTCATGTGCACTGAGACCTCCTGGATCTTTTCTTTTCTCCCAAGACCTTCCGGTGGGTATGAGATTGAACGATAAAGCCTGCACACATAGGGCAGGGTGACATGAAGATGTGGGGACAGGTACAGGTTATATGCCATTGACAGCAATGGGAAAGGGTCATGGAAAGGTCAGGAGTTTAAAAAAAATTTAATAGTTATATAAGTGTCTGCGCCTGCGCTTTGCCGTTTTTTTTGGCCGCCTCGAGCGTGCCTTGCGCTGCATTTAGCTGGGTCTCGCCCTATCTCGCGCTGCGCTAAGGGACGGGAAAACCAACTATAGAGGGCTCATGAGGGGGCTAGTTTACTTTTGTTAATTTTATGGGGTGAACTGATGAGTTATGCCAGCTGGCTTATAGGGCAGTTGGCAAAATGATGTGATTTAGGATGTGCTCTGGGGCTTGTGCCGGGGGCTGGAGTTTTTGTTTATATATGTATCAGTTAAAGTTTCAAGTTATAATTGAAAGTTATTTGCTTGTGACAGTAAAACTTAATAAAAGTCCACAGCCCGATTCATCCAAATTATGTGTTACGTTTTTATTGTTTGATTTATAGACACTTATGTCAGTACATTCATTTGAATTATGTCCCCTACAGTTTCATGACTAATTGTGCGATTACACCATATTTGGTTACTGCTGGCAGTAACTACTCAGCAAATCTATGTTCCCAATTACTCTCTGAAATAGCAGGTAGAAATTTCATATCCCAGGAAACTGGGGTGTGGGAGTTCCTACCCTATGATATGGATGGCCAATCGTGCTTCTGGTGAGGTCCAGATTCTTCTCAATCCAGGACGACCTCCTCCACATTTGCATCAACAGCAAGGTAGTAGCAGCAGCAGCACTACGATTACAAAGAGGTGGCCATGTGCTGCTTGGATCACCACAAAGACAGAAAACCAAAGCAAAACCTTGCTTCATTCAAAATAACCTGGGTAAGATGATTGCAGCCCTGGGGCACTAGTCACATCTGCTAGGGGAAGATGCTGATTAACCCTCTCAGCATGCACAAAAACACTGCAAACTTTGAGCAAAAACATAGGGATGCACCGAAATGAAAATTCTAGACCGAAACAGAACCCCCTTTAGAAAAGAAAATACAAAAAAAACACTTATGACATAAGTAACAAAATATAAACTCAAACAGCAGTTTTATATTTAAAAAGCGCTCTGCAGTCTTCTGATCCGGTCTTCCAGACACCCCGGAGAAGGTAAAAATGCTAAACACCGATTACAGGCTGCACACCAACTTTAAAGAATTACAATATAATATAATAATTCTAATATAATTCCTCCCCATAATTGAGTTCTTTTAAGTGGGGGTGCGGCCAATAATCAGCATTTAGCATTTTTACCTTCTCCAAGTCGTCTGGAAGACTGCAGAGCGCTTTCGGTAGTGCGGTCCGGCGAAAATGCAGTCCCCTGGCAACGCAAGCAAAAACTTTAGTTCCGCCCCGATTCTTGATTCTCAACGTTGATGTAGATGAGGCAGACTAGCTGACAGCATGTACTGGCTGCCTGGGCATGATAGGAGCATGACTGCTAACTTCAATCACACTCTTCCTAGAACCTGGGCATGATGTAAGTAACTTCTGCTAGCTTTTGCTACCGTGGCTGCTTGCGCATGATAGGCGTGTCATCGCTATATTAAATACAATTACTAACAGCAATCACACTACTATCATGCCAAGTCAGCCTGTACATGCTGAAATTTGGGTATACGTGACAATACATGCACATAACCTACAGCCTCCTTGTGCCCTGCCCCCTCCTTACACATGCATATTCATTTATCACACATTCATATACCCTTCCCGAACTGCAGATCTTCTGCTGCACCTCACAGACTTACGCAGGGGGCTGCTGTTAACCTCTGCGTTGCTCCCAGTCCGTTTGAACGTTTCTTGACCTGCCGAGTGGAACCCAGTTATGTATGAAGTTAAACGCCATCAGTTGAGACTTTCTGGTACAGCAACCATACTTTTTTCACAACCTCACCTTCCTCCATATATTTACCATACGCCAACAAGTTTAAAAATAATCAATGTAACCAACTGCCAAAGAAACAGCAAAGCAGTAACGAAAGTTGATGTCAATACACTTTATTGATATTTACAAATATTTTAAATAGATTTTCAGCACCCGATTACTGCAAATCTTCTACTTGAACTGCCACGTATAGCTCCTTTGATGCATCTGTGTGAAGAGGTTTTAGAATAAAACTTTTCAATACTTCATTGCATACATACATTTAATCTGTTAAAAGACCATGCAACCCATGCAGATAGGTATATGTTAGACTGAAATGCCTATCTACAGCTAGTTAGCCCAGCCTGCTCAGACTGCCCTCCCATTGATTTCAAACAGCCAATCAGTGACAAGATGAGGAATGTAGCTGCTCCTTAAATGTCAGGTATTTTTCCTTTCTTCGTGCATATTTCTGTAGGCCTCCGACATATATATATATATATATATAATACTGCAATCACACTGAAAAAGGCATTGACCACCTTTCCATCACTCACTTCCCTACAAGCTGACATTAACATGTTGCAGAACATAGATAGTACCAATAGAAAGCTTCCCACTGATATTCATTACATTGGTTGCAAAGTATTAAATCCAGTTAAAAAATCTCAGATCTTAATACGGCCCAAAACCGTTACCCTATAGCTTGATCAACAAATCACGTGTATTAACCTTGTCGTATCCCACTGAACAAGGCTACAATGCAGTACATATGAACTACATGTCATAAATCTCTATGAAGGTACTGCAATTTGTTTAGAAGACAGAACTACACTTCATAAAAATCAAATCTATTCGGGGATACACAGCTAGTCACCTAGCGGCAAACGTAACGTTTACTCCATTTGTTACTGTATACTACACAATGGTGTAAATCATGTTTTAAGCAAGCCATTGCCCACTCACCTTGAAGCACCAGGTCAGATCCACATGCCATTAACTGTAGACTTTGGATCACAGCCAAGTCGATACCTAGACCAATCCCATCAGCTACCAAGGATTAACCTATAATAAAAGAAAAACCGGTCTCAGACATTGAAGACAAACTGCAAAATGAATATTAAGTGTCAAAATATCAAAAGCACTAGTTCAGTGCATCAGGGGTTCTCTAAAATATTAAGAGCACCGGAGTGCAAGTTTTTCAGGAATATCTGGAACATTTACAGGCATTGACGCTAATGCATCCAGCAGGCATGTTAACTGGACAAGTGTTCTTTTCTCGTAGGTGGATAGGCAAGTTTCACAAGCACAATGAGCTCAAGGAGGGAGTATGTGGACATGAGCAAAAGAGTTACCTCGACATACCGGACTAATTTCGCATATGAACTAGCCAAGAGCAGCTTTCCATTCAGGCTCCACAGGAGGCAAACACTTCACTTCTCCAAGGAGACTGCAGCTTCTGTACTCTAGCAGAGGATTCTCAGAAGGCAATAATAATGTACTGTCTAATAGTGTGCACTACAACCCAGTTATGCTTTACTCCAGTAAGGTCCAAAAGGTTCAGCGTTAAAAATGTTTACTAGAATCTGCTTCATCTTAGCATACTGACCAGTCTCTATTCAACTAGGAAACACTAGTGATGGCACAAATCAAACACATTGACTGGATATGTGACCCAAAGGAAAATAGAGACCTAACTTTAATCTGAGATAGCAGCACAAGCCCTAAACTTCAGCTGCACTGTGTGGTTTGCCAGATTACCCAGTTTAACATGCTATAACACCAAAGAGCCAAGCTTCAATAAAGACATTCTAGAGTAATGCATTTTACTCTTATTTTTAATCCCAACAGCAGATTTGGGCCAGATTGTGTTGAGCAAAAATGTATACAAGATTAAATGCAAGCTGCTGAGGGTTCAACAGTTCTTCAGTGATATTAGAATTTAAGACTATGTATGTAGTTGTCTTTCCCCATAAAATGTAATTCTGTAAGATCCCACACATTTCCAACTCCACTGTCTGTCCAATCCCGTATGTGCCAGACACAGTGTTGTGCATAAGTCAATTGTCAGGAGCGCAATTCTTTTCAGACGGTCTTTTAATAGGCTTCGTGAAGCCAAACGAGAGTACAAGAATTCTGTGACCATTTCAATACAGTTTCTGCATTTGTTTCAGTAAAAAAAGGACAATATAAACAAACATTTTTCTAGAACTTCTTGTGACATTGTTACTGGAAAGATTGGTAAGAGGTTCACTTTAAGTATATCAAGGAAGTTTAGCCACTATTTACAGCGCACCCAGGCTCTGCCTTCCCTTGTTACACTAAAGGAATGCCTTAAATGAAGACATGCTCAAGCAGGTTTCAGGGTCTCTGACCCACATACTATACATATACAGTAGCAGGTCATTAAAGACACTGCAAAGGTGTGAGGTTAAGGCTTCACACACCTCACTGAGCAAGACTTTTGCAGAGCAACCCCCTTCCAATATACTCCCCATAGACATGGGAGCTCCCAGTCTGACCAGCTTCAATGGAACATAAGGTTAAAAACTCATCCCCCTTAAAATATTTCTTTAATATGTACAACGCAAAATGCATTGCAGCACTGATGCTCCATGTATTAATTTATGAAGCTGTTTGGGTATTAACCCAATCTTTTTATATAAAAAGTGAACACAATTAGATGAACTACATAAATGATTCTGCGAAGCTCCAAAAATCTTTATAAATACGGCCATTGGAAGGACGATCTTGAGTCAGGAAGGAATTTTACTCGTTGTGTGTAGCTGAGGACAAGAAGCAGGCACAGTTGTAAAGACATTCAAAGCATATGGACAGCTCCCAATTTATCTCCACTCAACTACAAACATCTAGCCCATTCCCACTGAGACCATTCTAGTTCAAAGCTCACTACTGTGAATACCTGAGTGTAGGGCAGAGCCGTCACATGCATTATTTAGCGCTCACTTGTACTAGTAAGAGCGAACACAGATACATGCCCCTGAAATCCCACCAAATAACATCCCCAGGACTTTCAACTTACCATAACTGTCATATCCGTCTCTGTAAGAACCTCCTGAGCGATCGCCATAACCACCTTGACTCCTGCCACTGCTGTGGAAAAACAAAGCTTTAGCTATGACAACTACAAGAACAAGTGTGTCCTACACTACTAAAGTCGTTCTAAAAAGCCAGAGAATTGTTCTTACCTGCCATAGTAGTCACGGGATCCACCACTGCCCCCATATCCCCCACTTCTGTTATCAAATCGGCTGCTTCCATATCCCCTGTCTCCACCACCTAATTAAAGCAGAACAGTCATGTTAGTATATGCCAAATCAAGGACAACAAAACAAGTCTTGCCAATTTGCACAAATACATACCACGTCCACGTCCACCACGGAAAAATCCCCTGCCGCCGGAACCTCCTCTGTAGCCCCCTCTCCTGTCTCCTGATGATTTGCCTGCCTGGTCAACACGTATTTGGCGCCCATCTACGGACTAATCAGAGAACGTGGTCAGGAAAGAAAAACACCCCCAAAACAAAAACACACAAAAAGTACTCATACTTGTTATGAAACATACCTTTCCATTCATAGCCATCATGGCATCTTTAGCATCTTCTGGGTTCTCATACGTGACAAACCCAAAGCCCCTGGATCTCTTGGTCTCACGATCTTTCACAACGACGACTGGCAAAAAGAAAATAAAGTATTAATGTGAGCCCCCACACGCATATATATATTCCTCAGGAACAATGCGGGTTTTTTTTAATTTAAAACTATAAAATGACAGTAGAAGAACATGCACATTGACTAATGAGCAAAAAAAGGTGTGCTAACGAATAGCATTGATGGGCATTTTGTAAAGGGTGTGGTTAATCAAAGGGTTCTATTGCAAATCAAGAACACCTCCCTTTTCCAGTTCTGTGGTCATGGTTTTCTAAAAGCACAGATGGCTTGCTACAGCTTCAAGTAGCATTAACAGGACTAAATTGCCAATGAAATATTACTTCTACAGCATTAAGGCAAACCCCTAATATGGTCAGTTACCAGAACGCATAAGAGCTGCACACAATAGTTTATGCTACCAGGTAACATCTGCCCCCCCCCCCCGGCTAAAAGCTCATCTACAACCATAACCGTTAAAATTAAATATTACTTCCTGCAATCACACTCACTACCACATCCAACAGCCACATTGAAACAACGTTTGATCCCATCGTGTTTAAGTGTTGGTACTCACCTTCTGAGATTATTCCATACTTGGAGAAAACGTCTTCCAGATTCTGCTCATTAGTTTCAAAGCTAAGGCCTCCAATGAAGAGTTTTCCTTCGTCACAAGACATGGTGAGATCTACGGCAAGCGATAAAAGCACATGTAGCAGGCAAGTCTTAAAATGGCGCCCATCAACCGATACGTGGGCGGGGCTACCCAATTTCTCGCTCGGAAAAAGCGCTACCAACTCGCACCAGTACCTTCTGAGATAACTACTCCATTATTTAGTTAGCCGCATATCATCTAACCATTAAAACCGACCTCTAAGCCAAATGCACACATATTTCTGAACATCACAAACATCCAGCCACTACATAGCAAAATAATTCGCATTTAAACAAATTACATTTCCAGCACAAAAGAAAATTAAAAAAAAAAAAAAGTTTACCTTATTCGTGCAAGAGCAGCGACAGAACAACTTGAAATCAACGAAAGAAAGTGCGCAACAACGCCCAGGCGCCTTCCTATATACGCTAGGTCTCCTCCCACCTAATTTGCAATTCTTAACATGAGGGATGTACCACTTGATTAACAAATGTATCTAACGAATAATTGCTCGGGCGGCTAAATATTGTATTGCTGGAAAGATGTGCCGTTATAAAATAGGTAAAGAAAGGAATTCGAAACTATCTTTCTCCGTATCTTCCCCGTACGCTATTAAAATATAGCGCACCCCTATTTTTTCAGATAGATTGTCCTTAACTGTCAGTGACGCAATAAAATGAATAATGACCAGATGGCTTCGCCGGCCAACCTTATTATTGGCTGCTCGGTGTTGCTGGGCGGGATTTGCAAAGGTTGCCGCAATGCGGTTGTTAACAAAGAAAATGAATCTGTGGCGCCAAGGCGCCATTTTAGGGAGTGGTGACAGATTGAAACGGTGAATATCCACGATACATTTTAATATGAAAAATAAACGATCTCGGAAACGTGAAACATTTGCTATGTTTTGTCACGTAACCCCGGCCTAGAAACGAGCAGTTTTGTGCGGCACGTCGATTGTAGTTCCCGCGATGATGGTTGTAGTATGCTTATATTCGTAGTCTCATCAAATTGACATAACCGTTTCACGTTGATGCAGAATTACATCTCAAAAGTTTTTCAGCAACGATCCCGCTATATTTCCCGTTTGATGTTAGGGTTTCGTTTAAATACGGGGCAAACGAGTCTGTGGCGGGAAGGGGGGGGGGGGGTATTTTTTTTTCCCGGGCACCAACCTACTGTAATTCATAAATTGGGAATCCAGACCTCTAATCTAACAGCTAGCCTCAAATAGATAAATTAAAGGACGAATACTTTCCTTTCGACCGAAGCACGTGTTTAGTTAGCGCACTCCGCCTTTACCCCACTAGGAAGCAGTGATCAAAACACGGATTCATTGTTAATTGTCTAGCCACTCTAGCCGAAGCCAGCGTTAAAAGATAAAAAAAACAAAAAAACATATATAAAGCTTTAAAGAAACTAAACTCGCTGCAAATAAAGCAACTTTTTTACATTGTCTGCAAAAATGATAACTGTCCTTGTCATGGACCTGACGCGCGCCCCGCAGGTGGCAGCAGACACATGGCCTCATCCGCCATTTCACGCCGTCTTTATCCACTGTGCAGCGTGTACAAAGGCTTGGCCGCCATTTCGTGTACAGGTGCCGAATAAAAGCCTAAGGCTTTGACGAGGGCTCGTGTTCAGTATTTAACCCCTTATTACTGATACTTTGTACCCATAACTAGCGCTTTTACGTCGTTTCCTTTAAAGACGTTTGTTCAAGCACTACCAATTTCATTTTTACTCCACAAATATTTTTCCTAAATATACGGTGCTTTATTTTGATACGTTTAAACGTATAGTAAATCACTTAATATGTTTTAAAATATCTTGTATGAATTTTTCCTATTGTAACCTGCAGTAAGGCTGGTAAGACAGTTTGGAAACACCTTGTACGCATAACATTTCCATGTTAATTGACACACACTACGCGTTTAAAAGCCTTACATTGGTTTTAGTCAGTTTATTGCTCTGTAAAAGTAATAAACAAAAGAAAATAATGCACAAAGCAACATTTAGCTCATGCAGCAATCAACAAGTCAGCCATTTTTCCCTCAAAAACTTTAATTGACTAGGTTGTGTGTAACCACACAAAACAAAACAAAAATCAGCTGGACATCCACTTAAGGGAACATCTTTACCTTTCCATTTATCTAGTTTTGGTGGCACGGTAGCAGTCATCAATAGCAGGAAATTTACTTCAGGGGTTGCAGATTATTCTGCATATTCAACAATATTCACACGGCGAGCCACCCATACAGACGGCCAACAGGGAACCATCAGTGCACACATCTCATGACATTCCATACCACCATGATAGGTTGTTTCTATTACATCAGTGAAGTCATTGTGTAAACAAAAATCACAACATGAAAGCACTGACAGTGTTACACAAATTCATTAACACCAAAGAGCGGACTACAACCACCAGTGGAGTTCCCATAAGTGTGTACATTTTACAAACCCCTCCAGAGGAATGGCGGCTACAGGGAATCCACATACACAACCCCATCTCTCACAAAAACAGCAATACCACGGCATCCTCAACGCTAGCATTACCCAAAATAAGAACGCTGCTGCAAGGCAAATGCTAAATGTTGATCTATTTACTGAGAGTTGCAGTTTAAACTCCTTGACATTTTACATAATTCACTGCCCTAACCTAGCTAGTCCTGTACATTTAAATAGTCCACAATATGCAAAAAGCAGAGGACAAAATTGTGGGTACGTTTAATGCATTTCAGCATCTGCCATGTTTAGAACAGATCAGTTAGCCTAATTCTAGCTAAAGGACAATGTTAAATGAAGGTCATATGCTAGCTCTAGAGAGGTTATGAGTTACTGAATAAAAAGGTCACCCAGTGAAAACATGCATGGGATCATCTGGCTGCTCTGAATTTAACAAGCAGAAATTAAAGACAGATTAGGGTGCCTGTAAACTCCTATAAAAAAGATGCATATTTAAAGTATTCTATGGGGGCGGCAGGGCAAAAAACCCTTACCTGAAAGAATTTGCATCCATTCTACAAAGGCTTTCATCCATGATGTATTAACCCAATTTGTTGTTTAAGCATCAGTGCCAGTAATTACAATAAAATAAGACTGCTGGTCACCGATTGGCTGCTTGTCAGTCCCAGGAAAAGTGCTCCTATCGAAGAGTTAATATTTTACACCTACGGTATTTACCAGAACCATTGCTGGATCAGAGTAGGGGGAAAAAATGTGCAGGGAGCACCTACATGGCATTTGTGGAATACGCCTCACAAAACACCTATCGGTATAAATTATGGTGAAGGGCACCTTTAAAGGCCAGACATTTCCTGATAGACCATGGGAAGTCCTGGTTAGCTTGCATGCTATCCACTGATCTGGCTCAAAATAACTACAAACAGGTTTTATAGGAGTTTTGGGGGTTTTTTTGGGGGGGGGGTTACTCTGCTCAACAAGATATTGTGGACCGTTTACAATGTAGTTTCAGCATGTATCCAGAGTTCTTCGGATGTGGAACAACCAGAGGCAGCTTCTTCAGAGAGCAACATACCAAATGACTTCTTGCAGGAGAGAGCCCAAGCTAACACATCAATACATCCAGAATACAAGACATTACAGACAAGTTCAAGTTAATGCTTTTATTTATTGAAAATTAAGCCATCAATCTGACCAGGCATCCGCACCTAGGAAAGATGAACATCAAATCAACAATCATGAACAATTTCTGTATAAAATCACACATTTCAAGACTCCAAAGCAGTGTCCTATTGTGTTTTAACAGGATCCTGCTTTAACTTGAGTGGGTACACTCGACAGGAAACCCTTAGGTTACCACTTCCAAACCACACCTTGCCAACGCAGTGCAGATTAAATGCCCCCCCTTAAGTGCTCAGCTTTATAGTGGTTGATTGTATGAAAGCAGCCTTTGCAGGATGAGAAGGGAGACTGGCATTTTACAAGATTCTAGGCCACCAGTCTTCAGGAGGTGAAATTGTATAACAGGAGTACCAAAAAAACCAAAGCTTTAGTTTTAATTGTATACCAAGGAATTCAACATTTTCTACTTTGAAATACTTACCTCACAGAGGTTAATAATCATCTCCTTTAAGGATTATTAGATAACTTGCTTCCCATGGATTTGTCTTAGTTCCGTAGGTAATTAACCTGCAGATACAGGAATTGACACTTTAAAATTATACATACAGAAAACATAAGCATTAAGTCAAGTGGGCACAACTTAAATATGGGAAGATAGCTTACACAGCAAAAAGGGTATGACTTATACTTTAACAAAAACGGTTATAAAGGACATTTAACGCTGAATGCATTTGGATAGTTTCCAACAAATGTCCAGTTAACCTACTTTCCACAGGGACAAGTTTGGGGTGGATGCGAGGAAGCCAATTTGAAGTTTCACAGGCAAGATATACCTCAAATTATAGGACAAAAGAGTTACCTCAAATTACAGGACTAATTTCCCATATGAACTAGCCATGAGCAGCTTTCCATTCAGGCTCCACAGGAGGCAAACACTTCACTTCTCCAAGGAGACTGCAGCTTCTGTACT
Source organism: Spea bombifrons (assembly GCF_027358695.1). Taxonomy (NCBI): domain Eukaryota; kingdom Metazoa; phylum Chordata; class Amphibia; order Anura; family Pelobatidae; genus Spea; species Spea bombifrons. The sequence continues at coordinate 78,814,769 of NC_071087.1, read as the reverse complement.
CTAGCAGAGGATTCTCAGAAGGTAATATTGTACCAAGTGTGCACTAACCCACATACTGTCTGCTATACGGTTAACAAGTGCAAGCATTATATAGACTAACAGCCAACGCTAGATTGTTTCCTTAATTGTGCTGTACTTTACTGTTCTGTTTCTGGTAGCCCAACAGGCTGCTGCAGCAAGTTATGCATACACTCCCAGATAGGGTACAAGGTTTAACAGTTACAGCCCTTGTTAAGAAAAGCTTCTGAATCAGTTTTACAACCAAATACCAGGTAATGTTTAAAACCAATACTTTGTATTCTGACCAGTTATACTGCATCAAGTGCATGACTTGATCTGCAAATACAGGCGAGTAGGGGATGCACCCAATAAGAAGTCTATCCAGCTTTTCTTGCCACTTTACTACAATACAAGACACCAATCATATTGTACACTTGTTCCGATAAAAGCTTCCAGCCTGCTTTTCACACTTGTGTTCTCCCACCTAATACTTAACATTCCCATGTAATGTGCCTAGCCAGAACCCACAGAAATATTCCATTCTACCGTTGAGTCCCTTATGTGCCATCAGACAGTGTTGTGCGTAAGTTAATTGTCAGGAGCGCAATTCTTTTCAGACGGTCTTTTAATAGGCTTCGTGAAGCCAAACGAGAGTACAAGAATTCTGTGACCACTTTATACAATTTCTAATTTCCTCCAGTAAAAAAAGGACAATATAAACAAACATTTTTCAAGAACTTCTTGTGACATTGTTACAGTAGAGGTTGGGCAAGAGGTTCACTTTAAGTATATCAAGGAAGTTTAGCCACTATTTACAGCGCACCCAGGCTCTGCCTTCCCTTGTTACACTAAAGGAATCTTAAAATTATAGAGAAAAAAAACAAGAGTAAGAGAACATGCTCACAAATCAGGTTTCAGGGTCTCTGACCCACAGACTATATACAGCAGTAGGTCACTGAAGACACTGCAGAGGTGAAAGAACTAGCAGCAGGACAGGCCGCTTGTACCATGGATTTACACCAGGGTACTATATGTCGCTCCAGTGGAGCTCCAAGCCAGATCAGCATGAATGGAACAGCAGAATTAAGACAGGACATGGCCATGTCCCCATAACTAGGTTTAATAAATTAAAGTACAATGCACAGTTGTTTGAAACACAGCTGTTCCACTACACTTTTAAAGCTGTCAGGATAATCAAACTAAAAAAAAAAGTGAACACAATTAGATGAACTACATAAATGATTCTGCGAAGCTCCAAAAATCTTTATAAATACAGCCATTGGAAGGACGATCTTGAGTCAGGAAGGAATTTTACTCGTTGTGTGTAGCTGAGGACAAGAAGCAGGCACAGTTGTAAAGACATTCAAAGCATATGGACAGCTCCCAGTTTCACCTCCAACAAATATCTAGCCCATTCTAGGTCTAAGCTCACTTCTGTGAATGAGCGAGATTAGGGAAGAGCCTCCACATGCATTACACAATGCAGCTTGTAATCATTTCGAATCCAGTGCTCCCATTCTAATTTCTCCCAAAAGCCCCATCCAGAAAGTATTTCAACCCAGCTTACCATAACTGTCATAGTTATCCCTGTAGGATCCCCCAGAGCGATCGCTGTAAGACCCTTGACTCCTGCCACTAGAGGAATGAAAAAAAAAAAAAAAAAAAAAAAAGTTACTAGAGTGCACACTTTTTTATACCTACTAATTAAGACAAGTACTTGGCCAGCCATCTCACCTGCCATAGTAGTCTCGGGATCCACCACTGCCACCATATCCTCCACTTCTGTTATCAAAACGGCTGCTTCCATATCCCCTGTCCGAACCACCTGTCAATAGCAGTAAATACCACATTAACAATTGCAACAGACAGCCAATAAATCTAGGCTAAGTGTTTTACATTGATACATACCACGGCCTCGTCCGCCACGGAAAAATCCCCTGCCACCAGAACCTCCTCTGTAGCCTCCTCTCCTGTCTCCTGATGATTTGCCCGCCTGGTCAACACGAATCTGGCGCCCATCTACAGACTGCAAAATATATATACACACACACGTTATACATATTTATACAAGACCATTGGTAGAGTTCACCCCACACAAAAGCAGTGTGGACATACCTTTCCATTCATAGCCGTCATTGCATCTCTAGCATCATCTGGATTCTCAAATGTCACAAATCCAAAGCCCCTGGATCTCTTGGTCTCACGATCCTTCACGACCACAACTAAAGGTTAAAAATAAGCAAATGTAGCTCCAATATAGGCACAAGCTTTCAATTCTCCATCAAATAATGCAGAGGCTGCATATCACATGTTAGAACAATGTAAATGGTTGCCATTGTTGAGCATGTGAGATATATATATATATCAGACGCCTTTTAAGGAAGCTTACATCGTCAACCACCCCCACTTAAACTCACCTTCTGAGATCTGGCCGTACTTGCAGAACACTTCTTCCAGGTTCTGTTCGTTGGTCTCAAAGCTGAGGCCACCAATAAAGAGTTTTCCTTCATCTGAAGACATTTTGAAATCTGCAGATTAAACAAAACATGCAGCCATTTACTTCCAAGTGTTCCTACAAAATGGCCGCCGACACGTGGCGCCAGAGCCCATGATACATGACGCCACTACGAGCAGAATAGGCTTCGCGCGTTAATTTGGGACAGACTAACGACTGCAGATTACAAGCAGTTACGTAGCGAGAGCGAATTAACGCTAGAATAAATGCGGTAAAAATCCATTCAAGTTCCCAGAAAACAAACTAAGCATGAACAGCTCCGAATTAGGAGCGAGAAATGCAACATACTCCTCCATACGTATATGATTAAACACAAATAGCCATCCAGCAAATTAACCAACAGCGACATATCGCGCATCGACCCCGCTTTCAAAACCTGCACAAAATAGCCCGAAACCGCAGTTCTTACCTTGGACCGTACAAGCACCAACAAGGTCACAGCAATGCAAAGTGAACAACAGCCGCAATGTGGTGGCTTATATACTTAGATATATCGCCCGCCCACTTTACGTCAGGACCGTACCATCTAAATAATGGCGGTACCAAGTAATTTAAAACTTTTGAAGGGCTCGCCAAATAATTAGATACGGCGAACGTCACACTGAATTTTTTATAACTGTATTCTAACAGTTTCAATTGAAAATTCGTTTATGCAAAACAACCTTTTCAATATATTTATTGTTTTCAGTTGCAATTAGGAACTGGCGCCCCATAGTCCGTGCATTTGTGTGGGCAGGTCCTGGGAGGGGGTGGTAGATGTTGATGAGAAAACAAAGAACGTTGTCGAACTGTGCGGCGCCATTTCAGGGCTGGGAAACCCGGGAAAATAAAGTGGGGGGTTTTTTTACGAGGAAAAATTAACTGACTTTCTAAACGAATCGTTTTCAATATTAAAATTCATAATATGTAAAATAATAAGTTAAAAACAAAACAAAACCCGGTGCAGCGCAGGAAAAGCTTGAGCCCTGTGTTTAGAAGCAGTCGCTAAAGAAAGCTAAAATGGACATATTTTTGTCTGCCTGCCTGCCTGCCTGCCTGCCTGCCTGCCTGCCTGCCTGCCTGCCTGCCTTTGCAAATATATCTGTCTAAGTGATGTCTGCTCTTAGTGTGAACGTTAACGGATATTTAATATTTAAAAAGGAAACAGAACTCCAGTTAATGCAACCCCACGTGCCAAAAATACATTATACACAACAATATAACACAAGTTGTACAGCACTACAGAATATGATAGCACTACATGAAACAATAAATAATAATATTAATATAACCCGTTATAGGAAGCAAACTTTATAATGAATCATTATATATATTACATGCTGGCCTTAATGTCAGGCGTATAACAGCTTGTACAAAGAAGCAAAAGATACCAAAGAAACATCTGTGTAAGTGTTAATAAATCTGGCATCAAATTAGGTCCTAAATTCTGGTCAAATACCACCCAATGATCTCACATTTTTATGTACAGAATGGCTGATGGTAGATAAGGCTTACTGAGCTATACATAAAATAACATTTGTATTTCGAAAGAAAGGCCTAAATGTGAAATGTATGTACTTTTATCAAACCAGCAATTATATAATAGATGTACAAGATAATAATAATACAAATTTTTATTTTCAGATCTGGTTTCTGACTGGTTTATCCACACCTGTTAGATTTCTGACTTTACTTTGCAGTCACTGGGTTTACACAAACCACATAATTAAGAAAAAAAGTTTAATTAGAAAGCTACTAAATATGAAACCAAGGTGGATATCTCATGTGGGTTGTTTTTTTTTTGCAAATGCCAATTCGAAACCGGTTAAAAGTTGTACTTTGTGTAATGGAGGATCTTTTTTTATTTCCTGCATTCACTTATGACAGTTTGGTAGACGTTTTAGCATTTTAAATCTGATATCATTGTGCATTAGTCAAGGCTAGCTCTTGCATGACAATGTCACTGAGGGTGGTCTTTATAATGCATAGTGTTAACAGGAAGTGAGATCATTCAACACTGGCACAAGATAATGAATATTTTGGTGCAATAGCTGCATCTCTGGTAAGGAATACAGCACAGATTTAAAGCTTAGCGTATATTTCTGATGTATGGACGCATAATTATAACAAACATGGTATCTGATGGTAGATTTGCAAATGTGTGGCCAGTACATTCTTGTTTCTAAAATCACAGTGTTGTTAATACATTACAGATCCACTGTGGTTTGTGCTCGACAGTGTGGAATCTATAAGTGAAAAGTTGATTTACTGATTCATACAAACGTTGTATTGTATGTAGCCTAGCTTTTTATAAAATGCAGTTGGTGAAAAATAAACTCACCTCTTCCAACCCGAGAGTGTTTACAAGATAATATTCAACATTAATCAGGAGCCTGTTACATAGTAAAGAGCCCCTTTACCAAATAGTATTCTGTCTTGGCCCCTGCCTCTGAGACTGACAATCTGTTCTTATAACAATGTTCCCTGTATTCCTCTTATGTCTACACTAAAAGTTGACAAATCCAGTGCTTCGCCTGTATGCACTGGTAAACACATAGGTCAGTGTAATACCGTTAGTCAAATTTTAATGTTTTCAGTATGGCATCAATAGCAATTTGAGGGAATACTGAAATACAGAGCACTACAGTAAAACCTCACTACTGTAAACGTTAATGACTTCCTCATAGCAAAATCTGACACGAGGCATGGGGGAGGGGCATTGACTTTGACCCCCTTGTCTGCCCTGTTTATCTGGTTCATGGGGAGACCAGAGTATCTGTGGGAGGTAACAAAATGAGTGCTAACTACTTCTCCAGGAAACCCTGCTAAATCTTTGCATGCATACTTTAAGATTTTCATTGACCCCGTGTGTCCTGGTGTTATCAGGCTAAATTAACAATTTCTTATGATCACATAATGCCAACATTGATTAAGTTGTACTAGTATATGACAGTACATAATATAGTATATTATATTAGGATATCTTCCCTAATATTCTTGACGCACAATAATAAACCATAAAGATTAATTAACCCATCCCTCCCGTGGGCATATATACATCCTACACACAACCAGGTCTCACTTTACTTCCATCAGTCAGCTGCATTTCAAATGTATATGTGTCGTGGTAAAGTTACATAAGGTGGCAACTGTAGTTAGTAAGTTACCATCTTGGTGAATCAGCTGCAATGTTTGTGACAGGCTGCCTAACTGTAAATATTTCTGTAGCCATCAGTACATTGTTTCTGATAACATGTAAAAGTAGGGAAAAACAAATAGTAAAGGAAAATTAGAACAGTAGTATTAAAGGAAAATCAGAATAGTAATCCAATGTAAGTCTCTGAAATAGTCACCTATAGTAATAGTTACCTTATGGTTAGTACTTCTTATGTTAACATGTGGGAAAACACACATAGTGTAATTCTCCTGCAAATAGAGGCTAATATATTGATGGAATTTAAACATGAATGAGATAAACATCTGTTTATCATGCCTCTAAGTCAAGACCAAGTACTGATTAGGTCTGAGTCCATACATCAGGAAAAATGGGCAGATTAGATGGGCTGAATGGTTCTTATCTGCCATCAAATTCCATGCATTCAATAGCTCTGCAGGTACTTTTTTGCCTTTCAGTTATAGAGACTTATGCAACACTTAGGGAGGTTGATTGTTTCTATAGTGATGACCTACCATTAAGATATTAAGAGTACAATGTTTTTTTGTATGTTTGTATATTTTTATGTATTCGGTTTTTTAGTACTTTCCAGTTTACAGTATAAAGATAGGAGGTACTATAAGTAGTATAGTCTACAGATATTTTGATTAGGGTGTAATAGACATGAATGCATTAGGAGAGGAGGTCCCTGCCCCATAGGCAGTGGTGCATGCATACAGAAACAATTATATATAGGGAAGTGCAGTTTACAGGGGTTCTGATGTGCAAGTGAAGTCGTGATTTTCATGTTACTGTAGTGCTGCATTTAAAGTTGTTTTTTTATGTTGGTTTTGAATTTTTGATTGTAGGGGTTTCAAGAGATATAGAGCAGTGTAGGGGAAGGCCTTTAGACAGAGAGGCTTCAGCTGTCCTCCCAGAGCCGTAGCTAGCTCCTTTTGCGCCTGAAAATTGTGCCCCCACCTTATTTTTACAAAGGTTATTTTGAGGAAAGTATATAAAAAATAAGGACATTAATAATCTCAAAACAGATTTATAAACAAATGTTACTTAGCATGAGCTAACTTATGTGACAAATTACAATCATCATACAACTTGCATACAAAATAAAGTACGGTAAATAAGGTATTGAAAAAAATAAAATTTTACACAAAATTTAAGCGTTCTTTACTAAGATTGTATACAATCTTTAAATTAAATAATTAAAGTGGTTTTTTTTATAGTAATTCATCCCCCAGGGATGTAACCATGTTTGAATACTAAGGAAAAAAGAAAAATACTAACTTTCACTCACATTATAAGTGAGCAACAAGTGTTCACAGAGGGTTATCCCTTTTATAAGAAGGTACATTATATGGACACCTGACCATTACACCAAGAGGAGCTTTTATGACATTGCATTCTAAATTCATAGACATTAATATGTAGCTGATCCACCCATTTGTAGCTAAAACATCTTCCACTCTTTGGGGAAGGCTTTCTACAGGATTTTGGAGAGTTTCTGTGGGGATTTTTGCAACCATGTCTTTATGGCCCTTGTTTTGTGCACTGGGAGCCAGTTATGCAGGAGTAGAAAGGGCCTTCCCAAACTGTTCCCACAAAGTTGGAAGCATAGCATTGTCCAAAATGTCTTGGTATGTCCCCTTCAGCTCACAAATTCTTAACTGGATGAATGGGTGCAAATTCCCACAGAAACTCACAAAAAAAGAGAAAGCTTACAAACACAGATGGACCCCACTGGACACGGCCACAGAGATTACTATGATGTATTGAAGGAACCATCTAAGACTCCTGACACGTCAAACATGCATACAGGACCATATCCACACACTTAGACACTTAAATACACCCACATGCACACAATAACATACACAGACAAGCATACACACACACAATAATATACCCAAAAGCATTTCCACACTAATATACCTAGACACATGCCCACCATAACACACCTGAAAACACACTAACATACACAAAAAACAGATGTGCACAATAACATACCCACAAACATACGCTCAAACACACATTCAAACACATCATTCACTTACTCTGCCTACTCCTAGCTTTAACGCATGGTGCTTTGTATTAGTGATGCTCAGGGCCGGTCCTAGACCAAGTGGCACCCCGGCAATATTCTCTTGTGCCCAAATGCTGCATACAGTCACACACACACACATTTTAACCAGGAATAGGCCTGGAGATATTTCATGGAGGGCATTTTCACAGCTGCTAGACTCAGCTAAGGACATTATCATCTTTAAAACAATAATAATACTGCCCCTGGGTTAAACGTGTGTTACAGGGAATCATTCTCTTCACCATACACACATATACACTACCCATACACACATACACTGCTCTTATGCATGCATGCCTGCCACGAACACGCACATATACACTGCACTTGCCTGCACATATACGCTTGCCAGTACACACACATATGCACTACCCTTATACATGCCTGCCCACACACACATGCTTCCCCATAAATATACATATACACTGCCCTTACACATGCCTCTTACACTATAAGACATATACACATACACTGCCCTTATACATGCATGCCTATACACGCACATATACACACTGCTTTTATACACACCTGCTCTATACACACATATGCCTGCCCATACACACACATAGACATTGCCCATATACATGCCTCACCGTATGTATATATATACACACACATACTGGCTTACATGTAGGCTTAAAGCACCCCTTTCCTCCTCATCATCTACCCCCTTTATCCCCATCAGATACCCCCTTGTTTTTCTACAACAGATACCCTCTGCTTTCTCCCCATCAGATAGCCCCTTCTTCCTCCTAATCAGATAGCCCCTTCTTTCTCCCCATTAGACACCTCTTTCCTAATTATCCACTACCCCACTTTCTTCCCAAGTCTTACCTTTCTCTTATTCCTTTCTGCTTTCTCCTCCTCCTTCCTTCTTTCCTCTTGTCTTGACGAACAAGAACACAAGGTCTGGTTTGCCGCTCGCTGTCAGTGCTGTCACGTGTGCTAACTTAATGTTGGGCTGGTTAGAGAAATCCGTGATCTCCCCAACCAGTCCTGCAGGCTGCAGCTGCTGATCAGGCGGCTATGTGGATGCGGCGCCTGATCAGCAGCTATTGTGCGCCGTTTTCCAAGCTGGCATATTTGGGGTGCTATTGTTGAACATGGCAAATAAGTGCATTGGCTGAACTGTGTACATGTGAATACTCATTTGTTTCTACTGGCTGGCAAGATCTTTTTTTTTTGAGGAAGCATGTAGGTTGCTTTTTATCTTTAAAGTGCTGCTTGTAAATTACAAAAATGTGAAGAAAATTAGGATTTTTTTTTATCCACGTAAAAAAAGCTTTACTAGGTTAAAAACGTATAAAAAGTATCATGAACCACAATTCTACAGCCAGCATTGATAGTTCACCCTATAGGGTAGTACAAATGAGTGACTTTACGTTAAACAGAATTCACAGGTGCCTATAAAGGGAAAAGGTCTGTCCAGGTTCTTCCATGTATTCCATGCCTTTCAACAGCAGGACCAGAGAGAAACAGGCTTTCTTAATGGACATTTCATTAAATACCCCATTGGCCATGGGCGTTGATGTCCTTGTACAAATAACTTGCCTGCTCCTGCCTACCGGAGAGATTTTTATGAGCGCCTTATGTTACTCCTGGTTCAATCTGTCTGATTGAATGACTGTGTGACGTGGTAGAAAAAAACTCTGAACCTCTGGGGGACTTTATGACTATAATTGGGAAGCGTTGCTCAATGTAGGTGACTAATGATTGCTGTGGGAAGTTCAGCCCCACATATAAGTAACTTAAACAACATTGTTAATGTGCTATTGGGCCCTTCTCAGTTAAGCAATGTAATTACAGCTTTAGCTCCTTTTCACACTGCATTGTGTTCTTATTACCATTTTCCAGTTGTGATGTGATGAAAAATCTAGTACATAATAGAAGTGCTTATGATTACTAAAGCATCTTAGGTGATGGTATAGCTATAATGTACTGACTAAATAATTACTTATTTATATTAAGGAATATGGACCCCTGATCCATGTCCTTGGCTGTCTAGAAGTGTCAGTACATTTTCATCCACACATTCTGTCTTCAAATTTAATGTTATGTCATCTTGCTTGGGTTGTGGAAGGTTTTTCCTGGCAACTCTTTTACTAAAATGGGCAGGTATGAGATTTCAGCTACTGGTTACAGGGATGTGATAGCTGTTTGTGGCTGCAAACACATGTAGAAATACACACACAAATGAAAAGTTATGTGTTTTTGTAGTGCCATACACACCTCACAGCCCTGGTTGAGGTGTGTAAAATGGCTCACATGCAGAACATTTTTTCCAATGGATGAATTTGGTACTCACGTTATATGACATCATTATGACATCATTAATGGCGGAGCCAGTATCTCTCATATACCATAAAACACAGTGAACAGATGTGAACTCAGTGTCTGTTTTCAGGGGACAGTCCTAACAGGGCATCTTACAACAATGGTAGTCTGTTGTGTCAAAAAGTGTTAGTAGTCTGTCTCACGGGAGCTTAGCTGTCAGCTTTTGGCTTTTCAAATAAAATAAAAACCCTCAGGCAAACCCATATGTTCATTTAAATTTACATAATTTAGTTTTTAATAAAAAATTGACAAATAAGATTTTGTGGCCTACAGTTTCCATTACCCTCATCCTGATTGATGATGGTGAGGAGAGTTGTAGCCCTCAAAAGCAGTGTCAGTTGGCGTATGTGTGGAAATATATTTAGTTTCTACCCAGATTTTCTTCCTTTAGCAAATTATGGCATTGAATATGTTTTGCCTGGAATATACACCAAATCAGCCATAACATTATGACTCCTGACAGGTAAAGTGAATAACACTGATAATCTTGTTATCATGGCACCTGTCAGTGGGTGTGATATATTAGGCAGCAAGTGAACATTTCGTCCTCAAAGTTGATGTGTCAGAAGCAGGAACAGCTCCTGTGGTGTGTTCCTGGTCTGCAATGGTCAGTACCTATCAAAAGTGATCCACAGAAGGAAAACCGGCAACAGGGTCATGGGTGGCCAAGGCTGATTGATGCACGTAGGAGGTGAAGGCCTGGCCTGTGTGATCAAATCCAACTAGCTCAAATTGCTGTTCTGATTGCAGTTTGTTGTGTGTGGGGCTGCATCAGGATGCATACATAGAGGCCCCTTACAGGACTGAAAGGATCTGCTGCTAACATTTTGGTGCCAGATACCACAGCACACCTTCAGTGGTCCAGTGGAGTCCATGTCTCGACTGGTCATGGCTGCTTTGGTGGCAAAAGAGGGACCTACTCATAGTAAGGGCTTGCATTGTTTAAGTGACTTGCTTTCTGTTAGTGTCCAGTTTGTGCACCACAGCAGTTAGTGCCACAAAGGAGTTGTAAGAGAAACCAAGGTAAGCTAGATATTGTTTCAATTTTGTAAATACTCACGTCCATCTATAAGTATACTATAAAGTATGAGCAAGCTTGGAGATCTCACTCAGTGCGCATCATGTCATATGTGTGCATGCTTCGAACAGCAGTTCCTGGGTCCATATCGCTGTGGCAAGTGTGAACAATTGGCCAGAGGTTGGAGCTCTGAAGAGGCACATTGAAACACTTGACAATCTTGAGAGGAGTCTCTTGCTCACAGAGTAGAGTCTAGATGGGGCCCCTAGCAATGAGGCAGGAGATCACCCCAAAGGGAGCCAGGCACATAGCTGGGTGACAGTTAGACGTGGTTGCAGTGGGAGAGGGAAGCTAGTCCTGAGTTTCTCCATCCCAACAAATTTCCCCATTTAAGTGAGTATGTTGGGGAAGCAGACTCAGAGGTGGGATTTCTGGAAAAAGCTGTTCTCCCTAACAGCCGGGAAAGCAGCTCATCCAGTGTGCAGGGGATGCGGAAGGAAGGGAAGCCCAGGCAAGTTGTGGTGATAGGGGATTCTATAATTAAGAGAACAGACAGGGTAATCTGTGGCTTTGATGCTGGGTTCGGCATGTTGCAGACTGAGTAGATAGATTATTGGGAGGGACTGCTGAGGATCCAGCTGTATTGGTGCACATTGGCACCAATGACATAGGAAGGCAGGACCGGCCCTACAATGGAGCCGACTGGGGCAATTGCCCCAGGCGGCACTTTAGAAGGGGCGGCACTTTGCCGCCCCAAGCGCTTTTTTTTTGTTTGTTTTTTTAAGCGGAGGAGAGAGAGAGGGGCACCGAGTGGTTTTCGAAAAAGGGAGAAAAAAGGGAGATAAAACGTTTTTGTTTTTTTTACATATATAAATGAGAAAAGGAAAGTAAAACAAGGAGTGGTAAGATTAAAAACAAAGGAAGGAAGGTATGTAGATGAGGATAAAGGTCTAGCTGACTGCCTCAATAAATGTTTCTGTTCCGTTTTTACAAATGGAAATGAAAGAAAGGGACCTCAGTTAGGAAAAAAGAATGAGTCGTTTGATACATGTGAGCTTATAGAGCCGGAGGTTCTACTTCAGTTGTCTAAGGTAAAGACAAATAAGTCGATGGGGCCTGATGGGATAGACCCCAAGTTATTAAAAGAGCTTGGTGGTGTACTAGCAAAACCATTAACAGATTTATTTAACGAATTGTTAACAGGAGTTGTCCCAGGGGAATGGAAATTAGCAAATGTTGTGCCCATTCACAAAAAAAGGCAGTAGGGAAGAGTCTGACAACTATAGGCCAGTAAGTCTTACATCGGTAGTAGGGAAATTAATGGAAACTATGTTAAAGGATAAGATTGTTGAACATCTGATCAAGGAGGTACAGTAGACATTGCGTATCTAGATTTCAGTAAGGTTTTTGACACTGTCCCACATAGAAGATGTATCAATAAACTGCAATCTCTGAGTTTAAATCCCAATATTGTTGAATGGATTAGGCAGTGGCTGAGTGACAGAAAACAGAGGGTTGTAGTCAATGGTGTATATTCAGAGCAAGGTCTTGTTACCAGTGGGGTACCTCAGGGATCTGTACTTGGACCCATTCTCTTTAATATTTTTAGTGATATTGCAGAAGGTCTTGATGGAAAGGTTTGTCTTTTTGCTGACAACACAAAAAATTGCAACAGGATTGATGTTCCTGGAGGGATACGCCAAATGGGAAATTATTTAGATAAGATGTGGCTACTGGCATTTAATGTGGATAAATGCAAAGTAATGCATCTAGGGCATAAAAACCCAAGGGTAGAGTATAGAATATGTCCTAACCTCAACGTGTGAGGAAAGGGATGTAGGGGTAATCAGAGGATTTAAAAGTAAGTAGACAATGTAATAGAGCAGGACCAGATTAATTTAGGGGCTGATGGAGCTGCAGCTCCAGGCCCCTACCCGAAAATAGGCCCAACGGGAAACCAAGAGACTTCCCAGTGGGCCAGCTGAACATCGGAGCTGCGTGATTCAATACTGCCGATTCGGCCTCACGACCACCTAAAGCTTGTAGACGCCATGCCGCCTAATGCATCAGTGAGGCTCTTTGTCCCGCCCCTTAGAGATGCGAGGTGACGATCAAGGGGGCTGAGTCCGGAAAAAGTAAAGTAACCAAAAAAAATGATGATGATGATGATGATGATGACATGACATGATACTAAAGGGGTAGGGGGCTGGGTGGCATAAGGTGGTAGGGGCAACAATACACAAGAGGGGCAGGCTGGGGCATCATATAAATCAAGACTAGGGGGTGGTGGCTGGGTGGCTACACATTGTGGGGCTTGCTGGAGGGCACAAATATACGTAGGGGCTGGTGTTTGGGTATCGGTGTGGCAGAGCCTGGCCTGGTATGTGTATTTGGGTGTCGGTGTGGCAGAGCCTGTCCTGGTGTGTGTGTGTTTGGGTGTCAATGTGGCAGAGCCTGTCCTGGTGTGTGTGTTTGGGTGTCTGTAGTGTCACTTACTGGTGGAATACATTTAACTATTTAATTTTTACTTATCCAGAGATAAAACATCCCCCTGAATTTGTAGTCACATCAGAGGGCAACACTTTCTTGGCCCAGAAATCAGTGAGAGGAAAAGTAAAGGTTTTGTGTTACTTATTCTATTTCAATTTGTATATTTTATTGAAAAGGATCAGCACCAAATTGTGTCTTCAGGCGTCCCATGTATGATGACTAGTGTACGGAAGTCCTCCCAATCCCATCACATAAGATTCTATTCTATATTATCTGCCTAGCACTGATGACATCTTTATCCAGTACACATGGATGCTGAGGTGTCTAATTTATTTATTTCCATAAAAAGGCACCCTAAATGTTATGGCTGATCGGTGTATTATATATCACAACCTACATGGGCTTCATATACAGTCTATGTGTATGTACCACTACATATCTGCTAAGGTTTTGTGAGTTTTGAAAAAAAAAAAAACAATTTATGTACACTTTTAGTTACTTTTACTGCTTAACTCTTGACACGCAAAGGTAACAATTGGTAACAAATAATTTCATATATCATTGGAAGTAGATGTTATTAGTTCCAATTCACATGGCCCACATGAGTATAAACTACCAACCCATACACGCTACACATAGGACTATGTTACTCTGAATTTACTGATGTATAGATACTAAATGTTACTAGAGTTTTGCCAAGCCATTTCCTGGACAATTTTCAAGGGTGTGATAAGAGGGAGGGAGACAAGAGAAAAGAATAGATGAAAAAGCAGGAAAGGTTTAATTCCTCGGATTATACAAGAAAAGTAGTGCACTGTATAAATCTCCCCGCACTCTTCTACAAAGTAATTTACAGATGGTCCCAGCTAGACTGAGCAAAGTTAACATGGTTGTAGAAATCCAGATGGCAATCACTATTTAGTGGACATGGAAGAACATCGAACCTTTGCTTAATATGATAAGAGAAATATTTAGCTTTATGTTATTTATCATATTAATCTTCCATTCTCCAAGAAATCTAAGAAAATTTAGCTATAAATATTATCCTTGCCTTTAAAATAAGTATAGCTAGATACTGGAAGAGCAATGATATTCCATCTTGGACAGGAATCAAATCTCATATTGGTTTTCAACTCAATGCTGAAGAAATTTTCTACAGTATAAAGATCTTCCAAGAGGCATTGCTCGATATAAAGAAATTTTGTCATCTTGGGTTAACTACTTGAGAATATCTTCCCTGTGAGATACCTAACTCACATACTTACCTCATAAACTGACACTCAAGCTCCACTAAACAATGTACTATTTGAAGCATTGTACTTAAAAAGTTACTCACTCGCTGTGCTTAAATTATGTTTGTATTGTTTATACTATCCTTCCTACATATCTTTGTGTACTTTTATATCTTTTAATAAAAGTGAATAAAAAAAAGAAAAAAATACAGAAGAGACAGGAAAGGAAAGAAGAGAAAGAAGAAGTGAGTGACGAGAAAAGCAAGAGATAAGATAAAGGAAAAATGTGAGTAGATGGTAGAGAGACAACAAAAAGAGGAAAGGGAAGAAAAGAGAAAAATGGCAAGGGTAGGACAAAATAAAAGAAAGATGAGAATAGAGAAAAACAGATTAGAGTAAACTGAAAGGAGACAGACCCTCATGCTAACACACAGACATTAACACTCGGACATATAGACACTCACACGAACATACACTCATACATGCACCTAGACATATACACCAACACACATTCACACAAACACTCCCAGGCATATACGCAAACACACACTGTAAGGCACATAGCTCACAGCCAATCCACAAGGCAGACATGGGCGTCCCACTTCTCCCACGCATGCTGCACTGCCCCTTGACAACGGTATCCAGCAGGAAGTTCAAGGGGGTGGGGTCTGCATCATCACACGTGAGGTCACACCCAGCAGTCATAAGTAGCAAGTGTGACATTTCTATGGACTACATAAATTGCAAAAAATGAATGGATGCAAGAAGTATCTCTGTGGCAAGCACAAAATAAATGTAAATTCTCAATTTGAACTGGTATTGTTCCACAACACAAGAGGGAGTTCACCTATTTTCGAGTATTTTTTCCTTGCCGGAGCTCTTACAGACAAAAAAAGTTTTACCTTAGGCTCCAAGTGAGTCGTTATGTTTTCTGTTAATTTTGCTATTTGGTGTAAATAATGTTTTTGAATACATTGTGACTATTGTTTTGTTTATAATAAATACTCACATTATCTGATTAGACTAATTTATTGGCTATTTGAAATCATATAGATATTCTGTTAATTATATATTGTGAGTTTTAGTCTAATTTGCTGGGGGAACCAAGGCACCCCATTTGTAGATTCTCTTGGTGGTGGCAGCATCATGATATTAGTTAAATAATTATAATTAAGTGTGAGGGGTATTAAGAGGAATTTTCATCATTATTTCTAGAAAGGACAGTGAATTATAACCCTTTCACCACCAGAACAAGCCATGCGCACACATGGAGTAGGGTGACCCTGGACTGTTTATTGAATTAACCCTCTGCTTTTTGCCTACATTCTGAGTTATTTCCAGACTGAGTTATGCATTCTGGACCTAACACACACCCACCGACATACAACTCACTCTCCCTGTGTGAAGCCTCAGGCTGTCTCCAGGGCTGCTTGCACGCAATGTGAACTGCGCAATACTACCACGGCGTCATTCAAAGCATCGAATCTGCCAAACCCTGCCTCCACCTGGAAAATAGGATGGAAACCACTACCAGCCCGGCGGTTTCTGGGACTTAAAGACTCAAGACTTATCTCTGTACTCTGGGACTATCCCGGTCAAAACGAGAAAGGTGGCAACTCTACTAGTGTACCACATTTTATACTTATACATTTCTTTCAAGCATTTTGCATGTTCTAATGTGGTATTGTTAGCAAGGCCACTTTGTTCATATAAACAGTATATATACATATTAAGTCTGTATATTAAGTCTAAGGTGTAGTTCTTTGTTTTCAAAGTAAAAAATGGATGAATAAAGTGCCCATAAGAGCCACAGTAGATCACCAAATCCCCAAATCTTCAGCATGAGTACAAATCACAAGGGGAAACATGTGGAAAAAAAAAGGTGCTATTTAGGGCCCAGCCCTAGGATGCCTGATACTGCTTCACCTTTATGTCGATTCTGCAGAATAGCAGCTTCTCCCCTCACCCATCTAATGCCTTGTGGAGGAGGGGACAGCATTCTTCCTGTGTATTGTGAGTGACTAGAAATCACTAAGCTATGCCTTTGGGCAACAGCCTGCCTTGCAACAAAAGCATTCATGTTAATCATGAAACAAAAGCAGCAGGTTCTTTAAATTACATTTATTTATATAACATCATCAAATTTGGTAGCACTCTTACAATCAGAATCAATGAAATAATTTAAAATCACACACAATAACAAACTGGTACAAAAGGAAAAGAGGACCCCGTTCTTTCTGAATCTTTATCTTGAAATGGCTGCTGGATTGGCAGTGTCCTTTGTACTAGCCTAGATTTTCCTCAGAACAAATAATCTTTCTCAGTAACCTCCTATGCATATGAACAAACCTCCCCTTTAGGGGGGATGCTTACGGGGGGATTAGAGTTTTCTGGCAAAGCTTCTCTCCTCCTCGTGGGGGTGGTAAAGAAAATGGCTGGATCACATACATAATTGATGACTTATTTTATGTTTGTCCAAGGCTTTGCAAGGCAGGAAGAAGATGAGATTAATGTACCTCGTTACATTCTTATGTAACTGATGTGATATCAGTT
This sequence comes from Spea bombifrons, assembly GCF_027358695.1. Lineage (NCBI taxonomy): Eukaryota > Metazoa > Chordata > Amphibia > Anura > Pelobatidae > Spea > Spea bombifrons. The sequence continues at coordinate 78,797,396 of NC_071087.1, read as the reverse complement.
GCTGTATGTATCTCCTGAATATTCAGTAAAATGACTTTTTAAACCAACTACACTAATGTAACAGGACTCAGTTACACTATCAGAGGTACAATTGTTCTGTTTAAAATCTATTGGTTTTCCTAAATCATTATTATTTTTTCTTATTTTATAAAGCACCATCATATACCATAGCGCTGTACAATTGGTAGACAGGACATAACAAGTAGTATCTAACATAATAATTTGATTTACAGAAACAACAAGTGAGCAGGGGCCTGCTCAAACAAGCTTACAATCTATAAAATATATGTGTTCCTTTGCAACCAAATTGGTGTGTCATGTTGTTGCTGGTGATAGGGTTCTATCTGGTGTTTAAATTTAAGGGGGATAGGAGAGAATTGCTTAGGTGAGTATAAGTTAATTCAGACAAGGACGATATGGAGAACTGTGTTGATCTTGCAGTAGGACATGGCAGATGGTCTCTTTAGTATGCTGGTTAAGGGTGTTAGGAGGTTGCATGCTTCTTGAAATAGGTGGGGTTTGAGTATTTGAAATTAGAATAAGGAGGTCTGACAGAGAATTTTGGAGAAGTGGTACATCATGTATGAAATCCTGAATGAGGTAATAATTAAAGAAGAGACATGTAAGTCATGGGAGGAACAAAGAGGGTATATATTTGTATTTGAGATTCTATAGGTCATGGTCAGGAATCTGAATTTAATTCTGGAGTATATAGAGAGACAGTGGAGTTATTGGCACAGTGGAGCAGAAGGTAAAGATTGGTGGGAAAGGAAACAAAAATCCTGGCAGCAGTGTTCAGGATGGATTGGAGTGAAAGGAGGGAGCGGGGAAACCAGTTAATAGGGGGTTACAATAATCCATACAGTGTCAAAGGCTGTAGAGAGGTGCTGTGGACAGAAACAGTATTATAAAGGGCCAGGAAGAGTTAGGGAAAAGAAATGGGTGGATTATTACGTTAAGCATTCTAGTAATTTGAAGGCCAGGAGGAGAAGTGAAACCAGTTGATAGTTTAATGGGATGTGGGATCAAGGGATTTAAAATGGTAGAATGGAAGACATTCTAGCATGTTTAAAGTACCATGGGAACACCTTGGTAAAAAAAATTGGTTAGGGTTGGTGTAAGGACAGCGGAAAGAGACAGTAGGAGATGAGAGGGAACAGGGTCAAATAGACAAGTGGTGAGGTAGGAGAACAGGAGGTCATCAGAAACCTCACTAGAGGTGACAGGAGTGAAGCAGCTGGGGGTTACTGGTGGTAAAGAGAGGGATTAAAATACAGTATAATTAGCACCATGGGGAAGACATTATCAATGATATTGTCTATTTTAGCATATTTTGCATAGAAAGGTCTTGTGCAGAGAAGGTGAATGGGGCAAGTTGAAGAGTGTTGAAAAAAGATGTTTAGGGTTGTGGAGGAGATTAACAAAACAAAATACTTTTGTCTGGAGGGATGGAGAACAGATAACCATTCGGCCCATCTAGTCTGCCCATTATTCGTAAAGGGGAATGTTGTGCATGCTTCTATATTGTGTTGATGTTGTTCTGTTGTTTTAAACTGACATTCCAGCCATCAAATGCACTTTAATGCATATGAAAACTGAGACATCTCTTTACATTTTCATATGTATGTGCCCCATTCCTATACCCCCAGATATATCCCTAGGAATATTAAACTGTCCTTTAAGTAATATATATACAGGTTCTTGTGAAGTTAAAGAATGAGACAAATATAAATCATGTCAGAACTTTTTCCACCTTTAATGTGACCTATAACGTGAACAATTCAATTGCAAAACAATCTGAAATCTCACAATAACCTGGTCGCATAAGTGTGCACACCCTCAAACTAATACTTTGTTAAAGCACCTTTTGATTTTATTACAGCAATCAGTCTTTTTGGGTAGGAGTCTATTAGCATGGCACATCTTGTATAATTCTTTAATTTATTTCTATGTTTCACGTGAGTTCCCGCCTACCCCTGATCTTCTGCTATTTGTGAAGATACACTGTAGCTCTCTGAACCTGGAAGCTTCTTGAAGATTAGAATATAGCACCTTATTGTGTCATAACACATGGCACAGAGTACAACATAAGCGTGTAAATATAAAACCAGCCAATCTGTGTATTTTTTCCAAACCTCTTTGCTTTCGTTTCCTTGGATTGGCTGCTGGATAGTTGCTGCAGCTCTGCCCTCCGTTTGACTACATACAACACCCTGTTCACTACAGGAGCCAAAATGGAAGACAGACTTAACACGATTTTTGTGTGTCTGTCCAAAATATAAGATGTGTATAGGATTGTAACCCACATATAACTGTAATAAAACCCAAACAATGTGGCTCAATCCCTGGCACAAACGGTTAAATGCTCACTTTAAAACCCACCTATTCAGGGTAGCATACAATCAGTCCTCCTAATAGCAACCACCCAAATTCTTGAGAGAAACCATCTGTTCTCCCCACAATTGAGATCTTGACACCACTGACTTCTCGGCATGACCCTCACTACAATCAACTCATCCTTGCCAAAGCAGTCCCCCACCATCTGTCTCATTCCCCCTCATCCACCCAACAGATTGTAAGCTCCCAAGAGCAGGGCCCTCTTCTCGTTCTGTACCAGTAGGCCTTAACACATTATTGTTATTGACAATATTTTAATTGTCCCTACTAGCAATACAGAATCTGCTGGTACATAAAAATTAATGTAATTAATAAACATATGGTAAAAATGGCAAAAAGCACCAGTGCCTCGGGTATAAAACCCCCTTGGTTGTGAAGTGGTTAATCTGCAAGTACCATTATGTAGCATTATTACTTCTGTTGAACTGTAAAACACAGGCTTTTTGGAAAATGGCAAATAAGACCGTGTGATAAGCTCCCCTCAGGAATTCTGAAATACACCCGCAGTCAGTTAAGTTGGGATCTCCCCAAAGCTTGGGACCATACAAGGGACCATTTAGGAGGAATAACAGACCACATACCGGGAAACTCTCAGAGTTTGACCCTGAGGCTCAGGGTTTTTGCCTCAATATTATGGTCTCAGGATGAAGGTGCAGATTCTAAGGGTCATGCAGTCTGTACTGACACATTCATATTCTACTCTGCTGTGATCATATATGACTGCCAATTCATGTTTTGTTTTTTTTTGCTAAAAGTATGTTGTTACTTGGATGCATGTGATTCGATTAAGGGTATCTTTAAAATATGTCGCAGTTTCATGAGGACTGGTATTAGAGCCATTTTGGTTAAACACATTTGGCAAGTCACACCATGGAATCTTCAAAATGGATTTTTAAAGGGTTAATATTTCAATAGTCTCAGGGTCAGCTCATTTTAAAGTTACCAGGTATGATGATAACTATGACAGGGAAATAATACCATTTTAAATAAAAAAAATAGGCTCCCCTGCCAGTAAATTGAACGGCATCATAAAATAAGATGTGTTTATGCCACTTGGCATTTTAAAGATGGCTGCTCTGGTAAGATTGCTTTGTTGTTAACAGTGCTCCTCTTTCATGCTGGAAACCCATATCTTCGTAGGAACCTCCCACGTTGAACTGGAGAGTCTTTGTCACATAGAAATGCTTGAAGGCATCTCCTGCCACCTAGTGGCTGTGTAGAAAAAAATATTGCCAGAAACATTGTGTAGCGTAGTCACCAGTTAATGTGCAGTACCCCATAGCCAATGGTTCCTCTCATTTTTAGTAGGTGGTGTATGCAGAAATTTTATGTTGTGCATTTTTTTTTTCCTGTTACAAAAGTAGGTGCGCACTGAGTTTGGTATAAATTAAATAAATAACCCAATAAACATTGCATTGCAGGCATAGCGCAACTAAATAACACCACAAGATTTATCCCAGCACCTTGATCAGGGCCAGACTGGGAATGAAAAGGAGCCCCAGAATATTTGGACACCAGCCCCATATATTTTATTACGTGGTTGAGCTCATGTGCCCACACACCACACCAAGGGTAGAAAGCACAGGGCCCAGAGGCACCCCAACTTCACAAGCAACATGTCCCATACTGCCACCTTTGCCCCCAAACAGCTTGTCTGTGCCGCATTTGCACCCAGGCAGCCTGTCTGTGCCATCGGTTCCCTCACACATGTATGTGTTATCTTTGCCCCCAAAGCAGGTAGTCTGTGCCATTTCTGCCCCCTAAACAGTCTGTTTGTTCCCCCTATGCCCTTGAAACAGCCTGCCTGTGGCCATTAAGCAGCCTGCCTGTACCACCTCTGCCCCTGAAACAGCTTGCCTTTGCCACCCTGAAAACAATAGAATGGCAAAATGTGGCAAACTGTGGTAGATTTGTGGGTAGAATTATTCCTAGAAAATTCTGCTAGGGTTAACAGTTCCACCAAATTGTCCTTGACAAAGGCTCTAAGATATTACTCCAATATCTGGTTTGCCCATGCCGCAGCAGGTTAGTTTGAGGGTGGTGGGCAGTGGAAAATGACAGTTTGATTTCCATTTTGTCACAAAAAGCGTGCCAGAAGCGGGAGATAAATTGACAATTGAGCAGACACTATTTTGTGGGGCAAACCATGTAAGCGGACCACTTCTTTGATAAGAGAGTTCTCATGCCAAGGGCAACTTGTGAAGAGGAATGAGATGTACCATCTTGGAAAATCGGTCAACCATGGTGAGTATAGTAGTATGCTGTTTAGAGGGTGGCCAAGTATGACCAAGGATGAGCAGGGACTGGAAGTAGTTGTAAAAGTCCTTGTGATAAGGTAAGAGGAGTCTTAGTAGAGGCACATATAGGACAAGCAGAGACGAAATCAGAGACCTCTTTTCTCCAGTTAGGCCACCAAAATTATCAAGCAATAAGGAATAAGGTGCAAGAGATTCTTGGGTGAATGGCAGTCTTTGAGGTGTGATACAAAGACATAACCTCCCTCTGACACTCAGGAGAGACGAACAACCTTAGCGTGGATGTGTCATGGGGAGCTTCTGACTGAGCTTCTTCAAGATAGTCCAATAGGGGGAAGTTACCGTAGTGGTGACCGTAGAGGTAAAATGCTCGGGTGGCACAATAGACTCTAATGTTTGCTGTCCTTCCTCGGACCCATTGAACATGCGGGATAAAGCTTTGTCTTTAATGTTCTTGGAGCCACACCGCAATGAGATGATACAAAAGAAACAAAGACCATCTAGCTTGTCTAGAATTCAGACATTTAGCTTCAGTAATACATTGTAGGTTTTTGTGGTCGATTAGAATGGTGACCGTGCTAAAATGACCTCCAGCAATTTCTGATTCCCCACGTCATAATTTCACACTTTGGCGCTGAGAGAGTATGGACACTGCTCCAAGTTCTGAGTCATCAACTTCCAGAACAAAGGGTTGGTTGACATTTGAGTTGGTTGAAGGCCGAGATTGGCAATTACAGAGTCTCTAATAAATCTACGATAAAAATCAGTGAAGCCCAGGAATATTTTTAAAGCCTTAAGTCTCTGGGGTTGAGGCCACTGTAAGATGAATTGGAGTTTTTCAATAACACAGTTATGACGTGATAGCCAAGAGTACCCCAAAACAACTGCCCAGGAAGGCGATGAGATAACATTCACGGACAATTTCTGTGAAGGGCCCCTACCAGGAATTTTATAGGGACAGTCTCTAGCGTAACGGTAGCTGGATGTAGCGGATGTTCGTCAATGGCCTCAACAAAAATTTTGTTGATGAGAGAGATATTGTGGTGGAAACAAAGGGAGTGGTCAATGAAGTCTCCCGAATCGATGAGGCCAAATTATGGACAGTTCTCCCGGAACAAGCGAAGGCCACACAAACAAACAAAAGGTCCCCCACGCTATCTAGGTGCTGGAGTTTCCCCTTTTCTGGGAACAGTTGTGAGCAAAATGACCCTTCCTACTGCAGTAGAGGCACAGTCCCTTGGGATGTTGGAACAACTTTTCTTCCTGGGATAGGTGAGAAGTGCATTGGGTTCATCTTGGGTGGCTAAGAGGCAGGGTCGGCCTTTGGGGTGTGCGACCTGTGCGACCGCACAGGGCACCACACTCCAGGGGGCGCCGCCGCTGCTGCCGAGGGGTACGCTGCCGCCAGTAGCGTACCTAGCGGGGGGGGGGTCCACACCGGGTGCCGCTCATCAGGGGGGCACCCGGCACCCCTCCAGAGACGGACAGTAATGTCCGCCGCTGGAGGAGCAGGCTCGCAAGGGAGCGGTGTCGGAGGTCTTTAACAGACCTCCGGCTCCCTTGAGTGATTTTAAGCCGGTTCAAGGATCTTCCGCGCTAATTAAGGTATCAGAAGATAGCCAGGAAGGAATCATCAAAGTATAGGCTGTATCTGTGGCACACCTCAAGAACTATGGGGGATAAGTGGTAGGTCAAACCAGGAGGGTATGCCAGAGTCCAATAAGTAAAATTAAACATTAGCTATACCCTACTACTAATACACTGGATGGTAATTTACTATATGTGAGAAGGTTTTCCTCTCTTCGATCTTCATAGACATTGTATCATAGACAATACAAATAAGAAGTTCAGGTGGGAGGCAGTTCGTCAACGTAGCAAGAAAGTGTGGCTAGTAGGACTCTACTCAAGTCTATTCCAGATAGAAGTGATTTTCAATCTGAAAAATAGTGGGCATACCCCTTTTAAGTGCATTAGCCACACCTAGCCAAATGACCCATTAATACACATTTGGCAGGTAACAGCATCTTGCGCATTATCCAGTTTTGTTTGTCACTATTCACCTTTACAGACTATGCATAAAGCCTATTAAAAGGAGAGCAGAAACAACCCAATCAGAGTATAAATGCTAGCAAAAGTCCTTGTTACGGAAGACACCTCAGTGGCTATTGGTTTAATCTCCATTAAAATACACCCAGTGAGCAAAACAAGCTTAAAATATGAACAGCCCAGACAGCAATTGCCCCACACCCTTTTTGCTAGCCCTCACAATTAATCTCTGATGCAAATACGTAAACTGTTTATGGAAATGACATAATGATGATAAGCTAGGAACCTGATAGCAGTTCAATGTGAATCACTGTATTCTGTAATAAAGTTGTTCAATAATCTCCATGGTGGAGAAATGTGTTATATAACAAAAATTCAGTTTTGGGGCCCCAGTCCATAAGCATTTGACAGGTCCATATAAACAGCTTATATTTTACATAATAATGTTATTGTTAGGACATGTCTAGCTTCTCCAAATTTTGTAGCTCAGTGGGCGATCAAGGGAGATCTACTGTTCTCTCTAACCAGGCATTTGATCTATACAAAACTGTGGCAGTACCCAAAATCAGTAAATGGGACATTTGTGATGTATGTAAATCTGCTTCTAGAATCAAGGAATGAGGGGCTCTAACCCATCATTTTCAACAGCCCCAGAATTATAAAGGAAGAACTGCAAATAATGCTAATGCAGGGGCAGTCCTGCCATACATACAACGGCCTAGGACACTTAGGTACAAGGTTCTTTCAAGCAGGGCGAGGCACCAGAAACACAAGGCATTTAAAATAGCTAGAAATCTTAAGAGAAAACCTTGAAAATGCGCTTACTAGGATGTGGAATACTGCTTGAGTATAAATGGGCGAAGTCAGCAAATTTACAGATTATTCTGATTACTAACATGCTTAAGTTAATTATTGGCCTTCCACCAAGGTGAAAGGTTAGTGGTAGCTCGGGCAGCGTAAAGCACTGTCCTTGCTCTAGCATACCTCCCAAGTGCTAATCTTTGGCATCTATATCCCTGTCTCTCTTTCCTCTTCTAATGTCCCCAAACCCAATTTGTTTCTGTTTATGAGCCTAAGAACTGTATCATTGACTCTGAGACCCCAGGACTGGTGTGGTATTGAGAAGGTTTGGTTTACACTTAATGGACCCTTACACTCATGATTGCATAATGCATGGTTTAACCACAATACTTCTCATCCTTTTAAATACTTAATGTAAACCCAACAGCAAAAGATCCTTCTAATCCCAAATCACTTTGTGTTCTGGCCTCAAGAATGCAGTACCCATTAGGCACAGAAGGTGGCAGGCAGGTGCCATACAACAAAGAGATTTAGAACATACAAATTTTATTAGGGGACGCACAGACATGGACACAATGTATGTAAAAACGTGTGTTGCTTAACCTGGTGTACAAATCATAGAAACTGTGCTGTTTTAATGATCAATGGGCTTTAAATTAGATTTGTAATTTAACCTGTAATAACGCAGTCAAGACATCACATATTTACATCTAATTTGTGCCTAGGGATAAAAACAAATCATACCCTAACTTTCTAAAACATGAAAAAATTAAGGTAGGCCTATAGTGGAAATGGGCTGAACAAATGCAAACATGGATGGCAGAGGGTGAAAAAATGCTGAAAAAAGTGAGCAAGCATGCATGAAGCTACAGCTCAGTTACACCCATATGCCTCACACGTCCCTCACAAAATGGCATTCTTAACAAGTTGCTAGTCCTGGCATTGTTCATGTCCCTGCTCAAAATTACCAGCATTTCACCTAGGATAACTCCTGGCTGGTTTATTTTCTCCTTTCTTCTCTTAATCTAACCCCTAGCCACTTTTCTCCTTTCTTTTCTCAGTCTCTCCTCCCTCTCTTACACCTACTATGTCTTGCTGGTCTATTAGATCGATTTGCTGTTTATATACCGTTTTCATTTGTTACAATCTCGGTATGCTTTTTACCGTTATGGCACTTGGTTTGTGACTATGTTTGTATATGCCTCACTTTTGATATATAGTTTGATATAGGGGAAGCCTTATTGTCAAGAGTGCGCAAGCATTGTTTGCATCACCTCCTCATTCAAACCGTCGCCATTGCCGCCTCCAAAGCACGCTTAATAAAGGGGACTCCTCTGCATAATCACATGACCCTCTTAATTAGGATGTCTCCTATAAAATGAACCTTCCCTTTTGCTCTGTTGTAGCAATATACTGTACAAGAGTATAGTCTTGTGTTTGTGCCGATTGATATTCAGGACTTCAGCTTCTCTTCGTTCACAAACCTTGCTGCCTGCCCTGGTCTTTTGCTGTCTGAACACGATTCTTGGATTGTGTGTGTGTGCGTATATATATGGACTAAAGTATTAGGACACCTGACCATTACACAAACAGGGGACTTTGATAACATCGCATTCTAAATACACTGATTAACCATAACATTATGACTACCTGCCTAATATTGTGCAGGTCCCCCTTTTGCCACCAAATCAGCTCTGATCCATCAAGTCTCTTTGATGCACATAGGGGCAAAGGATGGCCCGTGTGGCCAACTACAGCAGCTGCTGTAGCTCAAATTGCTGAAAAAACATTAATGCTGGTTCTGATAGAACACACAGTGCATTGCAGTTTGTTGCATATGGGGCTGTATATGTATTGGGACATACCTCTTAACTATTGAATTTTTGTGTTTCGATAAGACCCATTGCCACAGCACCTATAAATAAAGCTCCTATCTCTGCAGTCTGTATTTACAAACATTTGTGAAAAAAATGGGCTGTTCTGTAGATCTCAGTGAATTCAAGCGTGCTACTGTGATAGGACTCCACCTTTGCAATAAGCCTTTTCATTATATTTCATCCCTGCTAGATATTCCTCAGTCAAATGTAAGTGATATTATTGGAACAGCAGAAACTCAGCCACATAGCTTCCATAGCTGAAGAGTTCCAGACTTCCACTGGCATTGATATCAGAACAAAAACTGTGTGGCTGGAGCTTCATGGAATGGGTTTGGGTCAAGTGGTGTAAAGCATGCTGCCACAGGACTCTGGTGCAGTGGAAATGTGTTCTTGGAGTGACAAATCACACTTCTCTGGCAATCTAATGGGTGAGTCTGGGTTTGGTGGAATCCAGGAGCACGTTACCTACCCGACTGCATTGTGCCAACTGTAAAGTTTGGTGGAGGAGGGATTATGGTATGGGTCTGTTTTTCATGGGTTGGGCTAGGCTTCTTACTTCCAGTGAAGGAAAATCACAATGCTTCGGCAAACCAAGATAGTTTGGACAATGCCATGCTTCCAACTTTGTGGGAACAGTATGGGGAAGGCCCAACTGTTCCAACTGTGTCCTAGTGCACAAAACAAGGTCCATAAACACATGGTTGGATGACTTTGTTGTGGAAGAACTTGTGGCTTGCACATACAGTGTGATGTAAAAACTAAAGAAGTATATTGTACAGTAATTTATATAAAAACATTGGTAGTTATGTTTTTGCGTGGGCTTCTATGGAGTCAGAAGTGCAGAAAGTTTCATAACAGCCACAGGACTGCCAAAAACAGACGTGTCCAAGCGAAAAATTGCTGACAAGGTACTGTAGTAATGTAGAATGTCACACAAAGTGTTTACTGTTTACTTATAAGTTTACACATACAGCATACAGAAATGTTTAATGGAAAGAAGTTGAGCATGTGGAGATTAATAATTGCTGTTGTGTAGGTAAGTGTGATAATACCTGGGAATTTTATAAACCATGGGACTCTAAGGGTCTTTCAAACATTAACCCTTTAATGCTGTCGAATCTAATGGCACTATATAAAACAATAATAACATACTATCACAAACATTTTATGCAAATTATTCTAAAGAGTTAATGCATAGCCCTTGCTATATTAAGTTTTTGGTGGCCACTTTCCCTAAAATTAAGATTTAAATAATATCTACATGCTGTGTTTTTAATTATTATTTTTTTATTATGATTTTGCAGATTTGCAAGTTTCTAAAAAATACATTACCTGACCTCTCTTCTATTCTTTATTTTCATTTTCATTAAAAGATTTCTTACATGCTTTTACTGGTGTAGGATGCAAAGATAACCACTTTTAGGATATGTATTAGAATTAACTTTGTAACTAAATAATTTGTGACATTAATCTTATATAGTGAAGAAACTGAACAGCATTTACAAAACATGTGTGCTTTCTTCTAAACACTTTTCAACATTGGACATATGATGTCTTTTTTGCCTTTTGTTTATAGCAATGCTTCCCAAAGTGGGTGATGCTGCCCCCTAGGGGGTTCGGGAACGATCTAGGGGGCGGAAGTAGCCTAGGGTGCAATTGGGGGGCGCTGAAAAAAATAAGGGGGCCGTGGAGGCATAAAGAAAGGAGAGAAGAAAAAAAGATAAAAAAAAAAATTGTAAAAAACGTTCATACATGTTTCATCTGTTGTGTAACAGAGTTAAAGTTGTAGTGGTTATTTTCCAAATAAACACACACAATTCAAGTTATAACACAATTCAATTTTTCTGGGAAACACCCCCATATAAAGGGGAAATGGGCGGGGAGCGGGCCATGTCAGCGGGGAGCGGGCCATGGGCTCTCGCAACCGGGGGATTCGGGTGTTGCCCCGGAGAACCGGTGCTTCACCCGGAGATCTCCAGGTCAAACCCAGAGAGTTCCCAGGTATTTTAAAGGTGGTTCCTAAAGGACTGCCTCGAGTGTGAGGCAGTCCCCTGCACTAGTAACCGCCGTTTAGGTCGATCAAGCCTACCGCTAGATAACTTTTAGTTTCTCTTTCTCTGCAGATTCAGCTTGTTGCGGAATTAAAATTTGTACATTTGTTTAAAATTTCTTTAAAATTATAATTTTTACAAATCCAAACACACAATTCTGTCAGGCCCCACTGGTCCTTACCTGACATAGTCATGGTCCGTTTCATGTGTTTCTTACTGCACATCTCCATGGTCATGGAGTAGGCCACAACCATGATCTCATAGTAGGAAGTTCCCTGGGCTCCTGGAGGGGCCTGACAGCCAGCCTCCTCCCTACAGACTATAGGCCCTGGCTTTGGAAGAGGCTTTAAAGACTGGAGCTCAGACACAGATTTGGGGTCCCTGTATTTTGGGAGGAGGTTTTATGTGTGGTGCGTTAGTCTCCATCAGGTCAGGACTTACAGGACAGAGACCTCTATGGCTAGTATTTGCACCAAGATCCAGATGGTTCCGGCTAGAAGTCAGGGAACCACCCATGTTTACTATCTTCCCCACAGACTACAGCAGTGACTGATGGAGAACTGTCTGTGTTTGGCTCTTACTATTTTTTGTAAATTACCCCCTTGTACTGTTTTAAATACCAATGTGTTTCTCATTAAAATGAGTTCATGATTTTACCCTCAAGCATCTAGTCTCGGCTAATGTTTCTCGAGGGAAAGGCGGTAGCGTGGCAAATAGCCATCTGCCTTGATCATTTGGACTGTTCCCGATTACATCTATTGCTCAACCCGAAGTTTTGCACCCTTGTGCTTCTGCCTGTATCTGAGGGGTCCTGCTTATCGCCTACTGCAGATCACCAGATAGGGGTGCCTTCTATCTCAGATAGAAGACAGCATTCTGTTCAACATCATGCCTTTTGGGCTTTGTGGTGCTTCTGCCACATTCCAGCACTTCCTGAATTATGTGTTGCAGGGTACGCAGATATATTGTTGTTGTTTATCTAGACAATATACTGGTTTATTTACCCTCCCTCACAGTACGACGTGAACACACAATCTCACCCGACTTTGACAACATGAGTTGTTTGCTAAACTGGAGAAATGTATATTTGAGACCATCACTGGAAGATGCATCCAAAAAAGTATGTCTGCCACCTTGGAATGGCCCATTCTCACATCAGTCAAAGCAGTACAAAGATTTGTGGGCTTATTTCTCTAGAAAATGTATCAATGGGTTCTCCAAAGTTATTTCACCCATCACACAGTTAATCAAGAAACGTGTACCTTTTGTCTGGAGTCCTCATGCACAGCGTGCCTTTGATGACCTTAAGAACAGGTTCACTACAACTCATATCATGATTCAACCCCATGAAACCATATTTTGGTGGTTGACTGCCCCCGAGACTGCATTGAGATCCATATGTATCTCTCTTCTCTTCCAGCAGAGGTTAATTACACCATGGTGGACTGGGAGCTAAAAGAGGAGTAGCTTCATCTCCTGGAGGGAGCCCACCATCTTGGGATCATTGTCCTGTTGAAAGACCTAATTTTGGACGAGCCTCACATTTTACTTTTGAATACTTTGGTATGCAGAGGAGTTCATGATTGACTCAATGACTGCAAAGTTCCCAGGTCCTGTTTTTTCAACTTGACAGTTGGTACAATGTGTTTGTGCTGATATGCTGTCTGAAATAGAACTCTTGGGTTATTTTGTGCAATTTCTTTGAGCATTCTATGGTCTAACCTTGGGCTGAATTTGCTGGGATGACCACTACTGGAAAGATTGGCAACTGTCTTGAATGTTTTCCACTTTTGAATATTTTTTCTCACTGTAGAATGATGGCTTTTAATTTGTTTGGAAATAGCATTATATAACCCTTACCAGATTGATGGGCTGCAACAACTGCTTTTCTAAGATCATTGTTAATGTCTTTCCTCCTTGGCATTGTGTTATCGCACACCTAAATGCTCCAGACCAGCAAATTCCTAAAACTTTGACTTTTATAAAGGTGGTCACGCTTATGATCAATAATCAAGGGCATTTAATTAGCAGCACCTGTCTGCAACTTAGCATCTTAATTCTTATATAATCAGTAAGGGTGTATTTAGTTTATCACATGTGGCTTATCCGTTTTGGGTTTATTTTTGTTGAATAAACCATGACGTTGTGTAATACGTAATTTGTTGTTTTTCATCTGAGGTTGTATTTACCTTATGTTTATACCTGCTAAGGAACAGATTATTGTTATTATGTCCTGTAAAACCATAGAATTCAAAGAGGGGCAAACACACCCATCTGCCATTTAATCTAGGTTTTAATCAAACTGTATAAACCTGCAATGCTATAAATGCCCACAGGCTTCTTTCCCATTGTCCTTGGACTCTAGTCTCCAGATCTACTCTTCTTGCTGTGCTACAGTGTCTCCTTTGGATTACTCCAGTATTCGACCTCTTGCAATTCCCTGTTTTCCTTTGCCCTTGACCGCTGCTTGGTATTCTCTTCTTTGATCGTTGCCTGCCTTGACTGTTTGGAATGTTTTGCAAACCTTCCTGATTTGAGTTCAGACTTAAGCCTTAAGCATCCTAATATAATCTATAGTTTCAATACCTGTAGTTTTGGAATTTTCTGTATTATTTGACTGGTAGCTCACAGATCATCAGTCTCTTACCTTTAAGAAACTATTTCTAGATAGTACCACTGCTTCTCATTCTTTTTTTACTGACGTATAGACTGCAGACTATGAAAGACTTTGGAACTTTGTTAGCAGGCCAGTGGTACAAGATAACAGTGTATATACCAGCAGGCTGACAATTTATACTGGAGCAGCCGTTTGTCGTTGCCCTTAACTCCTGCTTCATATTCTTTTCTTTCATTGATCGGCTGCCTTGACCATTTAGACTGTTCCTGATAACATCTATTGCTGAACCCTTATTTTTGCACCTATCTGCTTCTTCCTCTATCTAGGGGGTCCAGCGTATCTCCTACTGCAAACTACCAGATTGGGGTACCTGGCAAGAGACAGCACCTCCTGCTTTATACTCATACTTCAACCCTGAGAAAGTCCAGACAGCCTCACCAAGAAGAATGCATACAATGAAAGCAATTAATTTAGGGAGAGGCTGCAGCTACCGAGCTTGGTACAGCCAATCGGCAGCTCCTTCCGTACATGCACAGGATGGGTCCTATTAGATACCCCTGTAAAACAATTGTCGAACCAAGGCTGAAGTTGACTTGTGGTAAGTATAACACGTGTCAGGAAAACATATCTCCTGTACAGCAAATAGCTGTGGCATGGGAAAAGTGGCAAACGCAAATGGAGCATTATGCAGAACCCCCCTCATGAAATTGCAAGGAGGACATTATCATAATTTCAAGGGACTTCTCATCTATCATATGGATTACAGTGCATTTAATCGCTGAAGTGTCCCTTTAAAGACTACCAAAATGGCACATGGTTTACTGTGGTGATGGGATATTTTCTGGATGCTTATGATTTTAGGTTTATTTTTCAGTTTACTTCTATGCTTGAAGAACCCACACACACACACACACAAACACAGGTTGTTGCATTTTGCTACAAGGTACAAACTAGTATGCACGGGTTTATTTTCTACATAGAGAAATAGGAGGGGGTGGCCTTTGTCTATCTGTGTAGCTCTCTCCTGCATGAAAAGCATAAAAATGAACAAGAAATGTAGAGCAAGGAAAGCACATTTCATGGACCAACTTACCAGGGATGGTCTTCCATTGAGCATTTTGACTCTTATGTCTCTGGTGCCTCATCCCCGCAAAGAATTTTATTCCTAATATAAAAGCATTGTCTTTGGCCAACAGTCTTTGGGGAATAGACTATTCTATGCCTAGAAAAGGACTGGGAACAACAAATTCCTTCTTCAACATTCCCAGATAGATATACTCTACTAGTAGACCAGGTTCTTCCATTTTGAATTGCTCTATGGATATATACTAGAGGAGTATACAAATGTAATTGGTTATGGGTTACAAACGATACTGGTTACAGCTTGAGGAAGGAAACTTGAGAAGTAATCAGTTTTTCCAAATCCATTAATATTTAATTCTTCTTAAATATAAAACACATGTACTAAAGATGGAAGTATAGTAATGGGAAGGGCCAATAACAACTGCACTTAAACCACTCATGTTTACTAAGGATTGGCTTATGAGCAACAGAGAGGAGTGTCATTTAAAAAAGCAAGATGAACCTGTCAAACATATTTTCTAAGGATAAGACTATGAGTAACAAGCAAAATTACCAATTAATACATTCAGATTATCCTGTAAATACGTACATTTACTAATCACAGGAGTGTGAGTAGAAGAGAAAAACGGCAATTAACATGTTCACGTAAATATTAAGTATTGTTGTTTTCCGGTCACAAAACATATGCCTAGCCGGGTGACCAACATATTATAATGACTTACAAGAGAGTGGAGGTATGATGAATTCTCAAAAGAGATGCCAAGGGATGCTAGAAAAATTGAACCTAGAAGATAGGGGCCAAAACACAAAATATAAGACAAGGATCTTAAGTTCAAAGAAACTGGAACATACTGCCAAATAACAACCAGAAGCCAATTCAGTGAGAACATCAGAGGTCAATACTGGCAAAGCTGCAACAAAGTAAGTACATTTGACTCCAAAGACTGGTCACAGAACATGCTGTTGGGTCAGAACTTGAAACCCAAAAAATCCAAACAGGAAGAGGGCTAGAAACAAGTCAAAGGTCAAACCAGGAGATGTAGTACAGAATGCAAATAATCACTAAAAGGCATGACTGCAGCTACAAACTTAGTTCTTGTGGATCTTAAAATGCATTTGAACTAATTTTCATCCTTAGGAAAACAAGCAAACATTACTTATATCAAATATAAGGTTTGCACAATGGTTCTTTGGTCTTGTCTTATATTCAGTATAGCCTTATACCTGTACCATGCATGTTTGAATTCCCTCACTCAGGTCATGAATGGCCATCTGGTAGGCCAAGGAAACGCCTGGAGTGCCACTGACCTATAGCGCAAATACTTACCCTAAATACTTATACTCTCCTATTTCTGCTGAGATACGGTTCCACTTCCCTAACACCCTCTCGGGGTTAATCCCATCAATGTTCCCAAAAAATCCAAAAGCTCAAAGTGCAAAAATGAGTCTTATGTGGAGTCTGCTCTACCTAGATATCTGCTGACATTTTGCACATTTAATTCAGTATCTCTGGCTTAGTGAAGAATGATACAATTCAGAAGCATACACATAATTCAGGATAAAATACACATAAATGTTTGTCAAATATACACATTTTCTTCTGAAACGTTGACGATATGATAAGCCTGAAACAAAAAAAAGCCTGTACATCATTGACAAGGCATACAAGGGAATGAAACATGCTGACTAGTGAAATGATGCTTATCAAATCCTTCAGATCTTACAGGTCTAATTCTGGTGGCAGATTGCGTGTGATACATGAGGTCACACTGAGGTTGCATTATCACTCACATTGGGACAGAATCCAAACCACAACTTCCTAAACAAACATACCCAGCTTGAGCGACATACGCACACCCATAAGCAATGGCCACGGTAAAACATCCATTCTAGGGGATTCAAAAAGACACACCCGTCCTAGCAACATTGCGTGACTACAAAAAAGAAATAAATAGCAACAAATACATACACAGTGAATACATACATAGAGGGTGCTAAAACACACACACACACAAGAGGGCATACATAGTGACATATAAAGTGGAATGCTGTATATAAACAAATACATGGATCATACATTGTAACATGTATAGCGAGGGAAATTCTATATATATCCAAATGATATGAGCATGCATAGTATCACATGTACAGAGGACACTGTATATAAATATACACTAAGTATATCTATATTAACTCAGGCACACATTGAGAAGACAGTGGATACAAACATACAGAGAGCATAAGTAGTATCACATATAGAAATGGATACTGTATATAAACAAATACACAGAGCATACATATTATCACATATAAAGAAGACACTGTATAAACAATGACAAAGAGCATACATAGTATCACATATAAAGAAGACGCTATATAAACATGCACGGAGCGTATTTAAACAGACATGAAGGGATTACAGAGAATATAGAATTTACTGAAGATTGTTATATGGTAAATAGCATATCCAGACAAAGGGGAGTGTATAGTAAGGCTAATACACAATAGGCATTTAAATCAACTAGAATAAGCAATATAGATGGCAGATCATACCCTTAATCAGATATATCTACCTACCTATTTGTTTATCAATTATATATCTCCAGTATACATAGTAACACTATAGGGTCACACAACCTGTCCAGTCAAAGACACACACAGACACCACACAGTGTAATACACGGATGAAAAGGCAGACAAAAGCTCTTTTGTGTTGCTTCAAGAAAGCTTTGATTCATTAATCCTGCCTCCTCTCTCTCTATCTGCCCATCTGCCTCACTCTGGCAGTCTCTTTGTCCATCTGTCTGTCTCTGGCACCACATCTATCCATCTGCCTGTCTCTGGCAGTCTCTCTGTACATCTGTCTGTCTCTGACAGTCTCTCTTTCTTTCCATATGCCAATGTCTTTAGTAACCCCTTGTAATCCATAACTGCATCCATCTTTCTGGATCCTCCATCACTTTTCTTATTTTCCATCCAGTATAAATTAACTATCTCTGCTTCTATGTTCACGTTCATACCATAATACTGTTGTCCTTATTGGTATATATTAATAAAGTGTACTAGATCCTATTGACATTTGGGTTGTGTTCACATAATAGTTTTACTAGAGCTGTCCTTAGGCTATCAGGCGCTTTGTGCAAAATCCACAGGAGGATGCCCCCCTCCCCCCAAAAAAGCTGACACTCACAAACCTGTATGCGATACATTAATACGACCACGATTATATATCTGGGTGAATAAACTGGCAAACGCATAGATCCGTATGAATATCAACATACTCACACATTCTAATACATTGACCAGACACACACACACACACACACACGAACACTCTACTGGCATAATACACCCTACTGGCATAATATACCCGCTAACGCTGGCCTTGAGATGAAATGCTATGTGGTTTTTGCAAAGGATTACAGGACATTTACAGTCATAGAGCAATGCACCGGACACAAACTTAGTCTAAGGTGTGTATTGTGTTATCTGTGCAGTGAGCATGTAGATGCACAATTGTCTGGCCAGAATTATACATTCCTGGGCCCCTTTACACAAACACAGCATTCCCCCCTTCTCACATTGGGCCTCTGCCCCCTCCTCCTCCCAGAACTCCTGAAATATACATGACTGTCTGCCACCCTCAGGTTGCTTTAATATTTTTGTATCTAACCAGCCATAGTTCCACCAGAACCCTGTCTCCATCTCCAAAGACCCCTCAGATCTCTCCCAGAGTCACCCCTCCCCTTCCCCCGGTGTCGCCTGTAAAACCTCCATGGTTGAGAGACTTCTGAAAGGAATGTATAGGGAGGGGGAACGAAGGAAGACAGGAGGGGGAGTAGGAGTAAACGGAAGGAGAAAGAGGAGGGAGGGGGAGGAAAGGAGAATGACAGGGAGAAAAAGGGGGTGAGAAAGATATGTAGGTGGTGGGGAAGGCTGGGGCACATTAACCAGTTGGTTGCAAGCATCACATAAATCAGTTGTGTGGGGTGCCTGTGAAATCCAGGAGCTGATTAGGAAAGGGGAAGGGGTTGTTTGCATGAAGATCGCATTGTGCAAGAGATGGCAGGGGGTGGCTTTAAATAGCAGTTTCCTGGGGTGAGAGGTCACAGAACAGCCTGGGGGGATAACTTAATGTTCTTATGCAGAGGTCAAGGTGGGGGAAGGGATTGAAGGGACACTTACACAGCGAAAAGTCGTCCTCAGAGTGTTTGTACAGTCCCCCACCCCCACACTAACACAGAACGAACTTCAAACTGGAGATGGGCACTGTCTGGGACACGGTAGCACCACGCACGCTGGGTAGGGGGTAACTCTAGTGTGCCATAGTAACACACAGGACTTCACACAGCTTTATCAGTCTGCCAGTGTTACGTACAAGGGGAGGGAGGGTCTTCTCAGGTTTGTCATTGTCACCCACACACCGGGACATGGTATGTAGAAATATGTAGAAGGCCTCACAAGCATAAAGTACTGCTTGCTACATACATTCTTAAGGCTTTTCCTGGTTCCTCGCATATGCAAAGGGAGCATAGCTGGATTCATGAGTAAAATATAAAACCTGCTGTAATCACTATGATGCAAAAGATATATACACTATATCGCCAAAAAGTATGTGGACACCCCTTTTGATTAGCGAATTTAGGCGGGTAGGAAATATAATTTCGGGTTCATCTCCCATCAGGAATTTATATATACGGAAGATAAAGAACTCTATATATTTGGCAATGTCATTATTTACAAAATACAGTGATTATGTGAAGGTTGTGACGTGAATCTATGAAATACTTGCAACGTTCTTCCCCTTCAAGTAGTTCAATAGGGCTCTAAGAAAGCTACTCAATCTGCTAATGTTAGTGCTGTCCCTAAAACTAGGCAGTATAAAACAAATTAGGCGTATTTACTAACTTGGGTAACGGCCGGAACGTTCCAACTACCAGATACCACTATGTATTATAAAGGACCACTTCCCCTCAACATCTTCTGCAAGCAGCGCATAGATTGACATGGATAATACATACTAATATTAGGACCAAGAGGTTGCTCTTTAGTTAGCACATGTGGAACTGAACTGACATGACCAGATACAATAAACCTGAACGAACGGGGCTTATAACGCATGTATATAAATACACGCATAGAATATACGTCATGCCCTTCTGCATAAGCCATCTTGTTTGTCATGCGGATCTACTGCCAGAAAGGTGGTAGTGTTAGGGGACACATACTTGGGGTGCTCCAGCTTGTGCTTCTCCCCTTTAATGCTTAACCAGATAACTTGTTTGAACTGACATAAGCCAAGGCAGTTATTTGGCCACAATGCGCTGTAAACACGATTCTACACAACTGGGAGTCTCACTGATGAAATGTTATCTTATTGATGTTTCCAAAGTGTAAACTAGCCCTCTTATAGCATATTTAACCTAACAACTAAACTGCAAATAGCATCTGTGTTTTTGTTTGTAATTGCAGTGGCCAATGGTGGGAAAATATGCATAACCAATATGAGGTGAGCTTGCACTGGTTCAAGCCAAATGCCCTACTTGTAAAGAAAGGAGTGTGAAGTTGAGCTGGGGCAAAGATCTCCTCATTTTCATTATGTTGCAGGGAGCCCAGCTTGGCTTGTGAGCAGTTGGACAAGCCAAGTGTGGGATCGAACTCTGCTCATGCTGTGCAACTGACTGGCTCACCCACCTTGATTGCCTACCTACTAGGCAGCTCCGTCCCTCAAGGAGTACAATAATTGAGTGGGAGGAGTAATCACACAAATGTGTGGACTTGAATTTAACAGGCAACTTGGGTGTCCACAGAAATTTTTTGGGTTGGGGGCAAAATACTAGACCTGCCCAAAGGGGTGGGGCATAGGCAGGGTAAGATGGAACATGGTGGGAATAATATGCCCCACCCATTCCAAATGGAGCATGGCATCATGAGAATAATACGAAACATTGGCCACCCCAACGTAGTTGATCATCACAGTTGATGCTGTAGCAGCCTCATCTGTACAGTACACAGACAAACTTGCCTATTTTATGATTTGTGGCTGGGCTAGCCCCCACTTGCCACCTTACAGACCCCCCATGAATAGGCACACATAAGTATACATATACAATCAAGTTGGTAAAATGGTTTATGAACATTTATAAATGGCCCAGTGGAAGCAATAGCAAAATAGATGTTTTTATCACCATAGAGTTGGCAGTCTGATACTTGCACAAAACCAATTATTTAACAGGTAACAAGCATTCATTCTGATTGTCATTGACACAAATATGGAGAGGGCTGTCCACATTTTCACACAAAATGGTGTCTCAGTTATTCACAGCAGCTTGGAGTTAATAAGTACAGCATTTACTGTTTTGGCAGTAGCACGCACAACAGTCTACAGGTGTGGACACAATGTGCGTGTGAGTTCAATATGTGTTCACACATTTCGTCACAGAATTGCAGCTCTTGGTTGCTGTGGCAACCTGTTTCTTGCTCCTCCTCCCTTAACCCCCTCCCTGCACAACATTCATTCATCTTTTCTATAAATAATTGCAATGCCCTTTGTTGAAGAGACTGGCAAGAACTGTCTATGGTACCCACGCATCTAGCACACCACTTCATCCACATAAAACAGGTGTGTCCTGTATAATGAGATAGTGGTAATGGGTATCTTTCAGATCCTCCCCTCCCCCCATCTCCCAGGTTACCCACGGCCTTTTCCTGTCCTGTACCAGGAACATACACAGCTGTTTCTCGGCAGCAAGAACACCAAACCTCCCTCTCACAGCTCCAGCTTAACCTTTAACTAGCCAGGCGGAGGTGTGAGAATATCTAAAGCACATAACAAAGCCACAATAACACCACTAGGTTGCAGTTTTAATTACGTCCCAATAATGGATTGTACAGAGTTTCAAGCCAAATCACTGATTTAACTATATAATATGCAGTGCAAGCTCAGCCCTTCTTGCAGATGCTTACCATAGTAAACTCAATGCTCCTGCTAACCCCTACTTCAGTAAATAAACAGGAACATGCTTCCAACAAAAAAAAAAATCACACGTCTTTAATGTGACAAAGTTTATATGGTCAAATTTCTGGCCATAGGCAATATTGAGTAGTTAAATTACTTTTACCACCCCTTAAGAGACTGAGAGCCATGGAACTGAAAGGAGTCACAAACATATTGAAAGGAGAGAACCAATGTCTAGAACGGGAAAAGGCTTATCGCTGGTAAGACACCTCTACCAGCAGTATTTCAACAAATATTCCAGACAAAGGGCAACCCCCTTAAAGGGAAAAAGTCTTGTATACAGTAAAATTATGTAGCATTGAAGGATATGCAGACAGTACAATTTTAGACTATTTTGTTTTGAGTCCAAACTTAAACACCATATTGAGCAAATTCTTTATTACAGTGCTAATGTGTTTCTGCCTAAGCCAATGGCCCTTTTCAAGGACCTTGGTGTCCCTCTGGCCGATTGAGAGTCAGCAATGTGATCTTCTAATGTTTACCACGAGGCCTTACAAAAACATACAAAAAGTCCCCCTACATTTTTCTATGAAAACATGAAACTGAATATAATGCACTATATGTTTAGGTCCTTTCAACAGACCCATATGCCTATTGGAGGATAGGAGAATTTGACAAGAAAGTTTGCTGTGGTTTCAACTATGAATGAAAACAGCAGTAAGTTTTGCCAGCAAGAAAAGGGGCTTGTAAAAATGCACAATTGAAGGAGTCCATTCAAGCTCTTCCTGCAACACCTCACTAGGGTTGGGCCTTCATTATTAAAACCATAATTCTCCCTTTATGGTATAGACCCCCCCCCCCGAATACATGGAATTAACCCTGTATCTCTTTAACCTCGTTACTACCATGATGTCCACATATCACTGTTTTAGCTGCAAGCTTTTACAGGAAGCAACACAGCCACATATGCTATACTTGCATTGCTGGCCCTCAGGCAGTGAAAGGAGCCTTGCAAAAGGTTCATATTGTAGCATGCCAATGTATTCATGTAAAAAAAAAAACCTGCATTATAAAGCATAAATGTCAATGAAGGCACATGAGTAAAAGGCCCTGTAAGAACCATACTATGCTGTCTAAATTTATCATAGAGACCTGAGGGGTTAAGGGTCCAAGTTTTATTTTGCTTGTTATTCTAAGCAGTTTTTGAGAAATCAAATACTGCCATATGCCCTCAAAAGTAGACACACAACACACCAGTGTTCCTGCTACATCCTTTATTTAGAGGAATATTTTGATGTAATGTTGTTGTTGTTGTTGCAACACCCCTCACTCTGGCTACATAAGGTATGGATTGTGTCCACCTCCCAAACACAGAAAATGTAGGGATCCTGAGGTACACAAAAAAATTTGAATGCAATAGCTTAGAAAAATAATAATTAAAAGAAAAAGTGTGTGTGAACATACAGCTATTATTTCTAAAGGGTCTGAATCTGTTTAGATCATATAATAAAAATGCTGGAGTGTATAGCACAGTCTTTTGGTAAAGGGTGTCAGGCACAGAGAGGGTACATAAAATAATGCTTAAAAGAAAACTAGTAAGCGACAGCCTGCATGGATAGTCAGCAGAGGCTGATACAATAAAAGTAAGTCACAGATTGCAAGACAATGAACTTAAGGTTACAAAAGGGGCTGACCTTACATGGCTGATGAGAAACAGCCAGTGCCATTACAAATGAGAATAGCAGAGTATTGTTTTAAAGACATAGCGTTACGAAAATCATGTATCAGAATCACTAACATTAAATGGTCCAAAGCAGAGGGGATGAAAAGTCAGGTTATAACCCTCTACAATGTCACTTAAGTCCTTGAGAAGTACCTACTAATTGTATCACCCCCGGGACAGTAAAATAAACCACAATTCTCACGCATAGGCTGCCAGGAAACATGTCTTGCACACGCAGAGAACTGGGCGTACGTCACAGCTGGGGCAGGGACTATGACAGAAAGAGAGAGGGAGTAGGAGGTGGACAGGAGAAGACAGACCCAAGAGGAAGAAGGGGTGTAAACACAGGAGAGAATTTGCATCTGTACCAAATATTGCAGTTCATTCCTCAGCACAAAGAACCCCCCTCCCCAAAAAAATAAAAAAATATCCATCTCCAATTATATTTAAAATAAAAAAAAAAAATAAAGAAATTAGACAACACCAGTTTCATTAAAATAAAAACAAAACACAAATGTCCTAAACTGTTTTGGGGAATGAATTAAAAGATAATACAAAAAAAGTCCAAAAAACACGTGAGGTAAATATGATAAAATGGAGAAAGCTTGGACATGGCAAAAAAAAAAAAAAGACATTGCCCTGCTCCCAGTCTCTCCATTACTTTTAAGAAGGGGAAGGCAACGGGAAGTGACGGCAAGCACGTCACTCCTGAACAAGTCAAATGAGGGATAAGGGGTCCATAATAAGTGGATGATGCTACATTTAACATTGATGAGGTTTAGGGGTATGGTATATAAGTCCCTGGTGCCCCTTCTTCTGGCAATTCCAAACACAAGGTCCCATAAAGGCAGATATTTCCTGAACAGCAGCATGTCTGAGTTTCCGGCCAGGGACAAATAAACTCTGCGTCGTCAGGCCAGGCTCTAAGTGTTCCCTACTGTGTATCAGTAACACAATACATCAGCTCAAGGAGTGTGGTCCCTCAGTCTTCTGGAATAAGAGTGTGATTTATTGCCTTCACACTCCACAGCTTTATCCTGTAACGCTCCAGGTCCCAGCGTTTAAGGCAGAAAATGTTATTGGAATTCAAGTTCTAAATCCCCGCACACCACTTCTGAGTTTTTCTATTAGTTTTTATTTTTTTTTTAATCTTTCTCAATCACAATCACCCCAGGCAAAAAAAAAAATGGAAATAATGTCTACATCATCCTCTGGTCCATATGATGTAATGTAGGTAGCACCTCCCTATACAGCACAAATAAAAATAGGAATGCTGTGGCCACACACAACCCCCTCATGCCACCACAAACTCCGAATTCAGTTCAGCCTTCACATCAGGTTTCCATACAGAGTCTTCAAAGTCCATCTCCAGGCTACCATCTGCACTGGACGCACTGCTGTTACTGCTGGTCCGACTCGACTTGCGTGTGGGCAACCAGTGATAGGGAGCCCTGGAGTCCCTGCGTGCCTTTCGACGCAGTCTCTTCTGATGCATGAGAAGCTGCAGACGTTCAACTTTGCAGCGTGTTGCACGGTTCTCAGTTTGACGCAGCCGATCCCCTGAGGATAAAATTGGTGGAAATCAGATTTTATTCTTTGTGTAAATTTTGCAGAATCTACACTCAATGTTTTTAACAACCTGAGCACGCCTGCATGCACCAAGTTACATGCAGAAAACACGAGGTGAAGTCACTGGCAAAGACAGTGACCAATGACCCCCCCCCCAATGCAGACTATGGAAAACCCCTGCACCCCCCACACCTGGGCAGGCATCCTTTGAATCCATCACCTGCTTCCCCCAAAACCAAACACAAGCCTACACTTGACAACAGTGGCAGGGTGTGGTTGCAAGATCCAAAGCTCCTGTGTTTTACAACCGGCAGAAGGTGTTTACACAGACTTGCCTGTTGAAAGTCTACTGATGCCATGCTTTACTTGCAAATGAAATACAGATATACAAGAGGTACAACATACAAAGTAAGCCGTGTCCAAGACATATGATATAACGTTTAAATAAAGGATACGTTTCAAAGGGGAACTATAGCTAGCATACATCTTGAGCTCCCCAAATGTATAATATATATACATATATTTTTTTTTTTAAATCTATTGCTATACTGCCAACAAAATGGTTACAAGAGCCTGCGGATTATCAGCTGCACACGGGCATTGAATATTTTATCATGAAGCTCCCACAGTTTCCTGCTGCATAATGGGATCTGCTCACCCCTCCCACACTCAGTGGCTCTTTGTTCTTGTAACACAAAACATACAGAATGAAACTGGCCAGATGCATGCAGACCCTCCCCCTCCCCTTACCCACACCCTCTAATAGAGGGGAGATGGGGGAAGGGTGCCCCCTCCCATGGTCTGTCTAGTAATACATTGCCTCTGGCAAAGTGTGAGAATGTACACACACCTCCTAGTCCCCCTCAAGACAGGAGCTCTCCCTAGAAACTGCCACATACTCTGATTTCAGGGGTCAGTATGTCTGTGAGGCAAGATCTCCATAGACACACACCTTCTCCTCTTCACCGCTACACTCACAGACAACTGCTTAACGCACAAAGAGGAGTATGTGGAGCAGGATGTTCTGCTGCATGCATGTGTGCATTACATTAACCAGATTAAGTATCTATTGCAAGCTATGGTTCAGTGGGCATTAGAGGAGGGGGTGAGGATGTGCACTGGCTCTGATTTTTTACTAAATACACCTACATATTCAGATGGTAAGTCTAGGATGGGGGTAGAAGCGGTTTTGTGAGGTCTGAAAAACCTTTGTTTGGTCCTCACCTCCCCACCCATCTACAGCCAACTGAACAAATATATTTAGTTGCCTCCACCCTCTACTCTCACAGAATTATGTTAACTAACACATTCTGTACCGAACAGGGAATTACACACCCAACCACTGGCTATAAAAGGAATACCTATGGGCATATATTTACCTGTGGGTTTGCTTAGGCGGTTCTGGGCCTGGCAGTTCCCTGTTGGATGAGATACTGGCTGGGGTTCCATATTTTGGGGTGAGGTAGGCTTGACTGTCCTGACCTGGGAGGCACACTGGGTGTGACAACGGAGTGTGGTTAGCGATGGTGGCATGCCCTGGTAGTGACGGGTGGCACTTAGCAGGTCATTAAGAATTTGTAAAATTGTCCCAATATCCCTGCGTGGACGTCCTGCACTGTCCTGGCAATGGGGGTGTAAAGTGCCTGTAGCATGGACAGAGGAAGAGAAAAGGTTACGTTAAAGGAGAAGAAAATAAGACACAATACATACCCCCTATATCACTGTGCACCATTACAAATAAACAACGTTTTTACACAGTCTGACTTTAAACCGTGCTGGATTTTTTTTTTTTTTTTTTAAAGCTGCTTGAGGACTATTGTTGTAGTGGCTTTCAAAGTTATAAAGTTCTGTTCACAATAAAATGCCCCCTACACCTTTGAGAAAGACATACTCTACATTCCAAGATTTTCATCTCAGTATTATTTAAATTGGAGGTAATCACTGCCACAGACAGGTGTACGTTAGAAGTGGAGCTCCCTAGTTGGTTGTTGAAGTGTATTATGTCTGCCACTGAACTTCTAAATCCTAAATAGCATAATCCATTCACCCCCCCCAACAATTTGTGGGGAAGGATATTTTATTTTAAAAATGGAATACATGCCATACAAACTCTTACTTCACTTTTTTCAGATATTAACCAACATAACCCATAACAGACACAGGGAGCCATCTATAATTATCCATTATGCTGCTACTGGTTAATTAAGGAATGGGAAAGTTACCGTTTCACTACCATACTCCTCTGCCCTGAAACTGAGGCATAGATTTTTGTTGCCCTTTGCTTGGAATGCCGTATCCCTTTTATACATCATTTATGATTAGTTCTTTTACGTCACATGTACGCTTTTGGGCTGTTTACGCTTATTAATTAGTAGTGTGCAGCAATGGCTAAAAGACAGTGGCAAGCTGTACGAACTATGAGCTAAAACAGTGTCTTCTATATAATACAGTAGCCTAACTAATATTTTCAAGTTGCTTAGAATGCAACATACTTGACATATAGCCAGGCTGGTGAAACAATAGTCACCAGCATTTAATTTTCTGCCGATTCCGGAACAGAAAGCTTTTTTATTTCTTGGTAGGGACCAAGTAATGCAAAAGAAAATTACGTCCTCCATTAGCTGGAAGAGAAAGGAAGGAGGGGAAAAAGGCCATGCATTCCCCAGTATATGGCTCATCTGTTGTGAGAAGGAATATTACATACACTGTTGTGAATGCTGTAGTATATTCCTGTAGTTAGGTTTTGCAATCAGACAATACAGATAAAGATCTCTATTACAAATTAAGACCGTCTCTGCATGGATCCAAACACAGCCTGGAACCAGCGGTTTTGATGATCTGTAATGCTAGGTAGCACAAGTACAGACAGGGGTCATCTTTCGTAGATTCCAATGCCATCATTTCAAACAAGAACTTTTGAGGCTTACCAGAAAAGGTCCCTGAGAAGACACCGGGGGCATGGTTAACAAAGCTCTCTATAATGGCTCCAGGCTTCCGAGGTCTGGCTGATGTAGGAGAACCAGCACCCTCACTGTTTCGGCTACTACATGGCACCTGCTGTAAAATACATTAAACTCACCGTCAGTACTGACTAAAAGCAGAGATTAATTCAACAGTTTCCAATTGCAACAGTCCAGATTACTTTTTTGTGACTAGATTTAGAACGGTTAGAATAACTAACCCCTCCAACATACTTACCTCTGCACACGATGACACTGCTACACCCTCTCCATGGGAACGGAAGACACTGGTGGTAACTGAGGCAGTGTGAGGTGCATCGCGATGTGCGGAAGAATCTTGCGTTGACGTAGATGGAGAGCTTGGTGTGCAGCTTGCTAAACGAGAGAGGGTCGGTGCTGTACTGGTGTGTACGGTACGGTAGTGGGGGGCTCCATTGGGTTCAGTTCCCCTTGTGATGAGGTGGCGGTGCTGAACATGGGACCCTCCTGCCTGTTGAGCTGCTAGCTGGAGTTGCACAAACATCATGTGATCACCGACACGCAGAGCTAGCGTAAGAGGTGATCGGCCAGACAGGAAGTCATTCACCTGAAGGAAGAAAGAAATACAAAAAGAGGTGAAAGGGTGGTTATGTACATGAGAGCAACTATGCAGTCACACACAGCTATTCTATACATATGACAGCCGGAGTGTCCCTTTAAGCACAAAGTAGCACATTGTTGCTGAACATATTCTCCATCCTTCAAATGGTGGTTTAACAACACACTATATATATCATGTGCATCTACCACACTTAATTAACCCCTTAGAAATCGACCTATTGTGATCCTGAAATAAGAAATTATGTCACAACACCCCTTTTTCTTAAGCGAAAGTGACCACCTCAAATATCTATGGCTGACATTACCAATTAATAAAAATGGAGATCACACTTAATTCAGAACATGAAACGCAAGCTGAATTTTGCGTTAGAACAGAAACGTCAATAAGCTGCATAACAGAGACAAGAGCTGCCCGGGAGCATTAAACCATCACGACTCAATCACACACACAGTGCTTTGAATACAGATCCCTCCCCCACGTCACGACTACCCCCCCCCAACCACCACCATCACCACCCCCGCATCACTGGACAAAGAGCAGAACATTAACCCTCCTAGAGCTGGAGATAATAAACAGTCTGCGTATATATGGCAGGTACAGTATGTACCCTCAGTGTGTCTACATGTACACAGCTCCTCTCCAGCTTTATCAGGCTGCTCTCTCTGACTCACCCCCCTCCAGCCCACGCCTGCAGGAACAGCTAAAAATAGCAGAGTCCAGCACGCAGCAGCCTGGAAAAGGAAGGCCACGGGTGGGGGAAGGGGGCCTCACAGGTACGTACGTATGTGTACACACACACACACAGAAAAGGAAATCTTGGAGAAGGGGTGTTAGCAGAAAGTCACAGCTACTTACAGCCACTGAGCGCATACCCAGTACAGTCATGAGATATACACAAACAATCAGGACTAATGAACCAGGAAAGTAAATGAGGAGAGGGTCGAATAGGTTAGGTCACAAACAGGTAAAAAGTATGGAGATCTTTAATGGTTGTCAGAGCAAGACAATAACACAGCAGTAAGTTACACAATCAGTAATACTATGTTTCACTGCCTCTGAGAGACTATTACATGGTGTGTGTGTATATTAATATAAACATACATAACACAAATTCTGAAACCTAGGGTAGCATATATGCCTTTTAGAGGAAAAATATTAACAAAGAATGGGGAAGCAGGAGAAACCCCCCACCCCCACCCCGGATTAGCTACTGGTTTGTTTGCCAGAACAGGAGATGCTCCTTGCGTCACAGGATGCCTGGATACATAGTGACACCAGACAGAATATGGTGATCCATCCCCGAAAG
Organism: Spea bombifrons; assembly: GCF_027358695.1. NCBI lineage: Eukaryota > Metazoa > Chordata > Amphibia > Anura > Pelobatidae > Spea > Spea bombifrons. The sequence continues at coordinate 78,767,152 of NC_071087.1, read as the reverse complement.
GTACCGCCCCTTGACCTCTCACCTGTGTCTCCGTCAGACTCTCCAGAGCCTGCATCACAGACTGCTCCGGGCGGGACATCTGTGACTGTTGGAAGGAGGGGGGAGAAGAAGGGTTATAACTACACAGCACTGGGTACAAGAAAAAAAAAAACCCAACCCTCTGCACATACTGAATAACCGACATACTCACCATGAGGCCTGCCTCCACACTGGGCAGTAGGGTTAGTTTGCTCCCATCGCAAATGCCAAAATCTTGGAGTTTTCCGGTACTTAGACGCCTGGTGAAAGTAACGAAAGATAGTTGTGATACTCCGACTCGGAGAAGAGCACTAAAGCCCCAGTAACAACCTAACATACCGATTGCGCGTTGCAGTACTTAAAGAGCTGCGAGTGTTCTTACTGGCATTCAAAGAGTTACTCCGGGCCGCTCTGGGTGTGTGACTACACCGTAGGGTGAAAGAGTGGTGGTGATGTCATCGTCAGTCAGAACCTCCCTGAAGTAAGTGCACTTACTGGAAGAGGGGGTAGATGGGGCCAAACAGGGGAACCGTCACAGCAACAGTCACCACCAACTCCGTGACACTGGAGGTATACACTATGACACCATTATGGTGCCACACTTAAAAGCTCCCTGACGTTGGGGGTCAACAGACAATAGGATATACAGCCCGCAACTACATTCAGGGTGTGCTCTTTGTGCAGAGGGGCCATGGCCGTGTTCCGACACATGCGAGGAGACATTGTTTAAGGCTTTTAGATATTTGGAGGAGCCCGACAAAGATGTGCCAGACCAGTGCCCCCCCCATACCCCTAGGCTGGATTAACATCCCGTAGTGTCACCGCCATTCGGAGACTTAAACCCTTTCAGTGCCACGGGAAAGGGGGGGGACACTATTCATACAGGAAACCGGGGACTTAAAAGGCACACAAAGCGCTTCAGCTGAAGTTTGGTTAAACAAAGACCACCCCCCGACTGCAGAACAAAGGACTGGATCTCGGGGGAGCCATTCACCCCGGGGCTGAAGCTGTCAACACAAACGTGACCCTCGCCTACTACCTCCCCCAGCCGCCCCTCATGCCAAGCCTGGGCAACTCAGTGTCACGGTTGTTCCGCTATTAAACCCACCATATGCATCAGTCCGCCAGTCACACAACTCCAGGGCATTCCTAGAAGCCACGGCAGTTACCGAATAACTGGCGCCTGCCCCCCGACTACCGTAACCTCATCTCCATAGTTTAATAACCGGGACTTTGCTTCTCCCCGGTACTCACGTCTCCCGGTGAAGTAGAGTCAGTCTTTCCTTGGGCACCTTAAGCCGCTGGGAGATTCGCCTTTTCAGACCGTCCACCGTCTCCTCCGGCGGCACGGACAACTCATACCGGGTGCCTGTCGTGCTTTGAATATTTAGATTCATTGGGGACCCTCGGGCTCCGTTAATACAGCCGCGTGTACTTTGTGGCTGTTGCTCCATCCAGGTATGCGGCTCAGGACCCGGTATTCGCTCCGAGCTCCGGCGTGAAACTAACCTACAAAGTTGCAATGCAATACACTCCACAGAAGCGGTACTCCGGCAACGCCCCTCAGCCAATCACATAAGGCTCGCACCTACCTCACGTGGCAAGTACATAACTCCTCCCTGGTGAGCTCCAACCAATCACCTAACAAAATTTGCTTCTAATACGTAAAATTCACGTCCTGGCTCTCGAGAGGACACGCCCCTGCCAGCCATTCATAATAAATTGAACTCAAAACAAAGAGATAAGGGGTATGAGAAGAACTGGCAGCTTTCCTGAGAGGGGTAGTTAGTAAGCTGGGGGTGTGGTCTTAGATTACAATATAAATATTTAACAAGCAGCTGGGGCAGAGGGTTGCTGGTCAAATTTAAGGATTTCATTTAATGTTAAAGACTGGAGCAGCCTTTTCAGCAATGAGTCAAAATTAATTGCATTCAATAGCAGTGAGGAATCTTGCAGTGGAAACTCATAGCTCCTCAGCAAGCAAATGCAGATCAATAACAGTGACCCAATCTCTTGTCAACCCAGCAATGCCCCAGGGAGGGTATAGATATTCCTGGACTAGGATCATCAACTCTCCTTTTAAAATCATCAATATCACCAAGCAGTTGTCATTAACACAGGTGCATCTTTTACACAACCAAAGTCAGCCCATCGACTGCATTACGAGGTGTCCGATTGGACCATATTGCATGAAAAACCCTTAGGCCCTGTCCCTTGCAATGTTTTGTGAATAACTATTGCTCAACTGGTAGCTCCTCATAATACAATATATGCAATAATAGGTGGTGGTGAACAACTTTATATTTTTTTAAAAAAATTAGATGTGTCCTGGAAAAAATGGCCACTATGGCAACCCTAACTCATAACTACTTACAATAGCCAATCACACTTTGGGGGTAATGTATATATATTTTACCCATTAGCGGGCTTCGCTTGTCAAAGCTAAAAGGCCAACAATGGATCTTATACATAGACACTCCTTATCCCATAAACATAACCTTGTGAGCAAGGGTCCTGTACCCAATGATTGTCTGTGCCAAAACGTTTGCCAGACAGCATTGATGATTACAACTTGGTGTTTTAGCCCCATAACCCCCTTAATTGTGCTTCTGTAATTACTGCAAGGTATACCAAACCTGTTAATTTGTGTGCCTTGAGGAGTAGAGACTGGGGAACTGATTTACTGTAATAATTAGCAAAGTAAAATTGATAGGGCTAATGGAAATCCACCCCCCACCTGCACATACCATTCCCTAACTCCGCTATCCCTGGTGGTGTAGTTTATTAACATTGACCTAAGCCCCACAAATTACATGGGTAATTCTACCTATTAATAATACAACAGCTTTATATATATATATATATATTAACATAGACTTGTTTGTGTGTCAGTGACCTGATAATATGCAACCAGATCCTCTAGAATACACAAAAAGCCAGCCCTTCCCAAGGCAGTCCTGATAATCCACAGTCAGGAGATCCCCTACATTACACAGAAACTCAGCCCTATTTTAGTATGTCCCAGTATGTTAGGAAATCCAGCTGTAGTCTATATCAAGATCTGCTTCTCTAATAGTGCGTTTTATTTCACAGGGTATTCTCGAACATGAACTGCTTCATTAATAAGCATCACTCTCTCTCACTCTCTCTGTACCCTGGATTCACGCAGTCCATGAGTTGCTATTGTGAGTGAGACACACATCCTGTCCTGACAAAGGACTCAGTGTACAGCAGGGCGGAAGCTGCTCTTCCTTCCGCAGGTCGCTCTGACCTTGTGGGTTCTACAGTCAGATGTTCCCTTCATTAGACTCAGTAAGAAAGATAATGCCAGGGATAAATGAAAGCATAGATCCTGTGAAGCTCAGGCCTCATCTGCAATCCCACTGTACCAACTGCAATCCACAGCACATTGTGCACTTTACATTTCTGTCAAAACACCATTAACAAGGTACAGAGGGTCACAGAGCTATACAGCCGAGTGATTATGTGGCAGTAACTTCCATAAAAAAAGCAGAGATTCTGGTCTCGGTATAGGCAGAAAACAATGTTTTGATCAATAAATGGATGGTTAGGACAGGCGTATCCTGAAATCAATAAACCAATAGTAACACATTCACAGACAAGCAGATATTCAAATAGATTATAAGCCCACGTACAGCCATTTGCACGATGTTCAAATGATCAGACCTACATGTTTACAAAAAAGAATAAAACATTTTGTAGCTGCACTTCCACTCGCCAACAATGTTGGCAGTCCTGCCTGTGGCATCTGTGATCTACTGCCTGAGTGCCCGGATAAGGTCATTTCATATGTGTAAAGAAGGCGAAGGGCAGTCATTTTTCAGGAGTACAGCACAAAATACTGGTGCGTAAAAAAAAAAAAAAAAGTGGAACATCCTACTGGTTGTCATGGTGACCTCATTGCTTTGCACCAGATGTGTCACCATTAAGGAATCCACGTGTGCCTCTTTCCTCCCCTGATGTTCCTCTTTCTCTCTCAGCTATGGATACTTGCTGGGTTTACGTTTATGACGTTCTGCGGTCCCAAAACTTAAAGAACTGTGATAGAAATGGCAGGAAAAAGTTTACAAATGAAATTGAGTAAATACGTTTCTTGACTATGTAAAAACATAAATCAGTAGGTTTTATAGTAACATAAAATGTCATGGTAACACCGTGGGCTCCTTTTGGTACCAGAAAGTCTGCATAATAATTAGCCAGGGCTCATGCAATGTTGTGAGGTTAAAGGTTGAGCAGACAAGCGCTATTTACCTCTATGTAGCCTCCATTACCTACAGCCTAGCCAGGTCAGTACACTGCATCAAAGGCCAGGTTACTCAGTATTATTTGTTTATTGCATCTGTAACTAGGAAACAATTACTTTGTAGAATGCAACAGAATCCACTACACGGTGGTGAAACAATGGAAATAAACAGAAAAAAGACCCACTTCTGTTTATATTATACAGCAAGTCTATTAAAGTCCTAGAGGGCACACGCTCAACATGAGGAATTATAACTTAACTATAAATAATATCAATAAAATGATTAGTTAAATAGAAAAAAATGCCTAAAGCGGTTAGGGATCATATGTATATCCGATGTTACAAGGGAGCTCTTGTAAAAGGAAATGAGAGGATACGTTTAGAAGAACTAAAAATATATGTCTATATATATATATATATATATATATATATAAAATTAATATTAATATATATCATTTATTGTCTTATATAGCGCCATCATATTCTGCAACACTGTACTATTGGTAATAATTATCAATGAGATGTTTCTGGGGAGAAGAGTAGGCAGGAGTGTTAATGGGGGCAATCTAATTTGAATTCAATCTTGGGGAGGACAGGCAACTAGAGCAAGAACTGGTATGGAAAAATGGCATGAAAAAGGTAAAAAGAAATAGGAAGTGCCAGCTCATGAGAAAAAATTTGAATTGAGGATGTTCGGGGAAGGGCAGTCCTCTTACAGACAATTGCAGTTGCTGAAATAGGAAACAATACTTGCACAAATGAGTCCTCAAGACCAGCCGAGAGTACAAAGCATTTAAAGAAAATGTGGAAACATCTCAGGCTAGAATTATGAAGGTCTAGGTCAGGGGACAGTGTAAAAGCAAATGTAATAATATCATATGTTAAAAACACCAAAAAGGGTAAATATTATAAATGGAGATGGGCATACTAGAAGTGGCAATTATAAAACAAAATATAGGATAGTCAGTTGCGGCAATTGACTATTATTTTTGCTTCGTTTTGTTAGCTATATATATATATATATATATATATATATATATATATATATATAAATGCCTGCTATGTGTCAACACCTCATTCCTCTTATGTGCTTTCTGTCTTCTCCTCCTCTCTTTCCTGGCAAAAGCTTGACTGCGAAATATGCACCCTCCCCTCTACCTTTTCCTGTCGTCAGGGGCTTTCTCCTAACGTCAGTATCTGGATATTTTTAGGAAGGTCGGAATTTTAACATCCTGTACTAAGAGATCTGACATTTACACGGTCTATGGCAATACATCCACTAAATCACTACGTCGTCGTCAGTCATACACAGGCCCATCAGTTTGGAAATATAACAATACGTTGTACCATTCATGAAGGTGGGGGGTGTCATACGTTAGTTCCATTGTGTTTCATCACGGTATCAATACGTTTTTTCCAGGCAATACTGGGGCCAAATCAAGCCAAGGGCCTAATGTTGGTTTAGTGAATTGTTTTTTGAAGGTCCCTAGGACTGGTGAAGCCCTCAATGGATTTTTAATTGCCCTCACCATTCACCAGAACCCGTAAACTCTGGAGAATAATGAGAATGAGAGTAGTAATAATAATAATTCAACAGCACCTGTCCCTGTCTCTTATTGATATCCACTGGTGGGAAAGATCTCTGTTCAATCAGGCAACAGCGTCCCTAGTCTTTATACAAAGCACTATGTGAATAATCAACCTTGTCTGGCGTTCTTATATTAAGTATGGGGTCTCATACAGATGCAACAGTTCAGCGTAACTGAGTTTTAAAAGCTATACCGCAATTCTGCCCTCTTCAAAAATCATTTTCATCTATTCTGATAAAACATCTTGAAATACTAATCCTTGAAAGTATGACTCTAAAGGAGATTACTGCTGCATCCTGTTGTTATGATACATAGTGCTTTACATATGTGAATAAAGCGTTGCGGGATGGTTATTCGTGTGCCTCTGTACATGGGGATATCTAAACATGTTCGAAATGGGTGCTGTCATGCATGAGTCATGTATGATTCCTGTCACCTGTCCGGGTGCATGTCTGTGTAAGTAAGGGATGGGTTGCGGTGACACGCAGGAAGTGAACATGCCAGTGACACACGTGACAAGAATGTATTCCCAAAATATGGAACTCCCTGATAATCGTGTACATGTGAGCACAACACATCACATTCCTTTGTGTGTAATGGGCTTGTAAGCATTTCCTCTCCCGCTTTTTCCATCGCTGTCTTACTTGACATCACCATGGATTTTTTTTTTATACCACAGCTTGTAGGTTCAACTGTATGAGGGGTAATACATTGTTGCACTGTGACACCTCGATTTTATTACGCTGTATAAACAGCATTGTTCCATTTTCCTGCAGTGGTAGAGGCTCTAAGGAAAATGTTCCCTGCCCGCAAGCTTGCAATCCAAAGGCTCTCTCAGTCTGTTAATTCTAGTTTTGTCATACTCTTTGAATGTAGGTACTGTAAGAAGTGTCACAAAAATTGTTGAAACTAAAAAACCAAATGAATGATAACAGTTATGGTTAATACTCCCTTTATGCTGCAAATCTACTTAAGAGAGCTGCTTGAGACAAGAAAGCGATTGAGGGAGGTAGATGAAAAAAGCTGGGGGGAGCTAAACTGAAAGGCGAAAAATCAGAATGAGAGAGTGCATAAAGTAGGTGGTGATTGAGGATGACGGCAAGCTAGGTGGAGAATGAAGGGGGGAGGAGCAGTCTTCCAAGAAAAAGCAGAACAGCCTGTGAAAGGACAAAAGAGGAGGGGGCATAAGAGTGGGTGTTAACATCTTCACTGCCTGCCAAGACCCATATATTGTATGCACATGGTACAAAAGATATTACGCTCACAGGGTACGACCAAGGTAATTAACTTGCCACCTAAATACAAATGGGAGCAAATTACAGTTGAGCTGATTGTTTCAGCAAAGGAAATCAGCGGTGTGCATTTGTGTTCAAGAAAGGGGTTAACTGCTTCCGCGGGTTAGTGAAAGAGTGATGAGTCACAGTTTAGTAATGCTTTGTGTCTATAAAAGGGTTAACCGATGGGAATGTGTCACTGACAAGTTATGTAAATGTCAGACGTGGAAAGGGTTAAAACTCCCTTGGGTTTGTCATGGCCATGGCCCAGGCTGAGTCATACACATAACAGTGCTCAAAGGGCTGGTGACAGGACCTGATATGACCTAAGAGTGACACAAGGCAATATGAGGGTGAGCCATACCTGCACCCAGCTCACAGAGGGAGGGTTGCGGAGACAGGAAAAGCAAATGGCACATATATTTAACCTGTTCTAGGAAACGTGATTACAGAAAGCACCGTCACAGGAAAAAAATAACGAATACCATAAGCCTTCATTACGCCCAAGCGATTTGGGATAATTTTTTTTGCACAACGCCAGCCGCGATGGTGCCTAACCTTTAAAGCTGAGGACAAAAAAAATACAAGAGGCATTTGGTATAACGAGCAATACTGCTCCAACCCCCATAGCGACCAATAGAATGTTCCTGCTGATTACCACTTTGCACCAGACCGCTCTTTATACAATGGCACCAATGAGTTTAACATTGCTTCATGCCGCAGATGAAGTGGGAATTGCCACCCCCTCCCAGGCCAGTCCAAATTATTCCTGTTATACAGGGCCTTGATTTGTTATTACCCTTAACAACCAGTGATGTGCCATGTCATGGCATTAAATAAGCATGGAAAGTGATCCGAGGTTGCTTTCTTTGCTTAAACGGTGCTTAAACGGTGTTGCTGTAATACTTGTCAAGGCATTCAGCAACATCAACATTTACTACAGGGACCTCATGTGGCCCCTCCAACATCCTCCATATACTATTACAAAATACATAACATATATGGTTTGATGGGGGATGAATTCAACTGACCAGCTTCAATGGTGTCACAAATGGGACATGGGGACAGGAACAGAAGATTCAAAGAAAAAAAAATAGTTTTGAAATAGCAAAACTCTACTTGTGTTTACTGCCCTATATGAATCTGTTTAGCATGTTTGTTTTCTTGTTTTTTTTTTTTTTTTTAATTTTCACCAATATTTAACTTGTGTGGGTGCACTAAACGAGAGAAGAAAATTACAGCTAAACGAGCTGCAAAAATGTTAACAGGCTTAGTCCAGAAGGGTACAAAAATAAAACAGCCTAGTCCTTAAGGGGTTAAGCAGTTTGCTTAGTGCATTTTTTAAAAGTATATACACAAAGTAGTCTGTACTGCATGCCAGGATGACTACATCCATATGCTGGAATGTTGCTTCCACCTATGCAGAAAGGTGTCATTGCTCCTCTGGAGTTAAAAAATTCAATACAGGTGAGAGGAACACATGCTACACAACTCCTTGAAGTTAATTCACTAAAGGGAGAGTTGTGTTTCACAAGGTAGCATCTGCTCTCATCCTCTGATGTCCGACAACAATATAAGTCCTTTCTCCACGTTGGTCCAAGGGTCTGAAAAGACCTCCGCCTGTAGCATTTACCAAGCCAGCGATCGGATCAGACGCAAGGCCAAACACATTCCCTGCACGGAAAATAGCCAATCCTGGTTGCTAATCATCACTGATTGGTTCAGGCAGCCTTTATAAGGGTGGGTGACGAGAGGGAAGTCAAATTCAGAACAGGAAATCAATTAATGTGGAGCCAGCATATTTTGCAAAACTACACTGCTTAGATAATGCGCCTTACAACCGGCACACATGGGTTCTAAGAAGTGAGCAAACATAATTAAAATGTACCTATAGTTTGTGCTTTAACATTTTTACTTATTCTAAAAGCAATTCCCCCTTGAAGACACTACTGAGCCGCATCTAAGGACATCAAGATTTAGCCACATTAACTACAACTTAAAGTCGCCATCCTCCTCCTCATCTGTACATGTAACAGGCTCACAATTCTTCTTTTCTGTTTTCCCATGTATGATATTGTAATACAATCTTGACTTCCACAAGTTTTGTGGACAACAGGCAAGCTGGTTTCTATGATTTTGTGCACCCCCAATTATCAAAGAAAACAATCAGTATCTTGTGTTATTTTTTTTTTATTGTTTGTGTAAGTGTACAGTGGAGTATGATTTGTTCAGATCCCTGCAAAAGAAAAGAAAATAGCTTAAAAAAGGAAACCCATACTTTAGACAGCAGCAAAACCACAATTTGACAAAAAGTATTAAGATAAATTCATGGTTATTAACAGGAAACCTTTATTTTACAATGGTGTGTCACATTATTATTATTATTATTTTTATATAGCACCAACAATCTATGCAGCGCTTAATACAATACATATATTCAAGTGGTATGACTAGACGAGCATTGACAGACTAAGACAAACCGATACATTAGGTGGAGAGAGCCCTGCTTGCAAGCTTACAATCTTGAGGGAACATTAGTTATGTATGGGTTAACCATCCCAATTTTACAATGTTGGGGCTTAATCAATAAAGAATGATACCCTTTGTACTGCTCTGCTGAATCTGATGGTGCTAGATAAAATAATGATATTCAATCCATAAAAAGTATAGCATATTATTTTGCAATCACAAACTAAAGACTGGACAGGGTAGTAAAAATGCATGATCTCAAGAAACAATTTCTACTGCCCCCTTGTGGATACATCTGTGTATTGACTAGATACAGTAAAAAAAAAAAATAGGACAAAGTTTTAATATATTTTTGTTTGTCAAAAATGTGACTCAATTGAAGTATAACATATGTTTCATATACTACAAACTCAAAAATTTCAGGATTTGATGAAAGCATAATGTGGCAAGTTATTTTTTTATATAGCTCAATCATATTCCACTGCACTACACAATGGGGCTATTTGGTAAAATGAGATCTACAAAAGAGAAAGTATATCTAAATAAAGTGCACAGAACAAATTTAGAAGTAGAGGTATGAACAGAGCAAATGGAAGTCATGCAGAGTCACATATATAGCAACATTAGCCCTTTCTGTACCAATGTTTTGTTTAGTACCCTACATACCTTTTGGGTTTTTTTTACCATATTTAATCAAGATTGCCTTTTTCAGTGTTTGAAGTACCCAAATTATTTTCTCCAGGAAAAAATAGGGCTTACATTTGAAACCACACAAAAAAATAATTGTGATTTTTTTGTTTCATGGTGAATGCAAAAATATATGAAAACAGGCATTATGGCCCCTTCAGTCAAAAAAATACATACAAGTGTTAAGGCATATTTCAGTTTTGGGCACCCAAATTTAGGCCAAATAATGAGGATTTTGCTAGAACCACTAACTGTAGTTATTCTGCTTTGTAACACATGGAGTTGCAATAAAAATACATGAATAGCATAGCCCTAAAGCAACACCAATTTCACCAACATGGGATCACCATAATGTCTAAGCATGGGCTAAAATCGATTATTCAATTATACCGTATTGGCTCGGATATAGGCCGCCCCCGTATATAGGCCGCACCCTAAAAGTTTGGTGCTTTTTTAAAGAAAAAGTTTTTTTCTTTAAAAAAGCACCAAAAAAAACATGCTGCCACTCTGTCCTCCCCCCCCGAGATATGCTGCCCCTGTCCTCCCTCCCCGAGATATACTACCACTGTCCTCCCTCCCCGAGATACGCTGCCACTGTCCTCCTCCCACCCCGAGATATGCTGCCACTGTCCTCCTCCCACCCCGAGATATGCTACCACTGTCCTCCTCCCCCCCGAGATATACTGCCACTGTCCTCCCTCCCCGCGATACGCTGCCGCTGTCCTCCCTCCCCGCGATCCGCTGCAGCTGTCCTCCCTCCCCGCGATCCGCTGCCCTCCCTCCCCGAGATCCGCTGCCCTCCCTCCCCGAGATCCGCTGCCCTCCCTCCCCGAGATCCGCTGCCCTCCCTCCCCGAGATCCGCTGCCCTCCCTCCCCGAGATCCGCTGCCCTCCCTCCCCGAGATCCGCTGCCCTCCCTCCCCGAGATCCGCTGCCGCTGTCCTCCCTCCCCGCGATACGCTGCCGCTGTCCTCCTCTGCCCCCCCTCCTCGACTTACCGGAGCAGACTCCCGGGTGTCTTGCGGCGCCGGCGAGGGACATCTACGCAATACGCGTATGCAACTTCCGGTACCGGTACCGGAAGTTGCATGCGCGTATTGCGTAAATGTCTCCCGCCGGCCCCGCAAGACACCCGGGAGTCTGCTCCGGTAAGTCGGGGGTGGGCAGAGGTAAAACGCTTAGATAACCTCCCGTGCCGGTACTCCCCCCCGTGGGAAGTGCTGGCAGGGGAGGCTGTCTGAGCGTATCAGACAGTAGGATGCAGGTCCCCTGCACCGCTGCGGGGGATCTGTATCTTAACCCCGCTGCCTGCCCGGCGCCCGGGACTGAATGTCCCGGGCGTCGGGCGCTAGACCCCGAATATAGGCCGCACCCCCACTTTAAAAACTTAAAGTGGGGGAAAAAAGTGCGGCCTATATTCGAGCCAATACGGTAATTTTTGAGTGACTTAGTTTGTAATTTTGGAAGAGGAAAAGCCCATGAAGCTCAATACCCATAATTGCATTGATGCAGATGAAGGTAAAAAAACCTCTTAAACACATGGCAATTCCTTCATGACTCTACGAAGAGTCAGAACCCCCCTTAATCAACAGCTTTTAACCCCTTAATGACAAAGCCCGTACATGTACAGGCTCCAAATGCATTGTTTTCAATGGGTTTAAGGACCGCCCAATGTCCTCAAGGGGTTAAATAACCACGTTACCCCTTAATACCCTTTCTTGCCAGAGAGACAGACATAGAAATATGAATGCTGACCCATGTCACATACAGACCTGCTCTTATTCTAAAGCCTTGACAATAGCTTCGCTAGCTTCCACAGCGATTTGAGCCTCCACCTTGGCCACTTCATCCTTTGCGCTCAAGAGCTCTGCTTGTGCCTTTTCCAGGTTTGACTTTGCAATCTGTTAGGAGCAATGGCCCACGGTGGGAAAGGAGAAACATTAAAATATTCACCATACACAGAGGAAGAGATCCTCACATCTAGATAATCATCCAACACTTTCTTCACACTAATCTTATTTCTTACGTTTAGAAGCTGTGATAACGTATGGCTCTTATGCCTAAATCAGTGCCACGCTCACCCACCCAATTCATAACTAAATGCAGCTGGGTACTCACACTCAGGTCCAACATGTCCAACGGGAATGCTTCTTCAGCTAGTAACTGCACAGAGGAGTCTGCATTTACTGTTACCGAACCACTGCTTACTAAATAAAAAAATGGGAGATGAGAGAGGAAAAAAAGCGATTCTAATTATCTCACCACAGCACCCAAGGAACTAACAGGATAATAACCAACAGTTTTGTTGATGAGCAAGGCATACTGTGGCTTGAATATATGTGTTGCTGGGACATGCACACCTGTAGTTCCACAGGAAGACATTAATGCCACCTATTCATTTGCTGGCAAAATGTATGATAGAGGACACCTTGGCAACTGGCAAAAGATCCATACAAACAACCAGATGACATCAGTTAAGTTTTCAGAAAGTAAAGTTCTGTTGCCATATTTGGTCTAAATACAAAACGTTTGATATATATAGATATATATCTATATATACACACACATAAAACCAACACAGCTGTGTAGTGTATAACATAAAATCTCTCATGTCAACATATTATTGTTGGTAAGACTTAAGAAGAAGCTGTCTGTGGCTACTGTTCATAATGCTTTCATTGCTGAGGCACATTTCAATTTTAAGCAAACCATTTCCAAAATCAGAAACATACATATTCTCATCATTTACTAAGCAGCTAAACATGAAGAAAAATTATTTGTAATATCTTATTATTTCAATGAAAAGCTAAAAATCATTAACATATTTGGTGTCAATCACACATATGGCTCATAGAGGGGGCATCATTTAAAGGAGAACACCATTTATTTATTTATTTTTTAACGTGGCATATTTGTAGTGTCGGTAGGGTGCCTAATAATGTGTGCCAAGTAGGTTTGTGTTACTCAAGGCAGAAGAGCTGGAAAATGTACATAAAGTTTTGCTCTTTTCCCCCAGTGTCATTTACATGCACTAAATCTAGTTCAATGTCACCCGTCCAAGCTAGACTTAGGACACTAAGGGTCAGATACACTGTACATGTAACAATACTAGGCCTGGGTAAAGATGTTTGATGCAACTAATAGCACAAGTATTTACATGACTGTGCTTTACACAATGCCATGTGTGATGCAACTGGTTCAAATCTGCAGGAGGCTTCCATGTCTTGAAAAGCTGCCAGTTAATGGAAGGAAAGCACCCCCATTGAAATAAGTTGGAGTGTTTACCGACTGGGTTCTCATTAGCACATAGCATTCGCTAAGCCAGAGCTAGAGCTAACTGGCGGTAAGTATATCACATGCAGAGAGATGTGTTAATATAAATTTGGCCCTTGCTACTGCTTCCCTTAAATCTATTCAGAAAGGTGGAAGAAAGACCTGGTTCAATGGGGTAAAAAGATACAGTCCTTAAGGGGTTAAATGAAAAATTATAATATACAGAATGTTAAAATGAGAATTCATAAAAGCCCCCTCTTTCCTCCTTACTCCAGCTTGCCTGGGCATATACAGCGTAAAGTCCTAAAAGTCACACTTTAGGACGTAACTTTTACTGTACAGGCCTAGTAGACAAAGAAAATATTAATAAAAGCGCAGGTTACTTTTGTGCTGTCAGTTATTAGCTCTATTTACACCAGTGGTAATGTAACATAGAACAAATGCAACTCTTCTTGATTTTTGACAAAAAAACTTCACAAGATTGTAAGCAATTAGATGTATTTATTATTTGATTACCACTAACACAAGTCCTACGCCGTTGCAACAAATATTAACTGCCAGAAATGTTATACTTATTTCACACTATATATGAATAACCATTCATATATAAGGATACAATCAGGCTACATTAAGTAATGGATTTGTTTGTCTGGAATGATATGTTTTCAAGACTCTCTTAAAGTAACGTTTGATATAACAGAGTTAGAGGAGTCCAGGCTGTCACATAACTCTGGGGAGTAGTTATCCATCTTGACCAATTAATCAACTGGTACCTCACACCGATGCCTACCGGCTGCTAGAGAGAATGATCTGGGTCCCCTGCAGTGGATCCTCCTCTCTGCCAGCCAGCGAACGTTGTGCAACGTGCACCTCCGCTGTGCTGGCCGATACCTCCGCTGGGCTTCTATGTGGAGCACAGGAAGGTCACGTCACACTGGTGCTCCATCATAGAAGCCCCGGCAGAAGTGGAGAACAGTAGCGGTGGTTGTGTGCGCGCATCGTACAGACATCCCCCCACCAGCTGTCAGAGAGAAGGATCCGAGTCCCCTGCAGCGCTGCGGGGGATCTGGATCTTAGTGTTATTATCTGACCTCTATTTGAGGTCAGATTATAAAAAGAGGGGTATTTTTCTGAAAAAACCCTCATCTTATAATCGATTCAACTAATCCATAATGAAATTAGTTGGCAACGATTTTCATTATCGATTTTATCGATTAGTTGTTGTAGCCCTACTTTTTACGTGATACAGTGTGAAAACTGGCAGGATAATAAGACATGCCCACAATATAGCCCCTTTAAGAGAAGGGATGAGCAGACTCCAGAACATGGCATAATGCAATGGAAGTACCAGGGGTTTAAGGAAAGAGGTATGGACTGATGTACCTATATAAGAAAGGAGCACAATGTCAATATACTCACCAATGAACTTGTTGGGAGTTCCATCCTCACTGAACACTGTGACCAGGCCTGACCTAAGCACCTGCAATGTGGGAACATGGGCTGGGAGGATTCCAAAAACTCCTGTCAAAGTTGGGACATCAACCTGCTTCACATTTGCACCATTATAAAAGACCTGCAAAAATAGAGAGACCAGTCTAAAACACCACTCCAAACTTGCATGGAGTGTAAATAACATACAAAGTCACCCCTTGCTGAACTACCATTATGCACTCAGGGCCGCAGACTCAAGTTTCCTTGACCCAAACAAGACATGTTTCCCCATCGCAAATAGAACATGGACTAGTCACTTCAAAGAAGTGGTTGGCAGGATAGTGGAACATGTCTGTGCCCTTATATCACTATACATTTTTAAAGGGCAAACCCTTTAAGGATGACCAAGGAATTATACCCAATCCAATAAAGAGTAGAGCATCTCGAATGAGCTGAACACTTGAATACCTTACAGCAGAGTTTCTAAACATCTGGCGAGTACCAACAGTACGCATTCTCTGGGTTTCCTTGCGTAAGTACACACATAGAGAGGTTGATACCGTGCAAATGAATGGACGGCAACTCAAGGGTTTTCAATGAGAAACATATGACACAAAAATTATAGTTTTAATAGAAAAATTAAAAAAAGTATTCCAGAACAACAAATAGAAGCAGATTATAAGGGTCACCAAGACACGACAGAAAGGCACGTCAATGTCACAGTACAGAAGGTGACACAGGGCACTCTACTGTAACTTATGTGATCCCATTAACAGTTCTCTCTGGGATAGTTAACATAGCACTGACAGCATTTGTGGTGCTCAAAATGATCTTTTATTGTTTTATATAGCACCATCATATACCACAGTGCTGTACAATGGGAACATTCGCCATCTCGCATAAGATGAGAATTATAATCATTTTAGAAACATAGTAATTGCCATCATAAGAGACAGATCTGCCCTCATCTCTACTTCTGTCAAATCCACACAGTATTATACATTAAGTTTTCAGAGCCCCACACGTGCCATGTTAAGATATATTGCAGGCTTTAACGTATTCACACGTGTGTGTGCTATACAGAAGGTATATGCACGAGTACTTACGGCCCCACACACGTATGTCAATGCACGTTACACCCCCCACATGACAGGTACAAATCAGACATTAAACATTAATAGCGAGACCTGAGTCGGGGATGCGAAGGTGAAACTCATTCCCGGGGCCCCTGAGGGCGCAGCCTCTGCGTATGTCCGGATTTGGCCCAATGCAGCCCGGCGGAGAAGGAGAAAAGCACGGGAGGAGAACATGGTGAAGCCGGGTAGTGTATGACCGAACGCAAGGACACCGGATACAAGCCTGGGCCCGGTCACAGGGAATCATGGGACATGTAGTGCGGCACAAGCACAATACCCCGCCCACAGCAACGGAAAACTACATATTCCGACAGGCAGCGCGTAAAAGTGGTTAAAGTGACATAGCAGTTTTATGTTTTTTTTTCACAGAGGCCCTTAGCAAAAGAAACACGTAGTGTATATTTTTGTAGACGAGTCATGCGTACAGCAATGACGAATTTATTAGCCAAACAAAACGAATAATGTGCATTGTTATTGAACTGGCTGTAATTCCGTGTCTTTCTGCAAGTGCCATAGGTTGGCATGGCCAGCAGGGGGAGCTCTAATACTAAAAATGCACAGGAATGGCTCATTGTGGTGGGATGCAGAAGCCTTGATTTTCCATATTCTTTGAACTACAACTGATGACTTCTGCTTGCTAAGTACTACAACAATAACAAGTCACCGCTCATAATACTAATTTTGGCCCCATTGACCAGCTGTGCCAGAATTGGTCTCCACATTAGTATGTTAAAGGGAACTGGGATAGTGTAGGGGGGTTTTGGAACACTTCTACAGTGCAGAAAGAGGGTATGATATTCTGGCAGTGTCAGATGTCTCTGACGAAGCCACTCTGACAGTGTCAGATGTTGAGCCAATATCTGACGTGTCTGATGATGTTGATGTCAAAGTTCCACCTCCTACAATGAAGTGTATTGAACCTGTCCATGTGCCTAACCAATGCTGGTTCCCTCGAATCTTTTTTGAGCTGCTAACAGTCCCCAATTGGAGCACAGATCCAATTTTACCAACCCCCATATTACAACAAGCGCTTTGCACAAGGGATTCTGGCCCATAGGTAAACTGACAAAATAGTTGTGTATGTTCTCTCCACCATACACAATGAACAAGTGGCACCAGTGGTGTGAGAGGAGAAGGTGATGCACAGGTCCTAAAACAGCAGTGTATCATGGACTACAACAAAATCATTCAGTTCAGCGTCTACAGCCGTACCTGGTGTTGCGTAAAACCAAAACGTATTAAAAAGTTGCCATCTACCTGACCCAGGTTCATAGTTGCCACCTTTTCCAACAGGTCTCCAGGGACAAAGTGGGCAGAGCCTAAAGTGGGCGGGATTATATGATACTGCATGATCCTGCAGCGAGCAGTGAGCTCCAGGCTACCTGGTACAGATACTGGGTGTCTAGAGCTCATTAACCAGCGTTTAGGCTGTGTATATCTCAGACATATACAGTTTAAATGCAGTGCTCTCAGTGCACAGTGCAATGTATTTTTCTCCTCAAACATACACGAATTTGAAGAGACAGGACCCAACAATTCAGGGACTGTCTTGGAAAATTCAGGGTTATTGGCAACTATGGAGGTTGCCATGTTTAATACGTAAGTGCTGCACAAGAAATGTGGGACTTGAGAGACCTACACTTTCTTGGAGTGGAGTTCCAAGTAAAAATTTGAAGAGGATATCACGCCAAATGTGGAATTTGAAAATGTCCTGCATCTTACTGACGGGCATTTTCATTGCACAACCCCCCCAGCTGGTGCCAAACGAAAGGCTCCAAAAAAGAAAAAGATGCAGAGTCTGTTGAAAGGTATTATGAAGGACTCCACTGCGTTTCCAGTCCCTCTCTGCCAGGACTCTGCATCGATGAATGCTTCATGATTTATCACACCAAAGTAGATTATTAGATTTTTGTCTACTTTTATGTTCAGTTAGAGTGAGCCACAATGGGAGAATGGGGGTATTTTGAATTGGCACAAATTATATCAATATGTTTTTGCCCAGCAAGTTATAAAAAACGCCAAAAAACATATAAAAATATGAGAGATGCAGCTGGATACAGCTGGCTAAATTTCTCTGCCATAACGTGTGCAAAAAATCCTGAAAAAAGCACAGGAATGTATTACTATTTCTACCTTTGGAAGTAATTGGTGGCCAAATGGCTGAATCCAGAGATTATAACCTGTGCCACAAATCCACAGCAACACAGAAGTGTTGGTGAAAAGAGTGCAGGAAATTATTGCTATGGCTGACTTTGCCAATGATTGGCGGCCAAATGGCTGCATGACAAATATCTAAATGCTACTGGTGAGATACTCTTGGTTGTCTGCTTTACAGAAATATATACTTTTGTAGATATTTTTTGGTTTCTTTGTTCACAATTAGAGTTGCAATACCAGCATAGCAAACATAAAAAGGCAGTTTTGAAACTGTAATGTACACCTTATGTGCCGTATAACCATACCTGGGAACTCTCCGGATTTGACCTGGAGATTGCCGGGTGAGCACTGGTTCTCCAGGTCAAGACCCTAATCCATCTGGGTCAAAGGGAGCGGGGTCTGACACGCCCCCTGATTTTTCCTTTAAATGGGGGTGTTTCCCGCTGTCATCAGCGGGAATGCCCCCGATGTCAGTGGGAACTCCCATTAACGTCAGCGGGACCGCCCACTGACATCAGCAGGACCTCCCATCGCCGTCACAGGACCCGCCTGCTGACACCAGTCCTGGCCGCTTACCGCAAGGGAAGTCTCCAGGTAACTGCTGGCATAGTATGGAAATTTAATATAACTGAGGTATTTCCAAAATTAGGACAACTGAATTATTACACTTAGAGAGCATTTTCTGCCATGTCTGTTTCAGCTTTTCTCTAGTTTTTACTAAATCACTCATACTAAATGTTCAGCTAATCACATAAGTATGGCGTCAACAGAAAGCTCAGTGAAACAATATGTAGTTAAAATGGGAATACTATTCACAGGAAGGGGTAAAAATGGCTGAACTAAGACATGGCAAAAATGGCAAAGTTGCTCCGATATTTCAGGTACCAAAAAAAACCCGGTAGTGAAGAGCCTGAAATTATTTTGATGATCTGAAACATTTCAGTGTGACAAATATGCAAAAACAGAAGAAATCAAGAAGGGGGCAAATACTTTTTCCCAGAACTGTATGCCTGTACGGTGTTGCAGAATATGATAGCGCTATATAAAACAATAAATATTAGTAATAATTAATTTAAAAAATATTAGTAGCAGAGCCAGCTTCAAATATCCTACATGTGCACCTCATGCATGTTAAAAATTCACATATTTATTGCTTGAAAAAAGTCATCTTCTGGAACTTATAGTCTAACACCAAACTTTCTTAACGTGTTAGTGCCAAGAGTAGGGCCGTAGCTGGTCACCGTGCACTGCATGTAAGCAGAGCTGATAACGGACACAACACAAGGTAACCTGATATAGGTATGTGGGTGAATGTTTGGACTGGCCATCTGGCACACAAGGCAAATGCCTGGTTGGCTTCTGACCAACATTGCCACGCACTCACTGGGCACTGGAGTGTGCAGCCAGCAGCCAGGTATGACCGGCCGCATGCTGCATAAGCAGAAAAAAGTAGTGGGTGGCCATACATATCAAGCTGACAACCGCTGGCGTCAAAGTGTCTGCGGACCTCATCATTGCCAGTCCGGCTGTGGCTTGCAGGGCTCTTGGCTTTACTTGACACCCCCAGGCCCCATGGGGCGATCCCTCCAAAGCTCAGTAAATGTAATTTGCTGAGCTTTTCCCTGCTTCCAAGAGTAACCTACAAAAGTGTTTCTTTGCTCACAACTTTTAAAATGTTATTCTAATGGAGAGAATTGGTCAGTAGCCAGCAGATGAGCAACTAATGTATTAAAACTTAAAGAGTAACATTTATGGAGAACTATCCCAGTTACCCCAGTGTGGTTCTGCACACACCAAGGTCAGCCATTCCTTCTTGTCAGTATATGCAAGTAGTCTCTGCATGTTATCACTTTACACTTGATGGCTCCCCACCTCCATTATTATTATCACAGCGTGATATTGTGCTACAATTACCAGTTTATACATTTGCTAACCATTGAAGTATTTTCTGACTTTTATTCCACGGCCCTGCGTGTTATTACACTAGGCTGAGTAATTTCAGCCCTGTGTTACGGTATATTATTGCATGGTATTATATATCACTGCATGTTATATCTCTCTCTCAGTTATTATGTCACTGTAGGTGCCAGGCATTGCTCTCATTTTCATTATAATCTTTCTTCATTCCTTAGCTCTCATTTTCCTTTAATCCTTCCCCTTCTGCTACTAGTTCTCAATATTTTTGCTCCCACTTGTCATTCTCCTTGCCTACCTCCTCTCCCCATTTGCCACAGCCTATAAATAACTACACAGAGCTATAATGACTCACTTACTGTCCCCTCTGCCAATACTGCACCCCATTACTCACTGCTTGCTTGCAGAGCATCTATGATGTGTGTTAATACTCCACTTCACGTTATTGGTATTATTTATATTGCACACAATAATGCACATTACTGTAAGAGAAATATATGCTTCCAATGAATCATATGGGTAATTCCTGTATATGTGTGTGTACATGTATAGTAGGGCAGAGAGTTCCCCATCTTAGAAATATCATTCTATGTGCCTTATCTGTGTCAGTTTATGAATAATTACCGGTGTGAGACCCCTTTGATTTAATCATGCCCACCCCTTCCTCGCTATCAAGATACACTGAGCATCCTTCTCTCTTCTCCCGTCTGCAGCCTGTCGAGTCACGTGGTCCCGGGAGTGGGCGGGGATAACTCTCCGGGCTTCATTCATAAATCCTCAGGCCGGTGACGGAGCTGCAGCTCGGAGCTGGACCCGGAGGTAAGAACCGGGCACCGGGCACCGTGCCGCCGCTGGTGGAGGATGGGGGGGAGGGGGCATGAGAAGAAGAAGCGTAACGTTACAGCTGGGCACCGCTTGGTTGTTATGGGGACTGCTACCCAGGTATCTTATGGGCATTGCTTGAGGATAGGGGTTATTATTATTATTACGGTATTATTATTATACTGGGCTGTTTGATGTTATTGGACTAATGCCTGAGTATTTTACTTTTGTTTGTGCATTAATTGCATGTGAGATCACCATTATGTAGGCATCTTTATACCCAGGTATTTTCTGGGCGCTGCCCGTCTGTCATGAGAGGGATGCCCATACCCTAGCCTCGTCTGTGGCATCATACCCAAGACGTGCCCATGTAATATCTAGGTTTGGCTGAGGCTATACACACTGCCTGAAATGCATGCTGAAAATGTTTTCGATTCAGTCTTAATGAGCCCGACTGGGTCAGTACTTTAGACAGGACTGGGAAAATACTTGCCTTGTCTGTGTGCAGATCACCAGCCGGGGAATGCACAGATAAATGCTGAGGATACTGTCTGGGTGGTTAATGACTACTGCCCGTCCACTATTTATGTTTCTCATTACGTTGGCATCAGATTGGCATCAGCGGAATATTATTTAGCCATCAGCTAGATGTGATTTAGCTGGCATTGAGGCTTTGCTATTAAAATTCATAAAATGTTATTTAGCTGAATATTTGCATGATTGGTTGATGGGATATCTGTATGTAAAAGTTGTTGGTTCATAGTTGTTAACCTTCATTTACAGCAAACTTCTACCAAAGTCTATTTAGAGACATACATATTATATACTTGCTTTTTGGGATAAGATTACAAACGCGCTGTCTATATTTTTGAAATTCAGTATTGGAGATGTATATGTGTGAATATTAGTGGAATTGCCACTGTCCACTTTGGAATATGGATCTCCCATCTTCTTGTTTCTTAATCTCATCATACAAATGCTTGGTATCTCTTGGCCCCTCAACCATTTCAGCCATTATTCTCTACCTACTGATGTTCTTCCCCTGCTCGCTGCCCATAATTTAATTCAAGTCTCACTGTTTTCTCAATCTTCCTTTGCAGGTGTCAGATCATGAGCTATGAGTCACCTGCATGGGAGAATATAACTGACACTTCCACGGTAACGACCACTGTCTAAAAAAAATATTATCTTTTTACCAATGACTAACGAAGGCCAAACATGTCAGTCTATTGGATGCCCATAAGACCCTGGTGTAGGTCAATAATTCTGAGCAGAAAGGTGAAGTATACACAAACAATGCATGTAAAAGGCTCCATTCAATGGTCTTTAGCCAAACGTAGTATATAGGAAGCACACTCCTGGTACTCAGGTATTACTGCATTGTGTGCAAACCATACCCAAAATTCTAAAAAGATGGAATTCCCTTTCCCTTGAACCATACTTTGTATTATACACTATACTTTCCAATATAGAGCTGAGTTTTTCACCTTCTTGATTAGTTGCTAATCTTGCTTTTGAATATCACCTAGAAATAAGTGTAGAAATACGAGTTCCATGTTATGTAGAAAATATGTAAATGTTATTATCATAAATAATATGTTACAGAAATGTCACATTTAAAATAGATGTCTGCAAAATATATAAGTTTTGAAGTGCTGTAATGCTTGGTAATTACTTTTTCTTGTCCTACCATGGACTATAACCTGAAGATCTTGAGTTGAGGTTGTGGATCATGCCCATTGCAAAACATACAAAATCTGTTCTATCAAATTATTAAATGTCTTCCACCCCTCAAAAACAGTTCACCATGGGCATAGTAATACAAAATACAAATGCTTCTCTCTGTTTGTAAATGAAACTTGGTGGTTGGAATAGTTATAAATAAAATATATTGTCTACTATTGATCGGAAGCATGGAAGCTCCCAGGTTTAGGATGATAAATTAATGGATAACCAAGCCACCAAAAGTGACTTGATAGCAAAAAATGTGAGACTGCACACACAGGAGAAATGTTTTGGCATGTAGCCATGACTTATAATGTTCTCCTTGTGTTTCTACAGGTTGCCCCTAGCTCACCCACTCAGGATGGGTACGTGTTACTTCTGGTTCTGCTCTCAGTATTCATTGGGGGGACACTTCTTCTCCTCACCGGGGTTCTGATCCTGTGCAGACGCTGTTGTGACACCCGCCTCAGACTCTCCAGGTAAAAATTGTCTGAATTAGTTTTTTTGGTTGAGTACATGGATCATGGTTGTTGAACTTGTTATGCAGTGTTAGAGAGTGTTGTTATCTGTGTTGCTCACTAATATGTTTTGCCTTTTCTGTAGACCCAGTGATGATGCAGAGAAAACAAACACCTCATATGTGGATGATTCTCAACCCACCCATGGTAAGATAGATTTCTAAGTGTTGGTCAATGCCTTTTGTCTTCCAGTTCAGTTTGCTGACTCTTGGCTTTTGACACACAGAAATAACTATCCGTGTTGAGGATGCAGAGTCTCTGTCAGCCTCGGGTCTGCGGGATGTGGAATCAGAGAGATTTTTGTGCACGGCCTCCAGTGGTCGAAGAGTCTCATTCAATGAGGGAGCTCTGTGTGTACAGGAAAAGAAAGAAAGGGATAGGGGAAGGAGGTAAGGGACAAATGAAGCACATGCTAATGGTGTCATGAGTTAATAAAATATGCTGTTTATGTCATGAAGTAAAGCACAGACACAATCAATTAAAACAAGAAACAATTGTATGAAGGGATAAGAGACACAACACAAGCATTAAGTAGAAGGGGATGTCAGGAGGAGAAGAAAAAAGAGGCAGAGGCAGATGCAGAGAATAAACTAGAGAATATTTTGAAAATACATAATGTTTTGAGTAAGTCAGAGAATGTGAGAATAATTTGCAGAACAGGTGTCATATTAATATGTCCCACTTTTCCCTCAGGTACACCTTGACCGAGGGAGACTTTCACTACCTTAAGAATGCACGATTGACACTCACACCTCTACCTTCTATGCCTCCTACTGCTTTACGCATTTTAACCATACATGAGAGTGAAGGAGGAGATAGCAGCAGCAGCGGGGGAGCATCAGAGACACAGCCCATCTCCCCCAACAAGTCCAACATCTCCATATATAAGGTATGCGTGTTGACCACTGGAGGCTAGAAACATTATTCTTTAGGACCAAATACCTGGGTCACCAAAACACCACCTGCTTCTGTATCAGAGGTGCCACAACCCGTGGAGCCTTTCTTTATACAAATGACCATTTTTGCATTGTAATAGACAATCCAGTCCTCTTCCTACTCATGTTCCTGATTATATACTTCTTCTGTACAGCCACCTTGCAGTTCTCCAGTTCCACTCACTCACCTGTCTCTCGGTTTGAGTTCTGCTCTTCCTGGTGATGCGTACAATTCTGTGACAGACACTAGCTTCAGCCCTCCCACTCCCAGGCAGAGTCCTGCTAGTGCAAGGGTGAGTAGGAGATATACAAAAGTGAGAAGGATGTGTGTGAAAAATATGGGAAGGATGGCATGTGAGGATTTGTGAGGAGTGTGTTCATAGTTCCCCGTCTTTTTACATCTTCAATTTTCTCCCCTAGTTTGACAGCAGTAGTCACACTCCCCAGGGCGATGGTGGCTCAGATACTGGGCCCACCAGAAGCCACGGTGCAGTGCTTCAATTTTTTAATCGTCTACGGCGACATGCAAGCTTGGAAGCAGCCAGTCCTTACCTCAAAATCAAGAAATGGAAACTGGGAAGCATGCAAAGAGCAAGCAGCCTAGATACAAGAGGTGAGAGGAAAGAGGAACATAGATGCATAATTATATGGCAAGGCAACTTTAGAGGCAAACATCTATAAGGCACAGCTTAT